>NC_133309.1:11824758-12008168 GCF_012295235.1 Primulina huaijiensis | reverse complement strand
CAAGAGGGTTTAGCTCTCTGTAATGAATTAAAATTAAATAATCAGATTAAAAGACAAAATTTACTTAAGAGAAAACAACTAGGTAAATTTTGTGATCAATTTGGTATGGACCTACCTAATAAAGGTAAAAAGAAAATAATAGATAAAGACGAAAGACCTTATAGGAAGAAAAGACATTTGTCTGATAGACAAAAAGATAGAAAGAAGAAAAGAAAAGAAAGCCGTGAATTACGGAAAGCTGAAAATTATAAAACTAAAAATAAAATAATTATTTGTAGAAAATGTAAAAAGCCAGGACATTATGCTAATCAATGTTGGGCTAAAAACAAAATTAATAATTTAGATATTGATGAAAATCTTAAAGATAAAATCAATAAAATAATAATGGATTCTAATCAGAATTCAGATATTCTTCATATTTGAGTTCTTCGTTAAGTTGTCCTTCATTCATCAGTGGAGCGACTTTGAGTACATGACTGAGGTCTGGGACATATTTCCTCAGTTGCGAGATGTGAAAAACGTTGTGAATCCTGAACATTTCAGGTGGCAAAGCTAGACGGTAAGCTAAGGTTCCCACCTTTTCCAATATCTCGAACGGTCCTACATATCTCGGGTTTAACTTTCCGGATTTGCTAAACCGAACCACTCCTTTCATGGGAGAAACCTTGACATAAGCTTTTTCACAAATCTCCAATTCCAACAGTCTTCTCTTCAAATCAGCCCAACTCTTTTGTCTATCTTGGACTGCCTTGAGTCTTTCCCTGATTATGGCTACTTTGTCAACGGTTAATTGAATAAGCTCTAGTCCAGCAACAGCCTTTTCTCCGACTTCATCCCAGTATAGAGGCGACCTACACTTTCGGCCATATAGAGTCTCATATGGAGCCATCTCGATGCTACTGTGATAGCTGTTGTTATAGGCGAATTCTATCAGGGGTAATTGTTCACTCCAGTTTCCAGTAAAATCTAGAGCACATGCCCTCAACATGTTCTCGAGGGTTTGAATTGTTCTCTCGGTTTGGCCATCAATTTGTGGATGGTAAGCCGTACTGAGAGTTACTTTGGTTCCCATGGCCTTCTGTAAACTTTTCCAAAATCTTGATACAAATCTTGGGTCTCTGTCAGACAGTATACTTACTGGGACTCCGTGTAGTCTCACTATATTGTCCATATATAAGGTAGCTACTTGTCCAAGTTGTAATTCATCCGTACTGGCAAGAAATGTGCAGACTTGGTCAATCTGTCAATGATTACCCAAATTCCATCGTGACCTTGCCTTGATCTTGGTAGTCCTACTACAAAATTCATGGAGATGTTATCCCACTTCCAATTTGGTATTTCCAATGGCTGTAAAAGTCCTCCAGGCCGTTGGTGTTCTGCCTTGACTTTTTGACAGGTCAGACATTTGGAAACAAAGACAGCTACGTCTTTCTTCATTCCGTTCCACCAGTAATTATTTTTCAGGTCTCTGTACATTTTGGTGATTCCTGGATGTACTGAAAATCTTGATTTATGTGCCTCGGTCATTACCTCTTCTCGAATTCCATCGATATCGAGCACATACAACCGTCTTTTCATCCAAAGGATACCATTCTCATCAATTTGAAACTCTGGATCCTTTTCTTCTTGGATCTGTTCTTTAATTTTAATGATAGAGGTGTCTTGAATCTGCTTTAATTTAATGGTTTCCCGAAGTCCTGGTTGCGCCGATAGTGAAGATAAACTCATGTTTCCAAAATTTCTTAGACTCAATGCATCTGCCACCTTATTCGCCTTACCCAGATGATAACTGATTACCAAATCATAATCTTTTAGATGTTTCATCCATCTTCTTTGCCTCATATTTAATTCTATTTGGGTGAAAATGTACTTGAGGCTCTAGTGATCAGTAAAAACTTCGCATTTCACTCCATAAAGGTAGTGCCTCCAGATTTTAAGCGCAAATACCACTGCGGCTAACTCCAAGTCATGAGTGGGGAAATTTTGCTCATAAGGTTTTAGTTGCCGGGAGGCATAAGCAATTACCTGACCTTCTTGCATAAGTACACACCATAATCCTCCCTTTGACGCATCTCTATATATAGTGAAATTCTTACCATCCTCGGGAAGAATTAGTACTGGTGTGGATTCAAGTTTTGTCTTCAGAGTTTCAAAACTTCTTTCACATGCCTCATTCCAAATGAATTTCGAATTTTTCTGAGTAAGTTTGGTGAGTGGGATGGCTATCGAAGAAAATCTTTCCACAAATTTTCTATAGTTGCCAGCTAAACCAAGAAAACTTCTTACTTCGGTTACTGTTTTAGGTTGTGGCCAACCCTTGATGGCCTCTACCTTCTTAGAGTCTACTGACACCCCAAATTCAGAAATTATATGTCCTAAGAACGCCACACTTTTCAGCCAGAATTCACACTTCTTGAATTTGGCATATAGTTCCTTTCCTCTCAGTGTTTTCAACGTGAGACGCAAATGGAGCAAGAGTTGCTGCCAAGGCCGTAGGAGATGTTTGTTATTTTTGAACAATGATTTTAAGTTTAGTTTTAAGAGATGTTTTGTTTGTACCAGATTTGGTGAAAAACATTGTTTCCATTTCTATGTTGATAAAGATGGATATTCTTGTTTATTTGGCAAATGTGTTTGCAATATTTACAAGAATGAATGTTTGATTGGTATTAGAGAACTTTAAAACGATCTCTATAACTTAAAATTGAAAGATATTCCAATAAATGTCCATTTAAAGGCCGACTCCATATGAGATATGGATGGGTAAGCCTCCCAAATATTCTTATCTTAGAATATGGGGATGCCCTGCTTATGTGAAGCAGGTAGTGGGAGACAAATTGGATAGTCGATCCATTTTATGCAACTTTGTGGGATATCCAAGGAATTCAGTTGGATACTATTTCTATCATCCCCAAGAAACAAAGGTGTTTGTTTCTAGGAATGCAACTTTTTGGAAAAGAAATTTCTATTGGATAGAAAAAGGAGGATGATAGAACTCGAAGAAGTTCGAGAGACACCCACAATTGAAGAACCTACACCCGAAGAGCCAAGAGAGGAGATACAAGCTCCTAGAAGATCCGATAGGGTCTCGAGACCACCTATGAGGTATGGTCTGCTTCTTGAAGGGGGCCATGATGAGCCTATCCATGGATGTGAACCAAGGACCTTCAAGGAAGCGTTATCTGATGCCGATTCATCCAAGTGGCTTGAAGCAATGGAATCTGAGATGAATTCCATGCATTCAAACCAAATGTGGAATCTCGTGATCCACCTGAGGGAATTGTTCCCATAGGGTGTAAATGGATTTACAAGAGGAAACTTGGGGCGGATGGGAAGGTATTGACCTTCAAAGCGCGATTGGTCGCAAAAAGATATACTCAAAGACAAGGAGTTGACTTTGAGAAAACCTTTTTCTCCAGTTGCAATGTTCAAGTCGATAAGGATATTGCTAGCCATAGCTGCATGGTATGACTATGAGATATGGCAGATGGATGTCAAGACAGCCTTTCTTAATGGGGATATTAAGGAAGAGATTTACATGTCTCAACCTGAAGGGTTTACATCTGTCGGAAGTGAGCATATGGTATGCAAACTTCAGAGATCTATTTATGGTCTAAAGCAGGCATCTAGGAGTTGGAACCTCAGATTCGATAGTACAATCAAAGAGTTTGGTTTTACTAAGAATCCTGAGGAACCCTGTGTATAAGAAAGTCAGTGGGAGTGCTGTGACATTCCTGGTGCTTTATGTTAATGACATTCTACTCATTGGGAATGATGTAGGAATGTTGCAATCAACTAAATTATGGTTAGCAAGTAAGTTCTCGATGCATGACTTGGGTGAAGCATCTTTTGTATTGGGAATATAGATCTATAGAGATAGATCAAAAAGATTGCTTGGTCTCACCCAGTCCACATACATTGATACCATCGTGAAGCGATTCTCGATGGATGAGTCCAAGAGAGGACATCTACCAATGTGTCATGGCGTGT
The DNA here is from genome assembly GCF_012295235.1 of Primulina huaijiensis. NCBI lineage: Eukaryota > Viridiplantae > Streptophyta > Magnoliopsida > Lamiales > Gesneriaceae > Primulina > Primulina huaijiensis. Next base: position 12,004,178 of record NC_133309.1, on the reverse strand, counting down.
CCCTATCCAAGTCTATGTCTCCCAAGACTGATGCAGAGATAGCGGCGATGACAAGCATTCCTTATGCATCTGCGATTGGTAGCATCATGTATGGGATGATATCTACACGTCCTGACTTGGCTTTCGCACTAAGTGTAGTGAGTAGAAATCAATCGAACCCTGGTCTTCCACACTAGAAAGCTGTGAAAGACATCCTCAAGTATTTGAGAAGGACCAATAAGTTGTTCTTGGTTTATGGAGGTGGAGAACTGAAATTGGAAGGCTATACCGACTCTAGCTTCCAAAGCGATATCGATGACTCGAAGTCAACCTCTGGGTTTGTATTCATGCTCAATGGTGCTGCTGTCTTTTGGAAGAGTTCCAAGCAAGACAATACTGCGGATTCCAGCACAGAGGCCGAATACATTGCCGCATCAGATGCAGCAAAGGAGGTTGTTTGGATAAAGAATTTCGTCCAAGAGTTGGGCGTCATTCCTAATGGAGTTGCTCTTGTCTCGGTGTTTTGGGACAACACGGGAGCTGTAGCTCAAGCAAAGGACCCAAGGTTTCATCAGAAATCCAAACACGTATTGAGAAAGTACCACATCGTCCGAGAGATTGTGGAAAAAGGAGAAGTGTCGGTTGACACAGTCGGCTCCGCAGATATTGTTGCTGATCCACTAACTAAGCCTTTACCTGGACCATTATTCGAGAAGCATCGCGAATCGATGGGTTTGAAGCATATGGGTAGTTGGCTCTAGTGCAAGTGGGAGATTGTTAGAGTAGGTGCCCGTCGAGCCAAGTGTTGGCCGAGTGTTCACAATGAAACTCTATGTATAAGCAATCTTTATTTTAATAATATTTGAAATTATTATTTTGGCACATCTTTATCTGTATACCCATGCTAGTTGCATAGATAAAGCCCTTGAATATACAAATAGTAGAAAGAATATGAGATGCTCATATGATGAGTATCATGAAACTCATATTTGGAATACTGTATATTCTAAACAGTTCCTAGTCGATTCAGCCGCCGCTAAGAAGGATATAGGCCGCTCGAGCTTGAGACTAGTATCTGCGATGTGAGTACCATGTTTCATTGGTAGGGGACATTGTGATGTCCGAGCATGCAGATAGGTGCTCCTGGTAGAGTGCACTGAACAACCCTCCATTAAAGGACTTTCCAAGTGGTTCTCACTTATCGAGTGGAAAAGTCCTAGTTTATGGTTGTACACCATTAGTCCTTATGACCCGGGACAACATTGAGACTCTATGTGCTAGAATTACACTTTGACTTGTTTACCGACTCTCATGGGGTCATCAGGTGGCAAGGTTGGGTGTTCTGTCGAAACATATAGGAGTCGATGCATTGTAGTCGGGGATTCACCGCTTACCTACGGGTATGGATATCCTATGTGTTTTTCATGTATATGTAGTTTGAAATCTCTGATCAGAGTATGGTGGTAATTATGAAAGGGGTTTCATAGATTACACCATCGATGCAACTACGACATGACACATAGTATCGATTCATTGACAACTCTCGATATACCAATGGTTGTCGAATCGGTCGGGATATATGAGATGAAGGGACCGTACTGTACGCTAACCATAATTGAATGGTTCTTGCAGGCACTATCATTTGATACCTAGGGAATCATGTAAGCGATGCTGCTAGGCGTTTAACATGATTGGTTGGGTACTATCAGACTTGAGTTCTGACGTTCTTGTTATCAAGGAGTTGATAAGTAAGAATGGAGCAATTGGGGTATGCTCAAATAAGGACATGTTTAGTCCGAATCACATGGAGATGTGAACCCACGGCTAGTTGTATCAATGAACCATTGAGGACTACACAAGTACTAGCTTTCTAGATCCCGTTGAGAAGTAAAATAGTTCAATATGTTGAACGGCTTATAAATGAGTTTATAAGCATAAGGAAAAATGGAAGTATGACTTCTATGAGGGAAATATAACTTTTAATTTGTGGAAGTGTTTCTAAATTAAAAGTTGGTCAAATAAATAATGTATTTGAAAATTGTGATTTATATAAACATTATTATGGACTAAATTAAATTAATTCAAGTGTTGAATTAATTATACTAGTTGGCCTAGTAGAGTCCAAATAATTAAATTAATTCAAGTGTTGAATTAATTCAATAATATTGGGTCTTGTAGAGCTCAATAGGAAATAATTATTTAACTAGTGGGCTTGAGTAAAATCAAGACAAGTTTAAATAGTCTCAAATGTGTTTGAGATATTTAAAATAAAAGTCCATGGGTTTTGTAAATGTTACATGCCCAAATAATATAATATGCATGGGGAGGTGAAGAGTTGAGAGACAACCATTTTTAATTAACAAGGCATGTGTCTCCCATGCTCACTTTAACTTTTGATATACCAAGAAAATAAACTCTTCTCTCCTCCCATCACCATATGGCCGAAATTTTCACACCTAATTATCCCTCATTTTTCTTTCTTCAATTGTTGAGGAAAACTCATTCTTCTCAATGAAAAATGCTCCAATTTTTCTAGTGCAAAATTAGAGTGGTTCTAGCTAGATGGTGGTGGGCTTGATTTTTGAACAAGGAGTGTTCAAAGGGAGGCTTGTGGATTGTCATCCTTGAAGAGCCTAGTTGTTTACAACTTGGTTGGAGCCATTACATCAGTCTTTGAGATTGATAGGTATATTTTTCTTAACACCCTATGTATGACATTTTGGTGTTTTTGTATTTGCTACACATCTTAGTAGAGGGTGTTCGATTTTCTTCTTGAAAAAAAAAAAATTTTGAACTTCCGTTGCTTATTAGAACACCCTATTCAATCTCCTTTCACTCTCTCGGTAATTCCTCGGGGAAAACATCTGGAAATTCTTGAATAATTGGTATATCCCTCAACTTTGGGACTTCTTCTTCTTTGATCTCAGTGATCATCGCCAGATAAATTTCTTCTCCTCCTTTTATGGCCTTCCAGGCTTGTGAGGCGGATAACATAGATTTCCTTTCCTTGGATTTTCCGTGGTATATGACTTCTTCTCAATGAAAAATGCTCCAATTTCTTCAAAAGTTTGTTTGCTGATACCAATTTTACAGTTTCGATACACTTTGTGTGTCTCAATTATTTTACTCGCCGGTGTTGCCACTCTTAATGGTTCATTAAGAGTATCATGTTCAAGTTTAAGTTTCTTAGCAAATCTTCTAGACACAAACGAGTGTGTAGCACCACAATCAAACAAGGTATATGCATGCATTTCATTGAGTAACCTGCCACCACTTCATTGGTGTTATCAGCTTCCTCCTGGGTTGTTGCGTACACCCGCGCATTAGTATTGTTTTTTTTCGGTTTGATGGGTCCCGTCCCTTTGTCTTTGTTGTCTGGGCAGTCCTTAATCCGGTGACCCACTTTACCGTATTTGAAACACGCACCTGTTTTCCGATAACATTCTCCAATGTGCTTCTGTCGGCATGTATCTCACCACTTTCCTTCGATATTGCCAGCACTGCTGAAATTTACTCTTGGAGGTCCACTTGAATGATTCGGCTTCTTGAATTTGGGACCATTTCGAGCAGATTGGCTGACCAATGGTCTCTTGTTCCTATGTTCCTCTTCACAGCGCTTGATATCTGTTTCCGCGCTCATCGCTGCGCCCATCAGATCAGCAAAATTATTCGGCTTGAATACTGTTAAAGCCGATTGAATCCGGCTGTTCAGTCCTTTCTTAAAGCGATACATTTTCAATGTTTCGTCAGACATGATTGTTGGGACATAAGTTCCCATATCGTTAAATCTTGAAGTGTATTCCATCACTGTCATGTCTGGGGTCTGCTTGAAGTTTTCAAATTCGTTCAACTTCTGCAGACGAAACTCGGCTGGGTAGAATTGTTTCAAAAATTCTCTCTTGAAACTCTGCCATGTGATTTCTTCTACTTCAGCTAGAGATGGTGACACAGTTTCCCACCACTTTCGTGCTCTGTCCTCTAGAAACGGTGTTACAACTTCTACTCTCAATTCTTCAGGCACTTCCAGTAGGTGTAGTTGGGATTCGACATTTTTGAACCAGTTATGACTGACTTCCGGGTCTGGGTTTTCATTGAAAGTTGGAACTCGATTCCTTCTCAGAGATTCATAAGGATATTTAAATCCACGCGGTTGGGGTTCCGGTGGTGGCTAGATAGCGTTGGCAAAGGGGTTCACGATTCCTTACAACGTGGCGGCTACTATGGTAGCTATTGCCATCATATCTTCTTGACTGAGATTCACTCTCGGTGGTGGTGGCGGATTTTCATTTTGGTTGGCGCCACGAGGGTTACGGTTGTTTCGGGGTGGTCTGCCTGCCATTTCCTATAAAAATGTATTTTATTAATTTATTTGCCATGATGTAGAATCAAAATAATTTCATAAATTATGAAATTCATACAATCAAAAGTTTCAAAATAAAGGATTAATCAAAAATTCTAGATACAGTCGATGCCTAATCTAGAGTTCTCTCCCTACTCATCTATGACTTCACCGTCTCCTACTGCCTCATTAATCTCCTCTTCTTCAATAGGATTTTCTTCTTGGTTAGCTTCACGTTCTTCCAAGAGTTCCTCCATATTGATCATGTTATTCTTTAGCTGATCAATATGATTTTGCAACTGTGTGTTGTGGTGGTCAAGGTTGTTTACTTGCTCTTGAAGCTCCTGTATTGTTGATTGGCTTACTTTTTCATCGATTTCTTGTTCTTCGATCCGTTCCTCAAGACGGCGTTGTGTTTTGAGAAGGCTATCATCCCTGATTTTGAGTGTAAAAATCCTATCTTGAGCTTTGTTTAACTCTTGCTTGGTGATCTCGTGACGACGTTCCGACTCTTGATGATAGGCAGCATAACGTCTAACGTCCTCGCGTAGTCTCTTCTCTTCCTCTCTGGCTTCACGAAGATCCTCCATCATGCATACATTATTCCCATCCAACTGGTAGTTGTCTCTCTCAAGTTTTTCATTTTTTTCTTTCAGTGTTTTGATTTATGTCTCCTTTTCCTGAAGTTGTTTTTGAAGTTCATTTATAATGCCTTGAAGATCCATGTTTGTTTTCATATAAAAAAAATTACAATTTTACTGATAGTATACTCATCCAATTTTAAATATGCAATAAGATAATAGAAAGTTTCATTTAAAAATAATTCGGTACATAATATTTTCTTAATTGCAATTTCACTACATTCCAGATACGTTTAAAATCTTGATACTAATCTAGTCTATCATCTCTTCTCTGTCGTTGTCCCTGTCACTGTCACTGTCGTCTCCGGCCACCTCCATCGGTGCCTCCTCCTCCTTTGCCATGTTCTCTACCACTAAATGCAAGTAGTTGTTCTGGTCTTGAAGCTGATCCATGGTTCTATGGAGCCTTGAAATGTACCGCTCTTGCTTGGAACTGAGCTCCTCCTGATGCTGACGAGCCTGAGTAGCACGTCGTCGCTCTATCTCCACTCTCTCAAGCAAATCCCTGTTGAGTGAGGCTAAGCGCGCGATGCGAGCTGAATCAGTCGGCAACTGTAGAAGTTGGCTCTCAGCCAAGTCCAAGTGATGAGCTAATCGCTGTACGTCAGTCTCCAACATGTGCTTAATCTCACTTAGTTCTTGATTTTCCAGTCTTTCCTTGGCCAGTTGCGCTTTCGAGGTCGCGATTTCCCTAGTCTGATTATCAATCGTGAGCTGACGCATACGAAGGGCAGCCTGAGCACGGGTACGTGGGGCAGCCATTTCCTAGAATAAGTGGAGGAAAATATCAGAATCGTATAAAGGGTAGAAAGGCAAAAATAATAGAAACAAAGTTGTCATGGAAATTTTTCGATACTAAGGATTTCCGGAACGATTGAAGGGACAGATTTTTGAAGTGTTCGAAAATTAAGGAACAAATGAAAGTTGGACTTAGATTGGGATACACTAGGATTTTGCCAAATTTGACTTCATCAAATTTTGTCTGTCAAAATCCCAGCGGGATTATAAACCTGACGGCTCTGATACCACTTAAATGTCACGTCCCGTGTCCGAAGCGTCGGTGATATCCGGCATTGTTTAACAATTACTTAAAAACAATTAAGCCTCATATCGAAATGCCAAAAACCAGTCTTTTTCATAAATTATACATTGTCTTTACATTGACAAAAGAATATAAAACAAATACATCAGAGTTGCAAATGCGGAATTAAACAAAGGAAAAAAAAAAAAAAACTTAATTCTTGGATCTTGCTTATCGTCTACCATCCTCAGAAAGCTTCCTGCTCTACCTCGTTCACTTGTTCTTCATTCTTATCTAAAATTTGTAAGAGTTGAGTGTTTTGGGAAACACTCAGCAAGTAGGGGGAGGGGGGTCAATCGATTTCCAAAGATACATATAGAACTTAATCTTTAAAACATTTCTTTAATAAACTTTCAAAACTTATTACTTTTAACTTACAAAAACGAATCAAATATGAGACAGAAGTTAACAGATGATTCAGAGCATTTCATAAACAAATCAGATCATTTCAGAACAGACACAACACTGTTACTCATCTCATTTCCATGGTCAAATTGTCCCCAATATGTTAGTCCTCTAAGGGGTGAGGCCAGAACTTGGTTTTATACCCACCATTGGGGGCCAAACAGAAATTTTTTATACCCACAATTGGGGGCCAGAAAGAATCACAATTCTCGTCCCATTTCAAATTGAATCGTAACAGTGTAACAAAGATTTAAGACTTATCAGACAGAACGTATCAGAATTTTCAGATATCAGAGTTTCAAACGGATTCAGCGGAATCAAAGAATTTCGAAACATAAAAGAAAACACATAATCGATCGAAATTTTAAAGACGGACCTCATGCTTTTTCGAAAATGAAGACACACATACATGCATGTCATAACTTATATATTCAAGTTTTAAAGTACAAACGAATATACATAGCAAAAACCCACTTACCGTGTTTTGGAGGTATGCTTCGAAAATGCAGACTTTGAAACAAATTTTCCAGTGGGAATTTGGGCAGCACATCAACGTAAACCTTTAGCAGAATAAGTCTTCAAACCAGTAGCACCTCGACGTAGAAATTTAGCACTCGAACCGCACGAGCTCCTTCTTCCCTTGGACGAAAGTTTTGGGACGGTTTTGAGGGGGAGTGGCCAAAACTTTGAGAGGTATTTTGGTGTGCTTTTTATCAACCAAGTGAGTGGTATTTATAGGAAGAAAAATGACCTTCCACCTTGCCATTCGGTCGACCACTTGGAGCCCAAGAAATGGAGTTATTATGGTCATAATGGTGGTCAAGGTAACTCAAATACCAAGAGTTATTCCTTGCATCATAAATGTGTCCTAGCCCTTAGCTCCTCCTGCAGCTCCTTCATGGATTATCTCAACGGTCATTTCTTGCTTACTTAATTTGTCCTAACCTTTAGCTCATCCCTTAGCTTCTTCCCTGATTATCTCAAAGGTTGTTTCTTGCATAATAAATTTGTCCAATTCCTTGGCTCACCTTTTATGTAATATCCAAGCCTGGTGAACGGTACAGTTTAAGATTTCGTATGTTTATGGATTATTTGGTTATGATTAAGTTTGATTTAGATGTTAAGAGTTGTGATTATGGGTCATAGCATTGTTGGTTATTATTGTTTTGTGGTATTGTTGATATTAGTTGATGGGTAGTTGTGTTGTATCAGCGTTGCGATTCGATTTTTGTTGCATAGAGTTGTTTTGGCCGAGAGCAGACCGCACCCGCGGTGATTTGTGCAACGCACCCGCGGTCTTTATTGCAGAATTTGTGGAATTGCCGAAGAGACACCGCACCCGCGGTGGGATAGGTACCGCACCCGCGGTCGTCGATTTCAGAAATTTGGTTGAGGTGCCGAAGGCACACTTCACCCGCGGTGAGGTATGTAGCGCACCCACGGTGCATGAACAGTAGAAGCGTGTTTTCGAGATTTAAGTGATATAATGCAAGAGTTGGTTCATTTTTCTCATTTTTTCTCCCATTTTCTCGGTTCTTTCTCTCAAGGGGAGGTTAGGGTTTCATTTCCTTTCTTTGATTCAAGCTACTTGTTGGATTATTGAAGTGTGATCAAGGTTCTTGTGGGTTCAAAAAGCTAAGGTAAGCTTTTGGTATAGTTTATTCTTGGTTTTGGTGTTGGGAGAAATCATGGGTTTGTTGATGGTGTTGGTTTTATGAATTTAATGGTATGAGTTTGTGATTATTGGGTTATTGATGGTGCAAATTATGGTTTATTGTTGTAGGTTGTGTACCAAGGGTATAGATTCAAGGTTCCAAGTGTTGTAAGTGGAATTCATTTCCTTGTGCTCACATGATAATATATGTATTGTGTTTCAATGGTTTTAAAGTGTTATTCCCTTCCATTTGATTCATGCTATGTATTAATACACCTTGTTGTATATTAGAGACATTCTTATGTCTCAATTATGTTAAAGGGAATACAAAAGAAAATAGAGTCTTCAAAGTGTTTGTTTTAATGCCAAAGAGAGAATTCAAATGTTTTATTGGATTGATAGATACATAGTCAGAGATTGCATGCAATTAGTTGATCAACGACCATAGGCTTATATCCCTCAGAGTTATCGATGTATATCGATGGGATATATGTACAGAGACAGAGTTACTATATAGATATCAATCCAACAGAGAAAAGAGAAATACCATCGTTATTATTATTTATTCTATGATATTCATGTTTCAGAGTTGATGGTATTTAATGTTTTCAAAGCCATGTTTTCAGAGTGTGATATGTACATTGTTATGTAAGAGTTCCACTTGCTGAGTTTTATACTCATTTCAGTTATTTCATGTGATGTAGATAAGAGCGACGAGCTGGAATGTTGATTGAGGCCGGAGTCATATGCGTATAGAGATGGAGGAAGGAAAGATTATTTTGTTAGCATTTTGGACATGATCATAAAAATGATATTTTGTTTTTTTGTTGTATCATTTGATTGATCATGTGTATACTTTTGACTATATGGAAATGTATTTTAAACCTTCTTTCCTTCAAGAAAAAAATTTTAAATTCCGCTGTTAATTTATGAATTCGGGTCAGAGGGTTACATTTAATGGTATCAGAGCACCGTTCTTCGGACCAATGTATATGACTTCATCTACTTTCAACAGTTCGGGTATGTCTTCTTCTACATCTAATTATTGTTGTTGGTTGATATGTATTATGTGAGCACATTGTATGAGTATGCCTCCTAAGAGAAAGGCTTCAGAGGGTGATGATAGTTCTTCCTCTAGAGTTGTCGATGAGTTCGGCAAGCTAAGGTCCATAGTGAGCAGATCCAACAGTTGTTACGTTTGCAAGGAACAGGCCAAGGTAGAGGTCAAGGGAGAGGCCAAGTGGCTCAGGCAGTTGGGACCGATGGGATCTTTACTGCTTTCAAGAAAATGGATCCGCCGGAATTTGCAAAAAGCACTGATCCATTGGTGGCTGTAGAGTGGGTCAAAGCTCTTGAGGAGATTTTCGATCATCTCAACTATGAAGATAAGGGCAGAATCAGTTGTGCAGTGTTCATGTTAGTCAATGCTGCACGCATTTGGTGGAATGCTACCAAGGTAAGTGTTGATGTTCCAGCATTGAAGTTGCAAGAGTTCACTGATCTTTTCTATGACAAGTATTTCCCAGATGCACTTCGAGCTCGGAAGGTGACTGATTTTTTAGAGCTTCGTCAAGGAGGTATGAATGTTGATGAGTATATTCTAAAGTTTGAAGAGGGCTGTCTGTTTGCTGCGTATATTGCCTCCAATGACAAAGACAAGGGTGCTCATTTCATTAGAGGCCTTCGAGCAGAAATCAGAAGGGACATCAATATGTCGAAGGCGGTGACATTCAAAGAGATTGTGGCTAAGGCTTTGTTGGCCGAGCAAGATGAGAAAGACATTGCCAGAGAGAGACATGCGAGGCAGCAGTTTGTTTCTCAAAGAGGTCAAGGTTCGAGCCAAAGAGGAAATGACCATTTTAAAGGGAAAGGCAAGTTGGAGCCGAGTCCTAAACCACCGACAGTTCCATCTGATCCTGAGAAGCCATTGTGTTCCAAGTGCAGTAGACATCATCGGGGAGAGTGCAGATTTGGTACTCATACTTGTTACCGTTGTGGCACTGCAGGCCATATAGCCAAGGATTGTCTAAGAGGCTCGAGTAAAGAAAAGGTGCAGGGTCGCATCTTTACCATGACAAACGAAGGTATAAACCATGAATCTTATGTGATCTCTAGCACTATTTTAATTTCAGGCAGAGTAGCTACGACATTGATTGATACAGGTGCTACTCATTCTTTTATGTCTGAACTATTTTTGAGATCTTTGGGTATAGTTCCTTCTGTTATTCCCTTCAAGTTTAATGTTGTTTTGCCTTCGGGAGATGTGTTGTGCCCAACATCTATTGTGTATGGGTGCTCTGTTCAAATTGATGGGCGAGTTGTTTATGCCGACTTGATTGTTATTCCGATGGTTGCGTTTGATATTATACTTGGCATGGATTGGCTATCAACTTACCGTGTAGTGATTGATTGCATTGCTAAGACGGTGAAATTTGCAGATTATGGCAATAGGGAAGGTTTGTTCGCCAGTGCAGGTACTTCGCTGATCCTTCCTTTTATTTCGTGTCTTGAGGCTAAGAAGTTGTTGTTAAAAGGTTGTGATGGGTTTTTGGTTTCTATTGTGGATATGGATAGAATTGTGGAGTTGAATATTGATAATATTGATATTGTGAGAGAGCTTTCTGATGTATTTGAGGATGATGTGCCGGGTTTACCGCCGGACAGAGATGTTGAGTTTGTGATTGATCTAGTTCCAGGTACGGTTCCTATTTCTAAGGCTCCGTACAGAATGGCCCCTTCAGAGATGAAAGAGTTGAAGACGCAATTGCAGGATTTATTGGATAGAGGTTTTATCCGGCCGAGTTCTTCGCCTTGGGGAGCTCCAGTTCTTTTCGTCAAGAAGAAAGATGGGTCGTTGCGGCTGTGTATTGATTATAGAGAGATCAACAAAGTGACGATTAAGAATAAGCATCCGTTGCCACGGATAGATGACCTTTTTGACCAACTGCCAGGGGCTACAGTGTTCTCGAAGATTGATTTGCGATCTGGTTATTATCAGTTGAAGGTTAGGGAGTCTGATATCCCTAAGACGGCGTTCCGAACCAGGAACGGTCACTATGAATTTCTTGTGATGTCTTTTGGTCTGACCAATGCTCCTTCAGTCTTCATGGATCTTATGAACCGTGTGTTCAAGCCGTGTTTGGATAGCTTTGCCATTGTTTTTATCGATGACATTTTGATTTACTCCAAGACCAGAGAGCTTCATTCAGAGCATCTCAGAGTTGTTCTTCAGTTGCTGAGAGAGAAGTGGTTGTATGCTAAGTTGAAGAAGTGTGAGTTCTGGTTGGAGAAGATTTCTTTTTTAGGCCATGTTGTCTCGAAGGATGGTATAGCTGTTGATCCAGTGAAAATAGAGGCGATTCAGAAGTGGCCTATTCCTACCACTGTACCAGAAGTACGCAGTTTTCTTGGTTTGTCGGGTTACTATCGTCGTTTTATTTCAGACTTTTCCAAGATTGCCCTGTCGTTAACTAATCTGACGAGGAAGACTGTGAAGTTTGAGTGGTCCAATGAATGCCAAAGAGGATTCCAGGAGTTGAAAGATAGTTGACGACAGCTCCAGTACTTGAGTTGCCCAGTGGTTCAGAGGACTGTTGTTTTTACCGATGCGTCGAAGAAGGGCCTCGGTGCAGTGTTGATGCAACGAGGTAAAGTTATAGCCTATGCTTCTTGCCAGTTGAAGGATTACGAGAAGAATTATCCTACGCATGATTTGGAGCTGGCAGCTGTGGTTTTCGCCCTGAAAATCTTGAGACATTATTTGTATGGCGAAAAGTGTGAAATTTTCACAGACCACAAGAGTTTAAAGTATTTGTTTTCACAGAAAGAACTTAATATGCGACAGAGACGGTTGTTAGAGCTTGTCAAAGACTATGATGTGACTATTATTTACCACCCAGGGAAGGCGAATGTTGTAGCGGATGCATTGAGCCGTAAGTCGAGTTCTTCTTTAAGTTCTATGATTCAACAGCCGTTGTTGTTAGATTTGCAGCGAGAGGAGATAGCTTTGGTGGTTCCTAGAACCATTGCTCGTTTTTCAGCATTGGTTATTCGGGCTACATTGACGGACAGGATTCGTAGAGAGCAGGCTATTGATGTTTAGTTGTTAGAGTTGAGAGCTAGAGCAGAGGAGAGAGGTAATTCAGAGTTCGCGATGAATAGAGATGGTTTGGTGACGTTTAGAGGCCGTATTTGCATTTCTGCTGGTGATGATATTCGGCGAGACGTCTTGACAGAGGCACATACAACGCTATACTCGATACATCCAGGCAGCACTAAGATGTATCAGGATCTTTGTAGACTCTATTGGTGGCCAGGTATGAAGAAAGATATTGCCATGTTTATTTCTCAGTGCCTAACTTGTCAGCAGGTGAAGATCGAGCGCCAGAGACCTGCTGGGACATTGTTATCATTGCCGATTCCTCAATGGAAATGGGAGCACATTACGATGGATTTCGTGACTGGTCTTCCTAGAACGCAGAAAGGTTTTAACTCTATTTGGGTTATTGTTGATCGATTGACCAAGTCAGCGCATTTTCTTCCAGTCAAGACGGCATATTCCATGAACCAGTATGCCGAAGAGTACATAGCAGAGATTGTTAGACTTCATGGTGTTCCTGTGTCGATCGTGTCTGATCGTGATCCTAGATTTACTTCAGAGTTTTGGAAGAGTTTGCACAGAGCTATGGGTACACGGTTAGCATTTAGTACAGCATATCACCCCCAGAGCGATGGTCAATCAGAGAGAGTTATTCAGATTTTAGAGGATATGCTCAGAGCTTGTACTATCGATTATCCTGGTAGCTGGAATTCTAAATTGCCTCTTGTTGAGTTCACGTATAATAATAGCTACCTGGCGACAATTAGCATGGCACCGTATGAAGCACTTTATGGTAGGAAGTGTAGATCTCGCTGGTCGTGGGATGAGATTGGCGAGAGGAAGATGCTGGGTCCAGAGTTAGTCCAACAGACTGCTGATGTTGTTGCTGTTATCCGAGAGCGAATGAAGACAACGCAGTCGAGACAGAAGAGTTATGCCGATGTGCGTCGGAGGCCATTGCAGTTTGAGGTTGGCGATCATGTGTTCTTGTAGATAGCACCTCTTAAGGGTGTGATGCGGTTTGGAAAGAAGGGAAAGTTGAGTCCGAGATTTATTGGCCCATTTGAGATCTTGGATAGAATTGGTGATCGAGCTTACAGGTTAGCCCGACCTCCAGATCTTGACAGAGTTCATAATGTTTTTCACGTCTCTATGCTCAGGAAATATATTGCGAATCCTTCCCATGTTCTTCGCCACGAGCCATTGGATTTGACGCCGAATTTGACGTACCAAGAGATTCCGGTCCAGATTCTGGATCGCAAAGTTAAAGCGTTGAGGAAAAAAGAGATCGGCATTGTTAAAGTCCTTTGGAGGAATCATCTGATTGAAGAAGCCACGTGGGAACCAGAGGATGAGATGAAAGAGAAGTTTCCTGAGTTGTTTGTGCAGTGACGTCAATTTTGAGGACGAAATTTCCTCTAAGGAGGGGAGATTGTAATATCCAAGCCTGGTGAACGGTACAGTTTAAAATTTCGTATGTTTATGGATTATTTGGTTAAGATTAAGTTTGATTTAGATGTTAAGAATTGTGATTATGGGTCATAGCATTGTTGGTTATTATTGTTTTGTGGTACTGTTGATATTAGTTGATGGGTAGTTGTGTTGTATCAGCGTTGCGATTCGATTTTTGTTGCATAGAGTTGTTTTGGCCGAGAGCAGACCGCACCCGCGGTGATTTGTGCAGCGCACCCGCGGTCTTTATTGCAGAATGTGTGGAATTGCCGAAGAGACACCGCACCCGCGGTGGGGTAGGTACCGCACCCGCGGTCGTCGATTTCAGAAATTTGGTTGGGGTGCCTAAGGCACACCGCACCCGCGGTGAGGTATGTAGCGCACCCACGGTGCATGAACAGTAGAAGCGTGTTTTCAAGATTTAAGTGATATAATGCAAGAGTTGGTTCATTTTACTCATTTCTTCTCCCATTTTCTCCGTTCTTTCTCTCAAGAGGAGGTTAGGGTTTCATTTTCTTTCTTTGATTCAAGCTACTTGTTGGATTATTGAAGTGTGATCAAGGTTCTTGTGGGTTCAAAGAGCTAAGGTAAGCTTGTGGTATAGTTTATTCTTGATTTTGGTGTTGGGAGAAATCATGGGTTTGTTGATGGTGTTGGTTTTATGAATTTAATGGTATGAGTTTGTGATTATTGGGTTATTGATGGTGCAAATTATGGTTTATTGTTGTAGGTTGTGTACCAAGGGTATAGATTCAAGGTTCCAAGTGTTGTAAGTGGAATTCATTTCCTTGTGCTCACATGATAATATATGTATTGGGTTTCAATGGTTTTAAAGTGTTATTCCCTTCCATTCGATTCATGCTATGTATTAATACACCTTGTTGTTTATTAGAGATATTCTTATGTCTCAATTATGTTAAAAGGAATACAAAAGAAAATAGAGTTTTCAAAGTGTTTGTTTTAATGCCAAAGAAAGAATTCAAATGTTTTATTGGATTGATAGATACATAGTCAGAGATTGCATGCAATTAGTTGATCAACGACCATAGGCTTATATCCCTCAGAGTTATCGATGTATATCGATGGGATATAGGTACAGAGACAGAGTTACTATATAGATATCAATCCAACAGAGAAAAGAGAAATACCATCGTTATTGTTATTCATTCTATGATATTCATGTTTCAGAGTTGATGGTATTTAATGTTTTCAAAGCCATGTTTTCAGAGTGTGATATGTACATTGCTATGTAAGAGTTCCACTTGCTGAGTTTTATACTCATTTCAGTTATTTCATGTGATGCAGATAAGAGCGACGAGCCGGGACGTTGATTGAGGCCGGAGTCATATGCATATAGAGATGGAGGAAGGAAAGATTATTTTGATAGCATTTTGGACATGATCATAAAAATGATATTTTGTTTTTTTGTTGTATCATTTGATTGATCATGTGTATACTTTTGACTATATGGAAATGTATTTTAAACCTTCTTTCCTTCAAGAAAAAAATTTTAAATTCCGCTGTTATTTTATGAATTCGGGTCAGAGGGTTACATTTTAGCTCCCTTTTTGGTCTTGTTAGGACACACTTGGTTGAGCTGCTTTGAGCTGAAAGATCGAGTCTTTGAGCTGGGGTTTTACTCCTCCAGTGACAATACTTCAATGGATGCTGTTATTTGCAGCTCGGCTTTATGTTGAGTTAATCTCCAAGATTTGAAGCTACTTCCTCGAGTTATGTTAGCTGAAAATCTAAGTTCATAATTAAGTTTACAGTTAGGATGAAAGTTCTTTGAGCTTAGATTAAGCTAAATTTTAAGTTTGTATTTCTTACGTGATTTGCTTCGGATCGAATATTCCGGGTTCTCACAGAATTTGTTTCTCTATGTTTTTCTGTGGAGGAGAAAAAAATCATACAATTTGGGGTAGGAATGTTGTGCAGTATTTTGTTTCAAAACTGTATGAAGTTAACCACAATGGAGCACGTATGGGTTTATTGTGCTTTTAAGTGGTATGGCTTTGCTTCCTTACCAAGTTACATACTTTCTCCGATCCGGGGATTCTTGTTTTCCTGCTTAGAAATGTTAGTTTGGGTTGTAAGATGAACATTCATGGGATGACACATTGATGCGAGACTCCCTCAAGCCGTACTGGTGGTGGAGCCATGCTTGTAAATTATTGCCAGCTACTCTTCCTTCTTTGCTCCCACGAGCCTATCCTCTTCCTTCCATTCTTTGAAGAACAAAAATGTTGGCATCGCCTCCATTTGGAATTTCTTTGCCACAGCCTAAAGAAATTTGTATCAAATTAGCAATCCAATGACGATGGATGCTCAAAATGCAATTACAAGTTGTTGAAATAGATATGACCAAACCAAAACAAACCAATGACAGATTATTTAAATTAAATCGAAAGTTTGTACACAACTAGCTAATTGTGTTTTTGGATACTCAATTGTATTCTAAAGTGCATTAAAATAGCAATGCAAAGTATAACATTGCCTCAAGTTCATCAACCTTCCTGAACAGAACATGGGGTGTTTTCTTTGCGATCTCAGCCAAGATTGGTGATAAGAACCGGCACGGTCCGCATCATGAAGCTGTAAAATTGATTTTGGTACTAATATTTGATATTTTTTTATATCTTTGGATGTAGGTACTGTAAAGGCCCGTATGTCGTATTCGTAAATTTGCGGAATTATTTAAAATTTTTCTCTTTAAATAAATAACAGTATCATTCATAAAATAGACTGATAAAAAGATTTAATTTTTAAGTAACAGCGTAAGTAAACATTGTGTCCAAATCACATCTTAACAATAATTCAACATAAAAAGAAAACTGAGTTTGAACATGAATAGTAAATGATAAAAAGTGAGGTCCTCAGGTTCCTACTACTGCTGACCCAAGCTAGCTCACTGGTCCTCGCCCTCGGCCTCGACCTCATCAGTACCTACAACAATCAAGTCTAGTGAGTCTAAAGACTCAGCATGCATATATTGTGAATAGCAAGTAAATATATCATAAAATCGCATGCAACGTCAAAATATCGTATCGTAAAGCGTAAAGCAGAAATCATGTCGTGAGTAATTATAAATACGTGCATATCTGAAAATCGTACGTAAAAGATTTGCTCGATAGAGCCCTGTCATAAAATATCATATCGTAATATTTCTGTAGAGATAATGTTCCTATGCAAGTGGCCCTTAACATAACATGAACGTAAGCGCCTGATAAGACTAAACCACGGTATACTGGGCGATAGATATCATCACAGCCCTTGGACTGGATATCCATACCCATACATAATCATAAACCGGTCGTAAGTCACCGGGTGAAGCAATCCCATAAGCGTAAGGTGGCCACAAGACATATCGCATATATCTCAAAAATAAACATTTTATATTTTTATGCACGCAATATATTTATAACCACATTTTATCGAATGAGTTGGATTGTTCCCAGGCTCGCTGTGACCTAATTCTAACAGGTAACACTTGCAAATAATCTCAACTTGACCAACACTTCATAACCGAACCGAAAACGAGACAATTACGTCCAAAAAACTTAGTATCCAACCATGGCTTCGTACCAACCCGAACCAATATTGAACCATCATTTATCCATGATTAAAATATACCTAAAATACTGGAAATTATATATCAAGGGCTGAAATACACGAAAAATGTGCATGGAGGCCAAAATCATGAAACGCTCTTTCGAAAGTCACTTTGGCACATTGCACCGTAAATTCTCGTACGACTTCTAATCGTAGCCAAATCACAAACGGCCAAAAACATGACCTTCCAAACTCAATGAGGTACTGTCCAATCGAAGGTCATAGGCTAAAAGCCAACCAAGAACTCAAACATGACCTCTGAACCGAAGACAAAGTTGCTGTCCAATTCCAGCGGCAGCAGCTTCGTTTGAAATGCTTCGATTACTAGGCTAATGGCCATTGGGGCTTGAACCACCGACCAGAGCCTCTTCCGAACATCTTAATGTATGGCTTGAACCATGGCTAAGGGCCCTAGGCCAACCACAATCCAAACAAACACCTACGACAATCCGAAGCACCACCCGAGGACGCCATTTTGCACGCATGGGGTGTATTGCTTCACTTGTTTTCATAGTCATTCCAATGGCCATGTGATCGACAATGGCTTGATCTAGACATCATGAGATATTGTGTGAGCCATGGCTAAGGGCTAGAAGCCAACCAAGATCCACCCAACATCCTCAAAATCGAAAACCAACTCACACAACAAAATTCAGAAAATTGAAAACCGAAGGGGCACTTGCGTTGTTTGTTTTAAAAATCGATGGGACCATGAACCAACCCATGAAAGGTCATCTTGGTCACATCCTAGACATGCTAGGGAAGGGTTCAAACCATGGTTACAATCCCAAAAGCCAACCAAGATTCGAACCTCACCTTAGACAACCGAAACACAAATCCGAGGGCCAAAATCTGCACTATGGGAGAAAGTTCCTGTATATTTCTTGATCCTGAGTGCATGGCCTTGAACCAATGGACCAACATGAATCCAATACACCCTAGTACAAGCCTAGATGCAGCCTTGAACGCCTCGAACCGAGCCAACCCCTGAAATCACAAAAAAACAATACCAAACGTGAAGCACAAGAAACGGCCGAAAATCTGTGCAGTATTTTCGAAAGTTGTTGTCAAAATTTAGATTTTTGCCTCATGATTCATGGACATAACATGGTTTAAAAATATGTATATGACTTGATTGAAGAGAAAAAAATGATATAGACGTGCCTAAATTTTGTTTGCGAAAGAAAACAAACACTACGATGAATACGGCGCGGCAGAGACGGAGTTCCTTTTCTTTTCTTATTTTCTCTCTTGTTTTTCCTTGTTGCTTCTCACGATTTTCTGTAGGTTTTTCTGTGAAATTTTCGAGAGAATGGGGTGGGAGGAAGACTAGGAAAAATGAGGGGAAGGTTACCAATTAAATGTGGGTTGAATGTCAACTATAAAATCTTTCTAGCCTTGAGTTTGATAGATAAGGAAATGAGGTGTGATATTATTGGATTTGAGGGAGATTTAGGGGAGGTGATGGCCGAATTTATCTAGCCAAAGTAGGGTAGGAATATTGCTTAATTATTAATTGTTGGTGATTAAAAAATGAGGGAATTATCTACCACGAAAGGATAGGGAAAGGAATCAAAAATGGAGAGTTGCCAAACATGATTAAATCTTTAGAGGGGGGTGGCCGAAAATTGATGGTTAAATGCAAGGAAAAATGTTGCTTAAATCTTGTATTTTAAATCCTTAAAGTTGTAAACACTTATTATGTATTTTAGTGAAATAATAAATTAATTTAGGTTAGCAATTTTTTCTTGCATGCATGGCTAAGTCTTAAAATAAATTACTAACATGTTAAGTTACAATTTCTTAAATAAAATAGGCCTAAATTAATTTATTCCAATTGGTTACACATTTTAATTTAGGCTTTTAATTAATTATTGGACATAAAAGAACTTATTTAATAACTTAACTTCAATTAATTAAATAAATACTTAAACATTCTTTTACATTAAAATAAATTTTTCTTTGACTTACATTAAATTTAGGAATATTTTCTTATTATTAAATTTTATCTCAATCCTCCAACTCTAGTCCGGCCTCACGTATTTAACTAAAAAGATGAAAACTAACTTCTGCGTAAAATACATCATCATGACTTAAAAAATGAATTTAAACCCTCATGCATTAAAATCATTTTAATTTAAATAATAGTAATTATGCATGGCTTATACGTAATCTGATTTATCGGGTTCTACAGGTACAATCGTTGCGTCGATTCGAGGTATCAACAGAAATTTTAGACCCTGTTTGTAGAATTTACAAAATTTCTATTTCTTATGGGCAGAAAAGCTTCTTCCTCAAATTTGAAGAGTAATTGATAAAAAGCTATATTTATTTAATGTCATTTGCATCTTTGATAATATATTGAACTAAAAAGTTGTAACTAATTGTGTTGATAAACAGTAAGTTCTTTGAAGCAACCAATCCATCAGTTGAAAATCGTACTAACCAAGGTACATCAATTGAAAATTTCAAATTTGTAGTATTTAATTGAAATAATAAACATCCAAATTTGATTCCAGACAAGTTATTTGATTTTTTTTTAAAATTGCAGATTATTGACATTTAATAGGTGTTGCACTTTCGAAAACAAATATTCGAATTTGTCAATAGATAAAAAACGTCATTACATTAATAATGTTGTGAATTCTAGAAGAAAAAAAGAGAATCAATAAATAGGTGTTGCACTTTCGAAAAAATATATTCGAATTTTTCAATAGATAAAAAAACGTCATTACATTAATAATGTTGTGAATTCTAGAAGAAAAAAAAATTAAATGAATGTGAATCCAGTACATCAACAAAATTAAATAAGGAAAATACAGTTTGGTTGCTGAAAGCTTTGATTCATGAAGGTAAAACCAAGTTTAATTCCATACACTTTTATAAAGTATCGGGAAACTGCATATTTGTTTTATATTTATCATATTTTTATATTTTTTTTAGGTCAATCACTTGATGATCTGCACGAATTGAAACCTATGAATATATGTCACTACTGTGAAGCGAGAAAGTTTGAATGTGATGGGCAATGCTGATATCGATGAAGAGACAATGAGACTATTAATGGAGGTTCTCAAAAGAAACCCTTACGCTCAATTATTATGTAGAATAAATGATTGGTCGTCTATTGAGGAAATTAGGCTACATATTTGTAAAAATGATGTTGTGGATCAACGATGTTACAATATGTGAGAACCCGAGATTTTCCGATCCAAAGCAAATCAAGTAGGTGATATGAACTAGAAAGTAAACTTAAAATAAGTTCGACAATTTTTCGTTACAACTAAATAACTTGAATATTAACTTAAATTTTCAGTAAATTTAGCTCGAGAGAATAACTTCAAAGCTCGGGGTTTAGCTCAGCGGGAGGCCAAGCTGTAATTAATTGTATCCATTGAGAAGTTACCACGGGAGGAATAAAACCCCAGCTCAAGGACTCAATTCGTCAGCTTAAAGAAGTTCAACCAAGCTTGTCCTAACAAGACCAAAAAGGGAGCTAAGGGAGGAGCTAAAGGTTTGGACAAATTAATTATGCAAGAAATAATCAATGAAGGAGCTAGGAGTTAAGACAAACTTAATATGCATGGGAGTTTGGATGATCATTCTAGAACTTGAGGAATGCATGAACCCATCATTATAACTAGTCTTGGAATTTGAAAGAGCACATGGAATTTTGGTCTACAATTAATCACATTCAAGCCTTTCTTGATGGCCAAGAATTCGGCCAAGTGGGGGTGGCAAGGTGGAGAGTTTTTTTTGTACCTATAAATACTACTCATTTGGTTGAGAGATGACACACTACCAAGACCTCTAAAATTTCGGTCCTCTCTCCCCCTCTCCCTAAACCATTCGGCCGAAGTAAAGGAAGAAAAGGAAGGGAAGATTTTGTGCTGTCCAGAGTTGTCATCCTGTGCCGAGGTGCTGTTGGAGTAAAGACAGTATTTGTGAAAGATACGTCGAGGTGCTGCGGAAATTTCGAGAGGCAAGGTGCCAAAGTTTGCAAATAAATTCGGTTCTACCTTCATGATAGGTAAGTGGGCTTTTGTTATGTACTTCGTTTCTATTTTAAATCGTTGATATAAATAATGTGACATGCATGTTGGTGTGTCCCTTTTTCGAAAATATCAGTGTGTTCAATTTTAAAATTTCGATCGATTATGTGTTCTCTTATGTGCTTCGAATTTCTTGGTTCCGCTGTGTCTATATGAATAACTCTGAAATCTGAATATCTGAAAAGCTCTGTCTGTTATTTCTTAATTCTGTTGCACTGTTATGATTCGAATTTGAAATGGGACGAGAATTGTAATTTTGTTCTGGCCCTCATTGGTGGGTATAAAACCATGTTCTGTTCTGGCCCCCATTGGTGGGTATAAAACCATGTTCTGGCCTCACCCCTTAGAGGACTAACATATTGGGGACAATTTGACCATCGAAATGAGATGAGTAACAGTGTGTTTTGTCTGTTCTGAAATGATCTGAATTGTTTCTGTTCTGTTCTGAATCATTTCATAAGCTCCGTCTTTTATTCGCTTCGTTTCTGTTGTGTCAAGTCAAGAATATTGAGTTTTGAAAGTATGCTATGAAAGTATGTTAAAAGAAATTTTTAAAAAATTAAGTTCTATATGTATCTTTGGAATCGATCGACCCCCACTTGCTGAATGTTTCCCAAAACACTCATCCCTTACAAATTTAGGATAAAAATGAAGAACAAATGAACGAGGAGGAGCAAGAAGCGTTCTGGGGTTGGTGAACGATGATCAAGATCAAGAACCACTTTATCCCTTTTGTTTAGTGTTCCGCATTTCGCAACTCTGATGTATTTATTTCATTGTCATTGTAAGACAATACTTTATTTATGAAAAAGACTAGTTTGATTTGATACGAGGCTTTATTGTTTTCAATGTAATTGCTAAACAAAGCCGGATGTCACTGACGCTTCGGACTCGGGGCGTGACATTTAAGTGGTATCAGAGCCACTAGGTTCATAATCCCGCTGGGATTTTGATAGACAAAATTTGGCGAAGTCAAATTTTGGCAAAAGCCTAGTGCATCCCAATTTAAGTCAAACTTTCATCTGTTCTTGAAATCCAACTTTCATCTGATTCTTAAATTTCGAATAGACTTCAGAAATCTATCCCTTCAATCTCTTCGCAATTCTTATTATCAAAATTTTTCCACGACCACTTTGTTCCTATTATTTGTGTCTTTCTATCCTTTATACGATTATGATGCTTTGCCTTCGATTTTATCCCAGGAAATGGCTGCTCCACGTACCCGTGCTCAGGCTGCCCTTCGCATGCGCCAGCTCACGATTAACAATCAGACTAGAGAAATTGCAACCCTGAAGGCGCAACTAGCTAGAGAAAAGTTGGAGAAACAGGAGATTATTGAGAGTAGACTCATACTGGAGACCGATGTACAACGATTGACTCATCATCTGGACTTGGCGGAGAGCCAGCTGCTGTAGATACCGACCGATTCCGCTCGCATCACGCGCTTAGCTGCACTTAACAGGGATTTATTGGATAGAGTGGAGATAGAGCGGGGACGTGCTGCTCAGGCCCGTCAGCGCCATGAGGAGTACAACGCCAGACAGGATCGGTACATTTCAAAGCTCCATGCCACCATGGACAGACTTCAAGATCAGAATAATTACCTGCATTTGGTGATAGAGAACATAGAGGAAGAGGAGGTAGCACCTATGGAGGTGGCCGGAGATGACAGCGCCAGTGACAGCGATGGCGGAGAGATGCTCGATTAGATTGGCATTATAATATATGGGTTGTAATAAAGTTTGTGACTAAGAAAATACTATGTGTACCAAAATATTTTGAAACTTTCTATTATCCTTCTATTGCATATTTAAAAATTTGATGAATATCTTATGTATAAAATTGTTTTTTTAGGAAAACAACATGGATCTTCAACGCATTATAAATGAACTTCAAAATCAACTTCAGGAAAAGGAGTCAGAAATTAAAACACTAAAAGAAAAAAATGAGAAACTCTAAAGAGATAATTTCCAGTTAGACAGGAATAATGTATGCATGACGGAGGATCTTCGTGAAAAAAGAGATGAAGAGAAGAAACTACGCGAGGACGTAAGACGTTATGCCGCTTATCATCTAGAGTCGGAACGTCGACACGAAATCACCAAGCAAGAGTTAAACAAAGCTCAGGATAGGATTTTTACCCTCAAAATCCGGGACGATAGCCTTTTCAAAACACAACGCCGACTGGAGGAACAGATCGCAGATCAAGAAATCAATGAGAATATAAGTCAATCAACAATACAGGAGCTACAAGATCAAGTAAACAACCTTGATCATCACAACACACAACTGCAGAATTACATTGAGCACCTGCAAAACGAAATGATCAACATGGAAGAACTCATGGAACAACTAGAAGAAAACCCTGAAGAGGAAGGAATTAATGAAGCAGAAGGAGACGGTGAAGTTATAGATGAGTAGGGAAAGAACTCTAGAATAGGCACCACTTGTACCTAGAGCTATTTGATTAAACATTTATTCTGAAAAGATTGATTGTATGAAATTTTTTTATAATTTAATGAAATGATTTATTTGATTAAATATTGTGGCAAACAAATTAATAAAATACATGTTTATAGGATATGGCTGGCAGACCACCCCGAAACAACCGTAACCCTCGTGGCGACAACCAAAATGAAAATCCACCACCACCTCAGAGAGTAAACCTCAGCCAAGAAGATATGATGGCAATAGCCACTATCGTAGCTGCGACGTTGAAAGGATTCGTGAACCCATTAGCTAACGCCATCCAACCACCTCAAGAACCACAACCGCGTGGAATTAAATACCATTATGAATCTCAAAGAAGGAATCGAGTTCCAACTTTCGATGGAAACCCAGACCCGGAAGTCAGTCACAACTGGCTCAAGAACGTCGAAACACAATTGCATTTACTGGAGATACCTGAAGAACTGAGAGTGGAGGTTGTAACACCGTTTTTGGAAGACCGGGCTAGGAAATGGTGGGAAACTGTGTCGCCATCTTTGACAGAGGTGGAAGAGATCACATGACAGATTTGTAAAAGAGAGTTTTTGAAACAATACTACCCAGCCGAATTTCGACTACAGAAGTTGGGTGAATTTGAAAGCTTCAAACAGGCTCCAGACATGTCAGTAATGGAGTACACCTCACGATTCAACGATTTGGGAACTTATGTCCCAACGATCATGTCGGATGAAACGTTAAAAATACATCGTTTCAAGAAGGGACTCAACAGTCGAATTCAGTCAGCATTGGCAGTATTCAAGCCAAACAACTTTGCGGATTTGATGGGCGCTGCAATGAGCGCAGAAACTGATATCAAGCGACGCGAGGAAGAAAACAAGAACAAAAGGCCGATGAACAATCAATCTACTCAGAATNCCGGGTGTACGCGATAACCCAAGAATAAGCTGATAATACCAACGAAGTGGTGGCAGGTACCATTTTACTCAATAAAATGCCTGCATATGCTTTGTTTGATTGTGGTGCCACACATTCATTTGTATCTAGAATATTTGCTAAAAAGCTTAAACTTAAACATGATACTCTTAGTGAACCCTTAAGAGTGGCAACACCGACGAGTAAAGTAATTGAATCACACAAAGTGTATCGAAACTATAAAATTTGTATCAGCAATCAAACTTTCAAAGCGGAATTGATTCAACTCAATATGGTTGAGTTTGACATCATTTTTGGAATGGACTGGTTGGCTAAAAACCATAACATGGTAGACTGTCAAAGGAAAGATATTAGACTTCAGACTTCGAACAAAGAGGAAGTCATATACCACGGGAAATCCTGAGAACGAAAATCTCTACTATCTGCCTCACAAGCCTGGAAGGCCATAAAAGGAGGTGAAGAGATTTATCTGGCAATGATCAATGAGATCAAGGAAGAAGAAGCCCCAACATTAGGAGATATTCCAATTGTTCAAGAATTTCCAGACGTTTTCCCCGAAAAACTACCGGGTGAGATACCCGATAGGGAAATAGAATTTGAAATCAACTTGGCCCCTGGTGCTGCTCCCATATCGAAGGCACCATACCGAATGGCTCCAGCTGAATTGAAGGAGTTAAAAGAGCAACTCCAGGAATTATTAGACAAGAAGCAGATTTGCCCAAGTGTATCCCCGTGGGGAGCTCCAGTGCTATTCGTAAAGAAAAAAGACGGGAGCATGAGGCTATGTATTGATTACCGGGAGTTGAACAAGATAACCATAAAGAATAAGTACCCACTCTCGAGAATAGATGATCTTTTTTATCAGCTAAAAGGAGCCAAAGTTTTCTCAAAGCTTGATTTAAGATCAGGATATCATCAGTTAAAGGTCAAAGCAGATGATATCCCTAAAACAGCTTTTAGAACAAGATATGGACATTACGAATTCATAGCAATGCCCTTTGGTCTGACAAATGCTCCTGCAGCATTCATGGACCTGATGAATCGAGTATTTAAACCATACCTCGACAGATTTGTGGTTGTTTTTATAGATGATATCTTGGTTACTCACCAAGTGAAGAAGAACATAGAGAACATCTACGTCTCACTCTGCAAACACTACGTGAGAAAGAACTCTATGCCAAATTCAAGAAGTGTGAATTCTAGTTAAAGAGTGTGGCATTCCTAGGCCATATAATTTCTGAACTTGGAGTGTCAGTAGATCCTAAGAAAGTGGAAGCAATCAAAGATTGGCCACAACCAAAGACGGTGACTGAGGTAAGGAGTTTTCCGAGTTTAGCAGGCTAATAAAGAAAATTTGTGGAAGGATTTTCTTCGATAGCCATTCCACTCACCAAACTTACTCAGAAAAACACGAAGTTCATTTGGAATGAAGCTTGTGAAAGAAGTTTTTAACCCCTGAAGACGAAACTCGCATCCACACCAGTACTAGTTCTGCCCGAGGATGGTAAGAATTTCACTGTGTACAGTGACGCTTCCAAGGAGGGATTAGGGTGTGTGCTTATGCAAGAGGGTCAGGTAATTGCATATGCCTCATGAAAATTGAAACCGTATGAGCAGAATTACCCCACTCATGACCTTGAGTTAGCTGCGGTTGTGTTTGCACCTAAAATCTAGAGGCACTACCTTTATGGAGTAAAATGTGAGGTGTTTACCGATCACCAGAGCCTCAAGTACATTTTCACCCAGAAAGAATTAAACATGAGGCAAAGAAGGTGGATGGAACTTCTAAAGGATTATGATTTGGTAATCAATTATCATCCAGGAAAGGCGAATAAGGTGGCTGATGCATTGAGTTGAAGACATTTTGGAAAGGTAAGCTTATCTTCACTATCAGTGCGACCAGGTGTAGAGGCCTAAAAATCCTTACTTGAAAATTTGCGGAAAATTTAAAATTTTTCTTTTAAAAT
Organism: Primulina huaijiensis; assembly: GCF_012295235.1. Classification (NCBI taxonomy): domain Eukaryota; kingdom Viridiplantae; phylum Streptophyta; class Magnoliopsida; order Lamiales; family Gesneriaceae; genus Primulina; species Primulina huaijiensis. The sequence goes on along the minus strand of NC_133309.1, from coordinate 11,977,516 downwards.
AAATGGAGTGCCTCATTCATACCAAAAACTGATAAAATATTTAACGTTCAAAACAGCAGCGGAAGAAATTATTACTTGCCAAAAATAACAAGTTAAAGTATTCAATAACTAATAAAATATTTGAGCATCAAAATGGCAAGTGCTGAAACTGAGGTCCTCGGGTGCCACTACTGCCGAATCGAGCTAGCTCACTGGTCCCCGCCCTCGATCCCGACATCATCAGTACCTACAACAATCAAGTCTAGTGAGTCTAAAGACTCAACATGCATATATCGTAAATAACGAGTAAATATAGTAAAATTGCATGGGAGTAAAATTTCATGTCATGAGGCATATCGTAAAATGTCGTGTCATGATTAATTATAATACGTGCATAGCTGAACTGAAAATCATAGTGAAACTGTTTGCTCCTTGGAGCCCTGTACTGAAATAGCATATAATAATTTTCTGTGAGATTATGGTCTACGCAAGTGGTCCCTGAACTGAACTGAACTGAGCTGACCGATACTGGTGACCGGACCGATACTGGGGATCGGATTTACGTCTGATCAGACTACTGCCACAGTACTGGGTGAAACAACTGAACTGACCGGTAACTGGTGACCGGGCCGATACTGGGGACCGGACTTAAGCATGATAGTAAAGTGACCACAAGCAATATCGCATAAATCTCAAAATTTGTTTTTTGCACGTAATATAATTAAATAACTGAATTAAATATCCTGTACCCATTTTACTGCTTGGATTGGATCGCTCCCAGGCTCGCTGCAACCTAAATATGCCATGAAAAATATGCAATAGATTTATGGGACCAAACTATACAATAACCTTAAAAAATGTGACAATTACGCCTACCGACTTCGTATTAAATCATGACTCCGAGCCAACCCGAACCAACACTGAACCATCATGTAGTCATGATTAAAATACGTCTAAAATGATCAAATAATGCTCCTAAAATGGTGAGGGCCGAAATCTAGGTGAATGGAGGCCAAAACATGAAACGCTCTTTCGAGAGTCAATTTGGCACATCGCACCGTAAATTCTCGTACGACCTCAAAAATGATCCGAATCACGAACGGTCAAAAACATGACCTTCCTAACTCGATGAGGCACTGTCCAGTCCAAGGCCATGGGCTAAAAGCCAACCAAGAACCCGGAACACGCCTCTGAACCGCGACGTCGCTTGCTGTCAAAAAAAAATACAGCAGCAGCGTCTTGATTCCTTGCGTCGTTTGCAAGACTTTTGGCCATTGGGGCTTGAACCACCGACCAGAGCCTCTCAACAACATCCCAAGGAATGATTTGAACCATGGCTAAGGGCCCTAGGCCAGCCACAATTCGCATCACACCAGCAACAACCGAAACGTTCCAACCGAGAACCAATTCTGCGCGTCGGGGCATTGTTCTTGTTTAGCTGTCACCGATCGTTCGAGTGGCCATTTAATTGACCAAGACACGATCTAGACATCTAGGGGCATGGTATGAACCGTGGCTAAGGGCCATAGGCCAACCAAGATCCACACCATTCCACAAAAGTCGAAACACACATGCTGTCAAAAATGATAAGCCGAAGGGTGCAGGGGCTGTTCTTGAGTATTTTGTAAAAACCGATTAACCAGGGACCAAGCCACCAAAAGGGCAACTTAGTCACGTCTTAGACATGCTAGGGAAGTGATCCAACCATGGCTATAAGCCCTTAGGGCAGCCAAGATCAGATTCATTTCCCTTTGACAGCAACATGAGAAAATCGAAACTCAATATGGCAAGAATGGGAAGCTGCTGTCATTTCTCGTTTCCAGCGGGTGTGGGGCTCGAATGAATGAACCAAAGTGATCCTAATACATCCTATTACATGTCTATAAGTCGCCTTGGGAGCCTGGAATCGAACCAATACCTGAAACCATCAAAACAAATGAAACCGTGAAGAGCATCATGAAGCCCGAAAATCTGCATCTTTTATTTTCTGAAAATTCTTGATAGATTTCGGTTTTTGCATGGAAATGATGATCATGTAATGTTAAATAATGATAATAGGACTTGATTGAAGAGTCAAGGAAGAATATATGCATGCCTGGTTTCGTTTGAAAGAAAAACGAAAAGAACGAGACGATCCGGCGCGGAGGAGGTGGAGTGATCTTCTTTCCTTTTCTTCTACTAAATTTTCTCTCTAGTTTTCTCAAGTTCTAGCCACGATTTTTCTCTCCACAAACACTCTGAATTTCGAGACTTATGGAGGGGGAATGGTGGTTAAGAGGGTGAGGAGAATGGGTGCAAAATATAGGGAGAAAATATCAAGACCAAGTCTACTCTTTTTTGAAATTTGAATTCTTGTTTGATATCAAATGATTTGTTGGTGCTTGTTGGGGTGAGGTGGCCGATCATAATACCATCTAGACTAGGTGAGGATAAGGTTGATCATTAATTAAATGGTGCTCCCAAAAATAAAAGAATTATCCTACTAATTAAATACAAAGAAAGGGTCAAAGGTGAGGTGGCAAAGAGATGTTGTCTAGACATAAGGGTGGCCGAAATTTGGTGTAAAAATGAAGGGAAATTGTTGATTATTTACTAAATTTATAACCCTTAAAAGCCTTACTTATTCTTTACATAATTTAGTGAACTAATTCCTTAATTATGGAACTTAAACCAATTTATTTTCTACTCACCTCAAGTTGCTTAAATAAATCCTCAAACCTCCTTAATAACTTAAATTAACTTACTTGCTAGCTAAATTAAATTCTGGAAAAGTTTCTTGAATCTAAAATTTTATCTCTAAACTCCAACTCCAGTCCGGCCTCACTGAAATAACTGAAATGATAAAAATTTAAACTACTACGTAAAATAATCAAATTTAGAAACTCATGCAATAAAAATCATTTTAATTTAAATACTAGAATTATGCATGACTTATACGTAGTCTAAGTTACGGGTTCTACAATCCTCCCCCCCTTAAAGAGAATTTCGTCCTCGAAATTAAAACTCACCGAATAACTCAGGGTACCGACTCCTCATCTCGGGCTCAGACTCCCACGTAGCTTCCTCCTCTGAATGGTTGAGCCACTTGACTTTGACTCGCCTAACCAGCTTGTTCCGAAGCTTCTTCTCCTGCCTGTCTAGGATCTGCACTGGCCTCTCCTCATAAGATAGGTTCGGAGTAAGCTGCAACGGCTCGAAGTTTAAGACATGCGAAGGATTCGCCATGTACTTCCTCAGCATAGAGACGTGAAAGACATTGTGTACTCCGGCCAGATTCGGCGGAAGAGCCACACGATAGGCTAGCGTCCCAACTCTGTCGAGGATCTCAAATGGTCCAATGAATCTCGGACTGAGCTTCCCTTTCTTTCCGAATCTCATGACACCCTTCATGGGTGCCACCTTCACGAAAACATGATCGCCCACAGCAAACTCTAACTCTCTCCTTCTCTGATCTGCATAGCTCTTCTGTCGACTCTGAGCAGTCCTCATTCTATCACGGATCCGGGCTACTACATCAACAGTCTGCTGTATAATCTCTGGACCCAACTCTGCTCTCTCTCCTACTTCATCCCAATGAACAGGAGATCTGCACTTGCGACCATATAGTGCTTCATACGGAGCCATTCCTATAGACGACTGAAAGCTGTTGTTATAGGTGAACTCTACCAATGGCAAGTTCGACTCCCAACTCCCTGAGAAGTCAATGACGCAAGCACGGAGAAGATCCTCCAAGATCTGAATAACTCGCTCTGACTGCCCATCTGTCTGCGGATGGAAAGCTGTGCTAAACAGCAACTTCGTACCCATGGTCGAATGCAAACTCTTCCAAAACGAGGAAGTAAATCGGGGATCTCTGTCAGACACGATAGAAACTGGAATGCCGTGAAGTCGGACTATCTCTCGGATATACAACTCCGCATACTGAACCATAGTGAAAGTCGTCTTAATAGGCAAGAAGTGCGCTGATTTGGTAAGACGATCTACAATCACCCAGATAGCATTCGATCCTCTGGCTGACTTCGGCAATCCTGTCACAAAATCCATGGTAACGTTCTCCCACTTCCACTCGGGAATAGGAAGAGGCTTGAGCAAACCTGCTGGTCTCTGATGCTCGGCCTTCACTAACTGGCAAGTCAGACACTCGGATACAAATCGTCTGATGTCTTTCTTCATCCCAGGCCACCAATACAATAGCTGTAGATCTTTGTACATCTTCGTACTCCCTGGATGAATAGAGTACGGCGACATATGGGCCTCTGATAAGATGTCTGCTCGGATAGAATCACTGCTAGGAACCCATATCCTGTCTCGGTATCTCAGTATGCCGTCGCTGACTGAATACAAAACACTGCCCTTGGCCTCATCTCTCTGCTTCCACTTGGCCAACTGCTCATCTGCTGCCTGACCACTGCGAATACGGTCAAGAAGGGAAGACTGAATGGTCAAGGTAGATAGACGGGGAACTCTACCTCGAGGATAAGTCTCAAGATCAAACCTCTGCATCTCAAACTGAAGAGGTCTCGAAACTGCCAAATGAGCCATCACTGCAACTTTTCTGCTCAGTGCATCTGCAACTACATTAGCCTTACCCGGGTGGTAGCTAATGTCACAATCGTAGTCTTTCACAAGCTCCAACCAACGCCTCTGACGCATGTTCAGCTCCTTCTGCGTAAAGAAATACTTGAGGCTCTTGTGGTCGGTAAAGATCTGGCACTTCTCTCCATACAGATAGTGCCTCCAAATCTTCAAGGCAAAAACTACGGCGGCCAACTCTAAATCATGGGTAGGGTAGTTCTTCTCATGAGTTTTCAGCTGTCTAGAAGCATAAGCTATCACCTTCCCATGCTGCATCAATACGGCGCCAAGACCGAGCTTCGAAGCATCGGTATACAGAACAAACTCACCGGGCCCTGACGGCATGGCCAAAACTGGTGCTGAGATAAGAGCTTGCTTCAAAGTGTCGAAGCTCTTCTGACACTCCTCGCTCCAAACAAATTTCACATTCTTCTTTGTCAGTGCTGTGAGTGGAACTGCAATCGAGGAGAATCCCTTGATGAACTTCCGGTAATATCCTGCTAGGCCAAGAAAACTGCGGATCTCGGATGCATTCTGAGGCACTACCCAATCTCTGACTGCTGCAACTTTCGCTGGGTCCACCTCAATGCCACTGCTAGAAACAATGTGGCCTAAGAACGCCACCTTCTCCAACCAGAATTCGCATTTACTGAACTTTGCGAATAGTTTGTGCTTCTGCAATGTCTGCAACACTGTAGTCAGATGCCTGCTGTGATCCTCCCGATTCTTGGAGTAGACGAGGATGTCGTCTATGAATACTATCACGAACTGATCGAGGTACGGCTGAAATACGCGATTCATGAGATCCATGAAGATCGCTGGCGCATTCGTCAAACCGAACGGCATCACAAGGAACTCGTAGTGGCCATAACGAGTCCTGAAAGCTGTCTTCGAAACATCAGCATCTCTCACTCTCAACTGGTGATAACCGGAACGCAGATCTATCTTAGAGAAAATCGAAGCTCCCTGCAACTGGTCAAACAGATCCTCAATCCTCGGAAGTGGGTATTTATTCTTCACTGTAACCCTGTTCAACTCCCGATAGTCAATACAAAGCCTCATCGAGCCATCCTTCTTCTTAACAAACAAGACTGGCGCGCCCCAAGGTGAGAAACTAGGGCGAATGAACTCCTTGTCAAGAAGTTCCTGAATCTGCTTCTTAAGCTCTGCCATCTCTGTCGGGGCTAGTCGATACGGCGCTTTTGAGATCGGAGCCGTACCTGGCATAAGCTCGATGGAAAACTCCACCTCTCTCTCAGGTGGAACACCAGAGACGTCCTCAGGGAAAACGTCTACGAAGTCTCTAACAATCGGAACATCTGAGGCTGACTGACTGGGTGCCTCGGGGACAGATATAAAAGTTGCTAAAAATGCCCGACACCCTCTATGCATGAGCTTTCTAGCCTGAACATATGGAATAATGCGCGGTAAAGGAAAGTACCTGTCCGGCTCAAATAAGAACTGAGTCATCCCAGGCGGTCGAACTAGAATGGATCTCCGCTGAAAGTCGATCAAAACTCTGTTCCGCGATAGCCAGTCCATCCCCAGAATGATGTCAAACTCTGGCATCGGCAATAAGATGAGATCCGCATAAACAAGATTTCCATGCAGCTCAAGGTCTATGTCTCGGATCACGCTGGTGGCGGTTATCTCCTCTCCCGAAGGCAATGACACCGAATAGGCTACATCTAGCCCGATGGTCTTAACTTTGAGAAAGTTTGCAAAGACCTCTGAAATAAATGAGTGGGTAGCCCCTGAATCTATCAGGGCTTTGGTAGCTGAGCCAGCTATGAAAATTCTCCCTGAAAGTTCGGAACACTAAGCTGAACCCAAATAATCACAAGAGCTAAGCTTATAGACATGCAAAGGTCACAGTTCTTCTAACTAAATCCCGAAAATAATACTGAGTAGAGCATGCAATCCTATCGCAATTCTAAGTTCAAAATCTTAATCCCGATTCCCAAAACATTGGAATGCAAATGTAACTTAAAGCTGTAAGGTACCTGTCATCAGCATGGTGTCAGGGTTCGTCTCCGCAGCATGGAGAGCAAAAACTCTGCCTTGGGTAGGCAGATTCTTCCGGGGGCACTGCCGTAGCATGTGGTCCGTGCTGCCACACTTAAAACATTTCCCTGAGCCAAACATGCATGCTCCCGGATGACGGCGTGAGCACTTGGGACAGACTGGGTGCTCAAAGGTCCTCGGGACGACACGTCCCTGCTGCTGCTGCTGCTGCTGCTCCTGCTGAGGTCCTCCTCTGTTCCTGGGCGGGCCGTGATACGGCCTCTTATGCTGATGCTGGTGCTGCTGAGGAGGAGGACGGCGGTGTGGTATCTGAACTGGTCGCTTTCCCAAGCGATCCCTCTCTATATCTCGCTGGTCCTGCTCTGCGGCCAGAGCTCTGGAGACGGCGACCTCGTAAGTAGTAGGGTCAGACACCCTAACATCACGGCGCAAGATCGGCCGTAAACCCACCAAGAAATGCATCAACTTGGCTTTAGCATCGTTCGCGATCAAGGGCACAAAGTGACAACCCCTCTCGAACTTACGGATGAACTCCGTAACCGTCAGATCCCCCTGTCTAAGGCTCATAAACTCCGTGGTCAATCGGGTGCGCACCTCATCCGTAAAATACTTGGAGTAGAATACCTCCGTGAAACGTGTCCATGACAGGGTAGCCAAGTTAAGGGCTACTGAAGCTCCTTCCCACCATAAGCGGGCATCTCCTCCGAACAGATAAGAGGCACAACGAACTCGATCTGCATCTCCAAGCTCCATGAACTCGAAAATAACCTCGAGGGACTTGATCCAGCCCTCGGCAACCATGGGGTCCGTCGTCCCAGAAAACTCCTTTGGACGCATCTTCATGAATCTCTCGTATACTGCCTCAGGCTCTGTCGGCCTGGTCGCCACAGCATTGTTCTCCGCAAACTGCGCGAAGAACCGAGTCATCCCAGCTAGCATCTGGGCATTCATGTCCGGTGGTGGTGGAGGTGGTAAGTCTCTCTCCTGCCTCTGCTCCTCCCTGTCCTCCTGGCGAGGCTCCTCATTTATAGTGCGCTCGAGAATGCGTCTAGGGGGCATACTGTTCCATACATAACCCATACGTAACTAACATGCATAATTCCATAATTTATTTAAATTTAAGTACTGAACAATAACATAAATCTGGAAGTAAAACATTTCATGTAAACATGCTGTTAAATAATTCATGCTTTAAATAAAATGCGTAACTGTAAAACTTACAGACCGACGACGTGACTTCATGAGCTTCTCGCGGTCAGTAGTAGTGCAACCCTTTACAGAACCATTGCTCTGATACCAGATGTAGAGGCCTAAAAATCCTTACTTGAAAATTTGCGGAAAATTTAAAATTTTTCTTTTAAAATAAATGGAGTGCCTCATTCATACCAAAAACTGATAAAATATTTAACGTTCAAAACAGCAGCGGAAGAAATTATTACTTGCCAAAATAACAAGTTAAAGTATTCAATAACTAATAAAATATTTGAGCATCAAAATGGCAAGTGCTGAAACTGAGGTCCTCGGGTGCCACTACTGCCGACTCGAGCTAGCTCACTGGTCCCCGCCCTCGATCCCGACATCATCAGTACCTACAACAATCAAGTCTAGTGAGTCTAAAGACTCAACATGCATATATCGTAAATAACGAGTAAATATAGTAAAATTGCATGGGAGTAAAATTTCATGTCATGAGGCATATCGTAAAATGTCGTGTCATGATTAATTATAATACGTGCATAGCTGAACTGAAAATCATAGTGAAACTGTTTGCTCCTTGGAGCCCTGTACTGAAATAGCATATAATAATTTTCTGTGAGATTATGGTCTACGCAAGTGGTCCCTGAACTGAACTGAACTGAGCTGACCGATACTGGTGACCGGACCGATACTGGGGATCGGATTTACGTCTGATCAGACTACTGCCACAGTACTGGGTGAAACAACTGAACTGACCGGTAACTGGTGACCGGGCCGATACTGGGGACCGGACTTAAGCATGATAGTAAAGTGACCACAAGCAATATCGCATAAATCTCAAAATTTGTATTTTTGCACGTAATATAATTAAATAACTGAATTAAATATCCTGTACCCATTTTACTGCTTGGATTGGATCGCTCCCAGGCTCGCTGCAACCTAAATATGCCATGAAAAATATGCAATAGATTTATGGGACCAAACTATACAATAACCTTAAAAAATGTGACAATTACGCCTACCGACTTCGTATTAAATCATGACTCCGAGCCAACCCGAACCAACACTGAACCATCATGTAGTCATGATTAAAATACGTCTAAAATGATCAAATAATGCTCCTAAAATGGTGAGGGCCGAAATCTAGGTGAATGGAGGCCAAAACATGAAACGCTCTTTCGAGAGTCAATTTGGCACATCGCACCGTAAATTCTCGTACGACCTCAAAAATGATCCGAATCACGAACGGCCAAAAACATGACCTTCCTAACTCGGTGAGGTACTGTCCAGTCCAAGGCCATGGGCTAAAAGCCAACCGAGAACTCGAACGAGCCACTGAACCGTCACAGCAAGTTGCTGTCCAGAAATACAGCAGCTGTGCTTTGGTTTCTTGTGTCGTTTGCGAGACTAATGGCCATTGGGGCTTGAACCACCGACCAAAATCTCTTACCAACATCCCAAGGAATGATTTGAACCATGGCTAAGGGCTTTAGACCAGCCACAATTCGAAATATTCCAGCAACGACCCAAACGTTACAACCGAGAACAAATTCTGCACGTAGGATGCATTGCTTTTGTTTTGCTGTCACGAATCGTTCCAATGGCCATTGGATTGACCATGACACGATCTAGACATCTAGGGGCATGGTATGAACCGTGGCTAAGGGCCCTAGGCCAACCAAGATCCACACCATCCCACCAAATTCGAAATACACATGCTGTCAAAATGAGAAGCCGAAGGGGGCTGGGGCTGATCTTGCACTTTTAATTAAAAACCGATGCACCATGGACCAAGCCACCAAAAGGGCGACTTAGTCACGTCTTAGACATGCTAGGGAAGTGATCCAACCATGGCTATAAGCCCTTAGGGCAGCCAAGATCAGATTCATTTCCCTTTGACAGCAACTTGAGAAAATCGAAACTCAATATGGCAAGAATGGGAAGCTGCTGTCATTTCTTGTTTCCAGTGGGTGTGGGGCTCGAATGAATGGACCAAAGTGATACTAATACATCCTATTACATGTCTAGATGTCGCCTTGGGAGCCTGGAATCGAACCAATACCTGAAACCCACACAACAAAGCAACCCGTGAAGCACAAGAGAAAAACCGAAAAATTCTGCATGTTGCATTTTCTGAAATCTCTTGATGTATTTCGGTTTTAACATGGAAATGATGATCATGTAATGAAAAATAAATGATAATAGGACTTGATTGAAGAGTCAAGGAAGAATATATGCATGCCTGGTTTCGTTTGAAAGAAAAACGAAAAGAACGAGACGATCCGGCGCGGAGGAGGTGGAGCGTTTTCTTTTCTTGCTTGCTACTCGATTTTCTCTCCTAATTCTTGCTAGGATGCTCACGGTTTTTACACTCTGAAATGCCTCTGAATTTCGGTCATGGGGGAGGGGAAGTGATGGTTAGGAGAGTGAGGGAAAATGAGTGCAATATAGGTGGAAAAAGCAAGACCAAGTCTCCATTTTATTTTTTTGAAATTTGAATTTTGGTTGCTAACAAATATTTGTTGGGGAGAGAAATGGATGGGGTGACCGATTCTTCATGCTAGACTAGGTTAGGATATTGGTTAATAATTAATTAATTAAGGTGGATAAAGAATTAAAGAGATTAGTATGCTAACTCAACAAAGAATGGGTCAAAAGGTGATGAGTTGGAAATGACTAGTCTAGATACTAATGACCGAAAATTCAATAATATATGGAGGGGAAATGTTGATTATTTACTAAATTTATAACCCTTATAAGCCTTACCTATCCTTTAATTAATTTAGTGAACTAACCCCTTAATTATGGAACTTAATTGAATTTACTTTCTACTCATCTCAAGTTGCTTAAATAAATCCTCAAACCTCCTTAATAATTTAAATTAACTTACTTGCTAGCTAAAATAAATTCCGGAAATATTTTCTAAATCTTAAATTTTATCTCTAAACTCCAACTCCAGTCCGGCCTCACTGAAATAACTGAAATGATAAAGTTAAACTACTACGTAAAATAATTAAATTTAAATACTCATGCAATAAAAAAAATCATTTTAATTTAAATACTAGAATTATGCATGACTTATACGTAGTCTAAGTTACGGGTTCTACACCAGGACTACGGGAAACCATCAAATTAAAGCAGGGTCAAGACACCTCCATCCTTAAAATTAGAGAACAAATCCGAGAAGGAAAAATTCCAGAATTTCAAATAGATGATAATGGGATACTCTGGATGAAAGGACGATTGTATGTGCCAAATAACGATGGAATTCGAGAGGAGGTAATGGCCGAGGCTCATAAATCAAGATTTTCGGTGCATCCAGGGAGTACCAAAATGTATAGAGACTTAAAAAATAACTACTGGTGGAACGAAATGAAGAAAGACGTGGCTGTCTTTGTTTCCAAATGCCTAACCTGTCAACAAGTCAAGGCAGAACATCAAAGACCTGGAGGACTTTTACAACCATTGGAAATACCGGAGTGGAAGTGGGATAACATCTCCATGGATTTCATTGTAGGACTACCAAGATCCAGGCAGGGTCACGATAGTATCTGGGTAATCGTTGATAGATTGACCAAGTCTGCACATTTTTTACCAGTGCGAATGACTTATAACCTGGATAAGCTCGCTACCTTGTATATGGACAACATAGTGAGACTACACGGAGTCCCAACCAGTATAATTTCTGACAGAGATCCAAGATTTGTATCAAGATTTTGGAAGAGTTTCCAGAAGGCTATGGGAACCAAGATTACTCTCAGCACGGCCTATCATCCCCAGACTGATGGCCAAACCGAAAGGACAATTCAGACCCTCGAGGATATGTTGCGGGCATGTGCGCTGGATTTTTCCGGAAAGTGGAGTGAACAGTTACCCCTGATCGAATTCGCCTACAACAACAGCTATCACAGTAGCATCGAGATGGCTCCGTATGAGGCTTTGTATGGAAGAAAGTGTAGGTCGCCCCTATATTGGGACGAAGTCGGAGAAAAAGCTGTTGCCGGACCAGAACTTATTCAAATAACTGTTGACAAAGTAGCCATAATCAAAGAAAGACTCAAGGTAGCCCAAGACAGACAAAAAAGTTGGGCTGATTCGAAGAGAAGACCGTTTGAATTGGAAGTGGGTGAAAAAGTTTATGTCAAGGTCTCTCCCATGAAAAGAGTGGTTCGGTTCAGTAAATCCGAAAAGTTGAATCCGAGATATGTGGGACCGTTCGAGATACTGGAGAAGGTAGGAACCTTAGCCTACCGATTAGCATTACCACCTGATATGTCCAGGATACATAACGTTTTCCACATCTCTCAGCTGAGGAAGTATGTCCCAGATCCGAGTCATATACTCAAAGTTGCACCACTGATGATTGAAGGAAACCTCAACGAAGAACTCAAATACGAAGAGGTCCCTACCCGAATAGTGGACTCAAAAGACCAAGTATTGAGAAACCGGACAATACCTTATGTCAAGGTACAGTGGTCAAATCACACTGAAAGGGAGGCAACTTGGGAACTCGAAGAGAAAATGCGATCTCAGTACCCTCATCTATTCGAAAGATCAAGCTAACGCAAGTTTCAAGGACGAAACTTTCAATAAGGAGGGAGGGATGTGAGAACCCGAGATTTTCCAATCCAAAGCAAATCAAGTAGGTGATATGAACTTGAAAGCTAACTTAAAATAAGTTCGACAATTTTTCGTTACAACTAAATAACTTGAATATTAACTTAAATTTTCATTAAATTTAGCTCGAGAGAATAACTTCAAAGCTCGGGGTTTAGCTCAGCGGGAGGCCAAGCTGTAATTAACTGTATCCATTGAGAAGTTACCACGGGAGGAATAAAACCCCAGCTCAAGGACTCAATTCGTCAGCTTAAAGAAGTTCAACCAAGCTTGTCCTAACAAGACCAAAAAGGGAGCTAAGGGAGGAGCTAAGGTTTGGACAAATTAATTATGCAAGAAATAATCAATGAAGGAGCTAGGAGTTAAGACAAACTTAATATGCATGGGAGTTTGGATGATCATTCTAGAACTTGAGGAATGCATGAACCCATCATTATAACTAGTCTTGGAATTTGGAAGAGCACATGGAATTTTGGTCTACAATTAATCACATTCAAGCCTTTCTTGATGGCCAAGAATTCGGCCAAATGGGGGTGGCAAGGTGGAGAGTTTTTTTTGTACCTATAAATACTACTTATTTGGTTGAGAGATGACACACCACCAAGACCTCTAAAATTTCGGTCCTCTCTCCCCCTATCCCTAAACCATTAGGCCGAAGTAAAGGAAGAAAAGGAAGGGAAGATTTTGTGCTGTCCAGAGTTGTCATCCTGTGCCGAGGTGCTGTTGGAGTAAAGACAGTATTTGTGAAAGATACGTCGAGGTGCTGCGGAAATTTCGAGAGGCAAGGTGCCAAAGTTTGCAAATAAATTCGGTTCTACCTTCAAGATAGGTAAGTAGGCTTTTGTTATGTACTTCGTTTCTATTTTAAATCGTTGATATAAATAATGTGACATGCATGTTGGTGTGTCCCTTTTTCGAAAATATCAGTGTGTTCAATTTTAAAATTTCGATCGATTATGTGTTCTCTTATGTGCTTCGAATTTCTTGGTTCCGCTGTGTCTATATGAATAACTCTATCTGAATATCTGAAAAGCTCTGTCAGTTATTTCTTAATTCTGTTGCACTGTTATGATTCGAATTCGAAATGGGACGAGAATTGTAATTCTGTTTTGGCCCCCATTGGTGGGTATAAAACCATGTTCTGGCCTCACCTCTTAGAGGACTAACATATTGGGGACAATTTGACCATGGAAATGAGATGAGTAACAGTGGGTTTTCTCTGTTCTGAAATGACCTGAATTGTTTCTGTTCTGTTCTGAATCATTTGATAAGATCCGTCTTTTATTCGCTTCGTTTCTGTTGTGTCAAGTCAAGAATATTATGTTTTGAAAGTATGTTATTAAAGTATGTTAAAAGAAATTTTTAAAGAATTAAGTTCTATATATATCTTTGGAATCGATCGACCCCCACTTGCTGAGTGTTTCTCAAAACACTCACCCCTTACAAATTTCAGATAAAAATGAAGAACAAATGAACGAGGAGGAGCTAGAAGCGTTCTGGGGTTGGTGAACGATGATCAAGATCAAGAACTACTTTATCCCGTTTGTTTAGTGTTCCGCATTTCGCAACTCTGATGTATTTATTTCATTGTCATTGTAAGACAATACTTTATTTATGAAAAAACTGGTTTGATTTGATACGAGGCTTTATTGTTTTCAATGTAATTGCTAAACAATGACGGATGTCACTGACGCTTCGGACTCGGGGCGTGACACAATACACCTACAGTTGATCAAGTTGCTGCCATTTGGATCGAAGGCAATAATGCTAATATACCATATGATAGAGACATCGTAATTCATGGATTCAATGGTCAGAGTAATAGAATTAAACATTATTTTGGTTATTATGATCTTTTACAATATCCGCTTCTTTTCCGAATGGAGATAATGATTGGCATCAAAATATACCCAAATACAAGTCCATGGAAGCTAATAATCAAATTCAAGATAATATTTCCGTCCGATCGAACTTTTCTTCTATCGAAAATATCCTTCAAGAGGAACAACATGGTACATGTTTTAGTCTTTTTTCTTTTCAATCTATATATATTTAAAGTAATAGATTTCATCACTTTTACAAATATTTCACTTCCATGATAGATGAAATAATTGAATCCACATGTCAAGACTTTGAATTTTTCAAAAGATTTCATTACCACTTATGTAATATGCATCTTATATACTTTAGTTGCTATCACATTAAGATTATACATGTATCAATGATGTTTTGGTTTTATTATTCTTTGTGTATTTATCTAATTTGTTTGATTTAGTTTAATACATTGTTAGAACTTTTACCAATTCACTATATAATATTTCTCTATTTTTTATAATTTAATGCATGGTTTTATTTGTATTATATATAATATTTATTTGTAAATTGTGAAAAATGTCATATTCTGAATGTGTACTTTTTCATTTTTTAATATATTATCATAGTAATCAACAAAGACAAGCAAAAGATGGTTTCTTGCCGAGAGTACTATTGTTACAAATTCCAAATAAGAGATAACATGCCATCGATGCTTTTATATGCTGGAAGATTGTTGTAACAATATGCCGTTGATATGTATCTTAAGCTTGAAACAACTAGATTGGATTACTTTATAAGGAACCAAGCGGAAATGAGGTCAGAACTTTATCAAGGTATCGTTGACAGCATTATAAATGGAGAAACAAAAGGAAATGAAATTGGAAGAAAAATTGTTCTTCAAGCATCGTTTATCGGAGGACCAAGGGATATGCGTCGTAGATATCTTGATGCAATGGCATAAGTAAGAAAGTTTGGAAAACCTGATCTTTTTATTACAATGACTTGTAATCCAGAATGGAAAGAGATAACAAATAATTTGAAAGAAGGTCAACAACCTTAGGATTGACCTGATTTAACTACTAGGGTATTTCGAGCTAAGTTACAAGATTTAAAAAATCAAATAATTACAAAGTCAATATTCGGAGTGGTTGTTGCTTTTGTTTATGTGGTGGAATTTCAGAATAGGGGGTTGCCTCATATGAACATGTTGATTATTTTGAGGCAAGATTCTAAAATCAATCACTACAACAAAAATGGTTTTTCGCAGCGCACAAATACTCTTTCCGCGGCGCACATTGCACGCTGCGCAATTGAAAGCTGTTGAAAGTTCAAGATTATCCGCAGCGTGCATGCGCACGCTGTTAATACTATTATCAACGGCGTGCATATGTACGCTGTTAATACAACTATTCGCAGCATGCAATATACGCCGTTAATATTCAAAAAATCTAAATATTAGCGACGGTTTTTGACACAACCGTCGCTAATTAGCGACGGTTAACAACCAAAGACACCGTCGCTAAATTAGCGACAGTTTATAATCCGTCGCTAAGTTAACGACGATGTTTAAATTTAGCGACGGTTATAAATCGTCGCTACATGGTTTACAAACCGTCGCTAAATTTTGCGTAAAAATAAAAAAAAAATTATTTTATAATTTAATAAATTTTAATAAAAATTACAATACAACTATGATATCTTAACAAACACTTAAAAAATTAATCAGAAATAAAAAAAATGTACCTAAACGGAATTAAAAACGCATAAGATAAAAAGTTTTAAGCGTTGTGAAGTGGTGTGAGAAAAGTGGAACGGAAATCGGATATTTATAGACAATTTGCGACTATTAGCGACAGTTTTGCGTTAAACCGTCGCTATTAGCGACGATTTAAATATAACTGTCGCTGATTTACGACTATTAACGACAGTTTAATAGAAACCGTCGCTATAAGCGACGGTAATTTATTAAACCGTCGTCGATTTAAAATCGGCGACGGTTTATTGTATACCGTCTCTAAATATAGCGACGGCTTGTAAAACCGTCGCAACTTTAAATTAGCACGATCTTACCAGAACCGTCGCTAATTTAAAAATTCACGTATTTTCAACAGCGTTCTTTTAATGCACGCCATGAATGCATAGAATATTAACAGCGCACATTTTTGCACGCTGCAGATAGTTTATAATATTACTTTCCGCAGCGTGCTTGTTACGCGCGCCGTTAATGTATATGTTATTAACGGCGCGCATTAAAAGCACGCTGCGGAAAATATATAATATTTACAGCACATATAAATGCATGCTGCGGATATTACTTTCCGTAGCGTGCTTTTACTGCACGCCGTTATTTCTGTCAAGTACAACAATATTAACAGCGCACATATTGATGCACGCCGTTAAAAGTACTACTCGCAGCGTGCTTGTAATGCACGTTGTTGATGATGTGCTGCGGAAAGCCATTTTTCTTAAAGTGAATGGTCCTGAAAATTTTGAATACTATGTATCAGCAGAATTACCAAACAAAGACAAAAATTCCAACCTTCATAATTTTGTTGTGAAGCATATGATGCATGGTCCTTGTGGGGATTTAAATAAAAAGAATTCTTGTATGATTGTTGGGCGTTGTAAAAGCAACTATCCACGCCAGTTTTGTCAAAGTACAACACAAGGAAAAGATGGTTATCCAATTTATAGAAGAATAAATGATGGGCAAATAGTTGATATACGAAAGGCAAAGCTAAACAATCAATGGGTTGTTCCTCACAATTCTTACCTTCTGTTAAGGTATGATTGTCATGTTAATGTCGAAGTATGCTCTGGATTGACGACTGTCAAATATCTTTACAAATATATATATAAATGACATGATAAAGTTGTGGTGCATATTGCCTCCAGCAATAGTGATACTGTTGTGGATGAGATTAAGAACTTTCAAGATGCAAGGTGGGTCTCAGCACAAGAAGCACTGTGGAGAATATTTGAATTTGATTTAAACGAGATATCCCATGCTGTAATAAGTTTGGCATTACACTTGCCCAACAAACAATGCATCGCATTTTGGAGGAATCAAAATTTGGAAAATGTCATTCAACACGAATTGACCTCAAAGACGATGCTAACTGAATTTTTTCATATGTGCTCAATAAACTCTAAAGCAAGATCTTATTTGTATGCCGAATTCCCAGAACATTATGTATGGGACAAAAGAAACAAGTGTTGGTATGAAAGGAAAAAAGTAAAGGTTATTGGACGTATAAATGTTGCAAATCCTACAAAATAAGAAAGGTATCATTTAAGATTATTGCTCAATCATGTAAGAGGACCTACTTCTTTTAACTATTTGTTAACGGTTAATGGAAAGATTTTTTTCACATTCAAAGAAGCAGCACAGAGAAAGGGGTTGCTTGAATCAGATCAGAGCAACTTTGAGCGTTTGAATGATGCTATGAGCTTCCAAATGCCATATGCTTTGAGAAGACTTTTGCAACAATCATAGTATATTGTGAGCCATCCGATGTCAGAAAATTATGGGACACTTATTTTGACGCGATGTCCGAAGAATTTAGGAAAGAAAATGATGGCAACAAGGAATTTTTGGTATCAAAGACATTGCAAAACTTGAATTTTATTTTGGAAAGTATGGGAAAAAGTATTCATGTTTTTGATTTGCCAAGAATAACTATTGAAATAGATGAGTACAATGATAATATTTGTACAGAAGCTCGAGAGGAAATGTTTATTGAAATCTCACCTGACGACTTGCTAGCTCAATCCAAATTAAATGCAGGGCAACGAAAAGCATTCTCAAAAATTCTCGAGTGCTTAGATTCCATTGGAAGTGGCCTTTTTTTGTCAATGGACCTGGTGGAACTTGGAAAACATATTTATATCGTGCTTTGCTAGCAAATGTTAGGCAAAGAAAATGATTGCCCTTGCTACAGAAACTTCGGGAGTTACAGCTTCGATATTACCTGGTGGTCGAACAGCTCATTCCTGATTTAAAATCCCAATTGATTTGCATGAAGAAAGCTATTGTACAATATCAAAACAAAGTGGACTTGAAGAACTGTTACGTGTAACACGATTAATTATATGGGATGAAGCACCGATGGCTAAGAGGATAGCAATTGAAACTGTTGATAGAAGTTTACAAGATATAACGGGAATCCAAAAACCATTTGGTGGAAAGGTGGTTGTTCTTGGAGGAGAATTCATGCAAGTTTTGCCGGTAGTTCCAAAAGCCACAATTCAAGAAACAATTAATTCAAGTTTAGTAAAATCTTATTTGTATAAACAAATGCAACATCTGACTCTAACTGAAAATATGAGATCAAAACCTGACCCTGTTTTTAGCGATTTTTTGCTACAAATAGGCAGTGGGATTGAACCTACCGATAGTGAAGGCAATATCAAAATTCCTGATGAAATGATTATCAAGTATAGCAAAAATGATGAGGAGTCTTATGAAGTAATGCTAATAAATCACACATTCCCAAATCTAAAAGAAAATGCTGAATCAACAGAATATATGACAAGTCGAGCAATACTTACTTCAATAAATGAATATGTTGACAAGTTGAATGAGAAAATTATTCATTTTTTCCAAGGTGAAGGTAAAACATATGCAAGCTTTGATGAAACTGTTGACGATACTCATAATTTTTATCCCCAAGAATTTTTAAATACCTTGACTCCAAATGGAATGCCTCCTCATCGTTTGGTTTTGCAAAAAAACTGTACAATTATGCTATTGAGAAAATTAGATTCATCTGAAGGCCTATGTAATAGAACCCAAATGGTTTGTAAGGAATTTGAAGACAATGTCATCCATGCAGAAATAACTGTTGGACATCATGCTGGAAAACATGTTTTTATTCCAAGAATACCTTTGTCTCCTGCTGAGAACGAGGGATATCCTTTCCAATTAAGAAGAAAACAGTTTCCAATTCGTTTGTACTTTGCAATGACAATTAATAAGGCACAAGGTCAAACTATACCAATTGTTGGTATATACCTACCACAACCTGTGTTTTCACATGGCCAATTATATGTTGCATTATCTAAAGGCACTTCAATGTCCGCTACAAAAGTCTTGATAAAGCCAAATTCAATCAAAAATGTTGATGATGCAAGAACAAAAAATGTTGTATTCAAAGAAATTCTTCGTCAAGGTTCATAATTTCATTAACTTATTTGTCAGAATAATTTTGATATTGCATGTATGAAATTGATATATTTACTAAAAAAATCTGATTTTGCAGACCATGAGACGGCCACAGTCAAGGGGAAAGAGTGGAAGTAAAAGAGACTGCATTGTAACAAATGTGGGTGAAAGGACAAAGCTTAAGTACGTCGGACTTGAAGGTTTTATCTTTCATTTTTTTTTCACAATTTTTCAAAACAATTTCCAGTTGGCGTCGAAGAGAATCAAAATCCATTTTAGAACAAAAAATTGAGCAAATAAAATGAAGCTCACTATTTGAATTGTCCTACATCCTTGGAATAGCTTCCTACATAAATGATGTTATCTGTTTCTCACGTATTTGTGTATGTTTTTTAAGTTTCAATGTGGGATTTGATTACTTTAGTCTTTGAAATAGCATATATACATGTTGCGAATTAATCGGAAGACGTATAGCAATAAGGCTATCCTGATATAGAAAAATTATGCCATATAAAAATTTCTGCTAAATTATTCTTTCTGAAGTATGCCGGCCATATTGGACTCTGGTTATTGCTGAAGTGAACTAACCTTTGTTGAGCCACACTATATTTGTTGTTTGAGGATTCAAATATGTGAGGAAAACAAGAAGAAAATAAAAATAATTGCTTGTAGAGGCAAGTGTTGAACACTTTTTACTTAAGAAGAATTTGCCCTCACAATGTGCTAGAGTTGGTGGCAATCTTCTCCCAAGATACAACTACAACACTTGAATAATGAGCACTCAAAAATTCAAGTTCTATCACAAGGAAATGAAGGAACTCTCTCTTGTTGAAGAAAGGAAGAAGGAAATAAAAAAAGATGTAAAATGTATGTTTTGATTTTGAATAATCATGTCTTTAATGATTTTCATGTGAAAAGACATGCTCTTTCATTCATATGGTGTCCCTTGACCATTGTAACTGACCACAATCATCAAACAATGCCAAGGAATTGAAAAAACATCAGAAAAACCCGAAGGGACACGAAAAAACGTGAAGGACGTGCCCCTGTGCGCGCGCTGCCGAGAGCGGCAGCGTCTGCCGAGCCCGCTCGACAGCTCCTGCCGAGAGCGCTCGGCAGGCGCACGCGCATGCGCGCTGCTCTGCAAGCATGTGCGCGCATGCCACTGGCAAGCGCGCGCACCTGCGCGCCGATCCGCGTGCATCTGCGCGCCTGCTACAGTATTTTTTTTTATTATTTTTTCTCTGATTTTTGTCCTTTACATGTTCCGACTACTCGTTTGAGTTCCTTTCAACATTTGATGAACTCGTTTCGAGTTTAATTCAGAACCACCGGACTTAATATTCGTTCATTAAGCTTCGTTTTTCTTTTCGAATTTTTCAAATCAAACACATTGATTAATTTGCGTAATTTTCATTCATTAAGCATCAAAATTTTCCAACAATCCCCCACATGAATTAAATTAATGCATGAATGCTCGTGATGCATAAGAGAGAGTATATACGAAAAATTATCACATCAGGAGAGGTGGCTTTTGGCTTTTAACCTTCCTTAGTGGAATACAATCGGATTTATTAGGCCACGAAGTGAACGTGATGTCTTGAACTTCTTGGCGGTTCATGTAAACCCAGACAACTGTACCCACATGATAACCTTTCTTCCATTTCCATTTGTTTTATCGGTTGTGTCCGTTTTGGCCATGGAACACATCTTGGCTTCATACGTGTTTCATCGAGGCGGCCCGTACTCACACGTACATAGGTGATCTCCTTGTAAAAGGGTATCCTACTTACCGCGCTTTTGCAAGCTACAGAATCATTAAAAGTACAATAATTAACCTCAGTACCTTTGTAGGCAACTTCACTCATCGTCATAGGAATGAGGAGTGATTCCTCAAGTTCTCATAATTTAGTTTTCCCATTGAACCAAGATCTTGGGATCTCCAATCAACAAGGTTGGGTTGCCACTATGAAAACTTTATTTGGTAGGTGTTAAACCCATTCCTCTTGACAGACAGTACATTTGATCTCTATTTAATGTTTTTGTAAGCGGATCCGCTAAGTTATCCTTTGATTTAATATAATCAATAGATATAACTCCATTAGAGATCAACTGTCGTACAGTATTATGTATTCAACGAATGTGTCGAGACTTGCCATTGTACATACTGTTTTGTGCCCTTGCAATTGCCGACTGACTATCGCAATGTATCATGATTGCTGGCACTGGACTTGTCCAACACGGAATGTCCTCTAGAAAGTTACGAAGCCATTCAGCTTCTTCTGCAGTTTTATCTAGCGCTATGAACTCTGATTCCATAGTAGATCTAGCAATGCAAGTTTGTTTCGATGACCTCCAAGAGATTGCTCCTCCACCAATGGTAAATACATAGCCGCTGGTGGATTTGGAATCCTTGGTGTCAGAAATCCAATTTGCATCACAGTATCCTTCAAGTACTGCAGGATACCTTGTGTAATTTAGTCAATATTCTGAGGTGTGCTTTAAATATCTAAGCACCCTTGTCAATGCCTTCCAGTGTGCATCACTAGGATTACTTGTAAACCGACTTAACTTGTTAACCGCACAAGCGATGTCAGGTCTAGTATAGTTAGTGATGTACATAAGGCTTCCAATAATTATGGAGTATTCCAGTTGGGAAACTGGTTCTCCACGATTCTTCGCCAAATGGACATTTACGTCTAAAGGCGTTTTTACTGGGGTAGAGTCATAAGCGTTAAACTTCTTCAACACTGTTTCTACATAATGAGACTGAGATAGGATTATTGCTTCTGGAGTTCTAAATATTTTAATCCCTAGAATTACATCAACAATACCCATACCTTTCATATCAAAATGTTTTGTCAACATTTTCTTTGTACCCTTAATCAACTCTTGGCTATTCCCCATTATTAGCATGTCATCCACATATAGACATACTATCACATAAGATTCTCGAGTGCCTTTAACGTAAACACATTTATCACACTCATTAATCTTAAATCCATTTGACAATACTACCTTCTCAAATTTTTCGTGCCACTGCTTGGGCGCTTGTTTAAGTCCGTATAGTGACTTAATTAAACGACAGACCTTTCTTTCTTGTCCTTTAACAATAAAGCCTTTAGGTTGCTCCATATGTATTTCTTCTTCAAGTTCACCATTTAAGAATGCCGTTTTGACATCCATTTGATGTATCTCAAGGTTATGCAAAGCTGCAATAGCAATGAGCACACGAATGGATGTTATTCTTTAAACTGGTGAATATTTGTCGAAGAAATCATGACCTTCTCTTTGTCTATAGCCTTTGGCCACAAGCCTGGCTTTGTATTTTTCAATACTTCCATCAATTCTCATTTTCTTTTTCAATATCCATTTGCATCCCAATGGCTTAGTACCTGGTGGAAGATCCACTAGTTCCCAAGTATGGTTTTGCAATATGTAATCCATTTCAGAGTTGATGGCTTCTTTCCAATAGGGAGCTTCAGGGCTAGCCAGAGCATCTTGTATGTCCTTTGGTTCATTCTCCAACATAAAGTATGGAAGTCTGGACCAAAGGACTTTGAGATTCTAGCCCTTTTGCTACTTCTTTGCTCTTGCTCCTTTGAAGAACTTTCCAATGGTGTAGCATTTTCTTTTAGAGTTGGTTCATGTGTAGGTACTTGACCTGCATGCTCCGTCTCCAGTTTTCGTTTGCTAGAACTATTTTCTTTCCTTTCTTTACAAGGAAATATATTTTCAAAACCTACTGCATTTCTTGACTCAATTTTCATGCCCGTATTCATTTCTACATTTTCGGATTTGTGCACTATAAACCTATAGGCACTACTATTATGTGCATATCCGATGAATATGCAGTCTACCGTCTTTGGTCCAATTCTCTCTTGTTTAGGCTTTGGTATTTCAACCTTAGCTAGACACCCCCACACTTTAAGGTACTTGTAGGAAGGTTTGTGACCTTTCCACAATTCATAAGGTGACTTGTCATTTTTTTTTGTGGGGTATCTTTTTCAGGATGTGATTAGCAGATAGTATTGCTTCCCCCCCCACAAGTTTTGGGGTAGTCCTGAACTTATTAACATAGCATTCATCATATCTTTCAGAGTTCGATTATTTCTTTCGGCAATGCCATTCGATTGGGGTGAATAAGGAGCAGTCGTCTCATGAATTATGCCCAAAGATGTGTAGAATTCATCAAACGGTGCTCCGTATTCGCCCCCTCTATCGCTTCGAACTCTCTTTATTTGTTTGCCTAGTTGATTCTCAACTTCGGTCTTATAACCTTTGAATGCTTCAAGAGCTTCATCTTTAGACCTCAAAAGATAAACGTAACAGTACCTCGTATGATCGTCAATGAATGTCACGTAGTATCTTTTCCCTCCTCTAGTTTGTACAAACTTTAAATCACCAAGATCGGTGTGTATTAGTTCTAGAGGAGTTGTACATCTTTCAATTGAGTGGTAAGGCGCTTTGGTCATTTTTGCTTCAACACATATTTCGCATTTGTGTGTTGGATCGACGTTGTGTTTCGGCAATAATTCCAGTTTCATTAAATGTTGCAAGGTATTAAAATTTACGTGTCCTAAACGAACATGTCATAAATGAGAACACTCAAGCAAGTAAATAGAACTTTTGTCTTTATTACTTTCAACAACATTTTGGCGTATAGCCATTACATTCAACTTGAAAAGGTTCTCATCGAGATATCCTTTTCCAATAAAATGACCATTCTTGGTCAATACAACTTTGTTAGACTCAAATACTAGTCTAAACCCATGTTTGACCAACAGAGACCTCGACACGAGGTTCTTTCTTATGTCCGGTACATGAAGTGCATCAACAAGTGTTACTTTCAAACTCGATGTCATCTTCAGTACCACATTTCCAGTTCCCACCACCTCAGATGTAGCGGAGTTCCCCATATATAGTTTTCTCCCGGTCGATGGAGTGTATGTGGAGAACATCCCCTTGTTGGAGCATATGTGTCGAGTTGCTCCAGTATCAACCCACCATTCATTTGGGTTTTCCACCCAATTTGCTTCCAAAATAACTGCAGATAAATCAAGTTGAGAAAAGTCAAATGGTACCGACCTTTCTTGAACTACGTTGGCTTGAGGATTTCCCTTCTTTGGCTTCCTACAATCCTTAGCCATGTGATTCGGTTTTCCGCAGTTATAGCAAGTGCCTTTGAACTTCTTCTTGTTTGGTGGTTGTTGGCCTTGTTGTGGTTGCTTCTCAAACTTCATCTTCTTCCCTTTAAAACTTGATTCAACAATGTTCACCCTAGCTGCCATCTTACTTGCCTTGGCCTCGGTTCTCTTGTTGTCCTCTTCTATCCTCGATCTCACAATGAGATCCTCCAATCCCATCTCCTTCCTTTTATGCTTCAAATAATTCTTGAAATCCTTCCACAACGGAGGGAGTTTCTCGATCATAGCAGCAACTTGGAAGGACTCGCTTAGACTCATTCCTTCCGCATGAATCTCGTGCAAGATAAGTTGTAGTTCTTGCACTTGACTCATCACAGATTTTGAGTCCACCATCTTGAAGTCCAAAAATCTCCCAACAATGAACTTCTTCTAGCCCGCATCCTCCGCCCTGTATTTCTTATCAAGCATATCCCAAAGTTCCTTGGCGGTCTTGACTTGACAATACACATTGTACAATGCATTGTCAAGTCCATTGAGGATGTAGTTCTTGCATAGAAAATCACTTTGGTTCCATGCATCCAAAGCGGCCCTCATGTTGGTGTCTGTCTCGTTTTCAGCAACGGTGGGAGGATCCTCCTTCAAGAACCTTGACAAACTCAAGGTTGTGAGATAGAAGAGCATCTTTTGTTGCCATCTTTTGAAATCTGCACCAGAAAACTTTTCTGGTTTCTCTCCTTGTGCAATGGTTGGATGTGGTGTTGTAGATGATGATGCCATTGAAAATCTTCTTGCAAATGATCAAAAATCCAAAATTCTTCTTAAGATTGTTGTTTGGGGTATTCAAATATGAGAGGAAAGCAAGAAGAAAACAATGAAAATGGTTTTGTAGAGGCAAGTGTTGAACACTTTCTCCTTAAGAAGAATTTGCCCTCACAATGTGCTAGAGTTTGTGGCAATCTTCTCCCAAGATACAACAACAACACTTGAATAATGAGCACTCAAATATTCAAGTTCTATCACAAAGAAATGAAGGAACTCTCTCTTGTTGAAGAAAGAAAGAAGGAGATGCAAAAAGATGTAAAATGTATGTTTTGATTTTGAATAATCATGTATCTAATGATTTTCATGTGAAAAGACATGATCTTTCATTCATATGGTGTCCCTTGACCATTGTAACTGACCACAAACATCAAACAATGCCAAGGAATTGAAAAAACATCAGAAAAACCCGAAGGGACACGAAAAAACGTGAAGGACGTGCCCCTGTGCGCGCGCTGCCGAGCGCTGCCGACCGAGAGCTTCTCGGCATGCGCGCGCGGCTCTGCGCGCACATGCCACTGGCAGGCGCGCGCACCTGCGCGCTACAGTTTTTTTTTTTTTTTTTTTTTTTTTTTTTTTTTTTTTTTTNTTCTTTCAACATTTGATGAACTCGTTTCGAGTTTAATTCAGAACCACCAAACTTAATATTCGTTCATTAAGCTTCATTTTTCTTTTCGAATTTTTCCAATCAAACACATTGATTAATTTGCTTAATTTTCATTCATTAAGCATCAAAATTTTCCAACAATATTACTAATATTGACAAATGGGAGTTGAAAGAATTTACCTTTAGACTCATTGATTTCTTCCGTGTTATTTACTTTTTGAAACTTTATTGTTTTCTTTTCTGTTTATTTTTCAGAATGTCATGAGTGAATATTCTATTTTATGTAGGACAAGTCATGATTATGGTGTTTAAACATGTTTTATCTCTATATATTACTTCAGATTGACATAGCCATGAAAGCATGCAAGAGCTTTTTCCCAGCAATGCCCAGCCTAAAAAGGGTTGAAGCAGATAAAATGAGGTCCTCTCTGTTTTCCTGGTTCTATACTATCTTGTAAGCATTTTTTCGGGACACACTCGTATACCGAATTGCTATAATATTTGCAAAGCACTTAATATTACCAGTCTCATGTGTTGTAAAGGGTTGTCAATAATAACTCCTTAAAGAATCAATTGTTTAGGAACTGTGAATTTGTCAAATCCATTACAATTCTTCCGCTCTCCAGTATGTTATGTTTAATTTTGCATCTGTAAAGAGTGATGCTTGTTTGTTAAATAATTTACATATTTAGTTTAACTCATTGATTTAATAATATGAGAATATATGAAACTTCCTAATGATACACAAATAATCTTTATGCTATTGCATGCCTTATATGAAATTTTTATGAGCATGAAGTCATGTTACTTAAGCATATCGCATGTGCATAATGTCTGTTGTACATGTGTATCTGTGGTATGTTACGCTCAGACATTTTTGGAGTAGCTTAAGTGCGTAATATTCAGGTTCCCCTTCTTCCCAGTTTATATTAGAGGCTTACTTACAAGTCCAAATCTAATGAATCTTGCTTAGAAATTACCATATGTTTCTGTGTTGCT
Source organism: Primulina huaijiensis (assembly GCF_012295235.1). Classification (NCBI taxonomy): domain Eukaryota; kingdom Viridiplantae; phylum Streptophyta; class Magnoliopsida; order Lamiales; family Gesneriaceae; genus Primulina; species Primulina huaijiensis. Next base: position 11,950,572 of record NC_133309.1, on the reverse strand, counting down.
TGAAAAGCACCGGTTCAAGTTTTGAATGAGCATGGGAAGTGCTTGAAGTTCCTAGAGAACAAAATGTCGTGGCTTTTTCCGTCTTACTTGCAATCATGTATTATTTTTTTCATGCAATCTATAAACATTATCTTGCTTGGTTTCCTTCAAGAGTATTTTGATTTTGAACTTGAATTTGAAGCCATTTTTTGCTATTATTTGTTTTATATAATAAATTTTGAATGCCGGAGTTGGCTTAGAGAAAATAAAAAAGGTTTCCCCAGAGATTTTGAAGGAGTAAACATTAATATTATTTTTAAAATGTTTTAAAACAGTCATCATTTCTAATTTTATTTACTTTTTTTTTTACAGTAGATACTTATTAGTAACTTTTAATTTCATTTATTTATATTGCAAAAAATAAAAATTAAAAAATTATATTATATCAACTGTTTTCCAAATTATACTATGTATTCGAGAAACAAAAAGAATCACATGGAAGGAAGGGGTGAATAAAATCTCCACACGACCACCGAAAACCTTAATTTTTTTCTTGTCGATACAAACATATATCTTTTAAATTATTATTGTTGTGTATTTTTTTTATTCTGCCTTCGTAAAATTTTCATCGACCTCGATTGTATAATTTAGGCGAACATTGGTGTTGGCTTGTGTATATTTTACCATTATTTGAATACTTAGCTTGATTTATTTTCAAAGATTCCTATGATATTTGTCGGCAGTTTGAGCCCTTCAGTGATGGTTTACACTTGACGGAGGCGGTTTACAAATTGTAATGCCTGAATCAATATTGAATTAATTATGAATTTTATATAGAAACTGCTCTATTTTGATAAATGAACCGACTTCTTGAGTTATAGTATACTTCAAAGATTCAAGACTTCTCGACTACACATTGAGATCCCCTTTTGGTAATATTTGAAAGGTATGTTACGGTCGGTAACATACGAGGTAAAAGTATCATTTTTATTTTAAATTGAAAATTCTAAGGCTCGATGAAATACTTGTGATTTGATGATGATTGTTGTCTTTAGATGAGTTTATTATGATATCGAGATGATGATATTGATTTGCATCATTACATTGCATATTGAGCCACTTGTCGATTTAGATTTGATATGGCGGATGTCGCCATGATTTATTGATTTGTTGGACGTATGGTGCTATAGTTGAGTTGGCATAGTGTATGCGGAGGTCGCTGTTATGGCCTGAACACTCTCTATAGGCGCACCATAGTCCTGGGATTGTAGAACACAGCAACCCACATCGAGCGGATGAGTCGGTGGATGTTGCTGGGGGATTCTCTTCTCTTGAGTACCCTATGACCAGATGATTCACTTGATCTTGAGATTTATTGATAACCCACAGCTTCTGATCATGCATTGCATTATATTGCATTTTTATGAAATTATATGAACTATTTGTCATTTTAAATCTCATATGTTATTGATTGTATCATACTGGGTTTATACTCACCGGCACGTCGGCTACCTCTTGTTTTCATGTGCTTGACGGTAGGTGAGGCGAGGCTTGGGATGCCAGAGTCCAGCTCCAGGCGAGGAGATACGAGTTAGAGTGGGATTCTCGGGTCTTAGGAGCTATGTGATGATGTTGGATTTCTTTGNATATTTGATATCAAAATAATAAATTTGACCATATATATGTGTGTGTGAGAGAGATAATTTGTATTAAATAAAAATATAAAATTTTGTGATTCGAGATAAATATTTGATATCAAAATAATAAATTTGACCATCTCCAATTATAATTATATTTTTAAATAAGCATTCAAGGTTGTGAAAAACATAAACTTATTTTGACATGATCATAACAATTTGTTAAGTAATTTTAAATAACATTATATTATGTTTATTAAATGAGTTTCTATTTCGGTATAACTCTAGATGAGAAGGATTCTTTTAAACACGAGATAAGAACTCTAGATCAGAAAGATTTTTTAAACACAAGATAAGAAGAATTCTAATAAGGCTCTAATATTATATTAATAATTATATATGTAGTGTAATTCTTTCAATCGAGGAAAAAAAGTATTTTTGGTTTATAAAAAAATAATACGAGATGATAATTTGTAATAAATAAAAAGATAAAATTTTGTAATTCGAGATAAATTGTATTTTTGATTTATCAAAAAACATAATATAATATCAAATTTAGTTATTTTATATATATACAAAAAAGATATTAGCAATATTGATTTGATTTTTCTCATATTTGATACGTCATAGCTATAATATATCTACTTAAAACTTAATAAATGACCGACTCAAGTAGGACAACATATGTTATTTGTATAATAATAAAATTTCACATGCTCCAATTATAATTATATTTTAAAATAAGCATTAAAGGTTAGAAAAAACATAAACTTATTTTATCATGATTATAATAATTTATTAAGTAATTTTAAATAAAATTATATTATCTTTATTAATTGAGTTATTATTCCGGTAGAACTTTAAATAAGAAGGATTCTTTTTAACACAGGATAAGAAGAACTCTAGATAAGAAGGATTTGTTTAACACAAGATAAGAAAGATTCTATTAAGACTCTATTATTATATTAATAATTATATATATAGTGTAATACTTTCAAATGTATTCAACAAAAATACACAGGAATTTTCTCTACAAGTTTGCATAAACGCGTTTCGAAATTCGAAGAAGGCTTGGGATTTGGAGATAGGTGTTAGAGTAGATGTCCTGCAAGCCAACTGTTGGCTAGGGATTTTATTGACTCAGTTTTAATTAACAATCTTTATTTTAATATAATTCATTATTTCATGGTTTGTTATTTCTTTATCTGTATACCCATGTTATCAAACATAGATAAAGACCTTGATTATACTTTAATACAAATGAATCGTAATTCGATGTTGAAACTCGTTTGTAAACACTGTATGATCTAAATTCGTTCCTAGTCGATTCAGCCGCCTAAAACATGGATAAAGGTCTCTTGAGCTCGAGACTAGAATCTGTGCTGTTGTGTACTGCGTTTCTTGGTAAGGGCATAGAGATGTCCAAACATGCAGATGGGTAGTCATATGATGATTATACCGAACAGCCCTCACTCGGACTTTCCAAGTGGTTATCATTCATCGAGAGGATAAGTCCGTGGTTATTATTGTACACCATTAGTTATCACATAGTTATCGAATTAATATGCAACCCTCGATGAACCAATGGTTGCAGATTCGATCGGGATATATGAGATGAAAGGACCGTACTGTACATTAATCATAATCGACTGGTTCTTGCAGGCACTATCAGCGATACCTAGGGGATCATGGGGCGATGCTACTAGACGCTCTTACCATGATCCGATGGGTGCAATCAGAAATGAGTTCTGAAATTCTTGATCATGGTGTTGATGAAAAGAATGAGGTTAACTAGGGTAAGACCGAATAAAGGATTATGTCCTGAATCACAAAGAGTTGTGAACCCACGGCTAGCTGTATCCCTGAACCATTAATTTAAATAATAAATTCAAATTTTGAATTTATAATGTATTTAATTTATTAAGCTCAAAAGTTGAGTTTATTAATTAATAAATTAAATAAGGTGGGTATGTTTAATGGGCTTGTAAGAGTACAAGTCCATCATAATAAATAATTAAAGTTTTAATAGGCTTTGATTAAATTAATTAAACTAGTTGGACTAGCCCAATTAATTAAATCAAGCTCATTAATGTTAATTATGTCATTAGGCTATTATTTAATTATAAATAACACATGTTAATTAAAAGCCCTAACCTACCACAACAAAAAGTCTTTCGAGACTTTCACTTTCAAAAGGAAAAAATTGGCCACTACCTCTTTGAAGGAAAATTTGAGTCATCTCTCAATTAATTTCTCTCCTACGAAAAACTTCTTCCATATTTACTAGTGCAAATTGGAAGAGAAATAAACCATCCAGTCGTGGACTTGATAGGAGGATTTCATCGAAGAAAGTTCGTAGGGAATCAACAAGAGCTAATTTGTTTATACCGGATTAGTTGGAGTCCAGTGATTTAATTCACAAAGGTATAATTTTTAAACATCCTGTGCATATTTAATTCCTGAAAACCATACGAGTGTCCAAAAGAATTATTTTGTTTTCAAAATAAAATAAAAATTTTAAACTTCCGCTGCGTTTGGGCACGTAGAAAACCGAGATACAACAGTAGGATGGTTATTCATTCAAAGTTGAAACTCCTTAAATCAAAATTTGACAGGTAGTCTTTAATCTTCGTGCGTTTTATTAAACGTATTTGTGTTGAATATAGTCGATGAATTGAATGAAAAACACGGTGAAATCAAAGCATCGACTTTTGTAACCCAATGTTCCATTGCTTTTAAATAGTATTTATTTCATTTTCCAAACATTTTGAATTAAGAACCTGTTCGATTTGTGTACCCTGCCAAAATATTATATTTCAATCACAATGTGGTAGACAAATATCTATCAATTTCTATTATTTCCAATATACTTATTATTTATTTAAATTATTACTGCTGTTTAATATATTTCTTTCTCAAAATTTTTTGTTTCATGCCAATTATAGAGTACAAAATCATATAGCTCGAATGGAAACCTTGCACATATGTCCTATTATCTTGTTGCAACCGAGTCAAAACAATGCTTCCATAAAAGTTAAAGCAGTACGACAGGGAAACCAAATACCCGCCAAATCAAATTCGAAGCCTATTAGAAAACTGATCTTTGTGGACGAAGAGGTAATTTCTTTCATATTCATGTATATTTTAATTTGTTGTTAAAATAATAAAAAAACATTTTCCGTTTTCATTGAAGGGAACAAAAATACATGGAATAATGTTCTCGAACACAATAGATTTTTTTCAAGATCAATTGAAGATAAACAAAACTTACATCATCACCGATCCGATTATTCAAGAAGTCAACAATAACTATCCGAATGTCAATAAACAGATAGAACTATATTTCCAAAAATCCCCTTATAAAATACATAAAATTCTTGGTTCCCACCAATTAATTTAAACTTGTCCTTAAAAATGCAATAATTCTTAAAATATTTAAAATAAATATTTTCTTAAGTAAAAATAAAAATTTAGCTTTTAAAATTTTAACACTTTAGTCGTCTCCGGACCTCCGTTCCGGCCAACCACCGATATTCGTCTGAAAATCTTTAAATCGTGAATCAAACAAAATTATACAATTAATCATTTAGTCACTCAAAATATATCATTCATGTATCTAAAATCATTTAATTAAAATATTTTAACAATTTAATAATTTTCATACATGCGGTCTGCGTGGACTGATTTTCGAACGTTATATTTTTATTAAATAATTGTTTTTAATTATTTAAAATATGAACGATACTTTTTCATATTTTTGAAAATAAGGAGTTTTGAGGTGATTTTATACAACGGGACGTAATTTTTAACGGTGTTTGTTTTTCAACAAAAATACTAACGTTTTGGCAACCTGGCTATATATTCACAAACTTATTTAAACAAAATTATTTTCCATATTTTAATTAAGCACAAATGGGCCTAAATTATTTACTTAATGGGCCAAAGCATTATTAGTAGCTTAATTAAGTATTTAATATACAAAAACTCACTCCAAACCCTCTTTGTTTCACGCCCAAAACAACCATCAGATTTCAAAACTCCTTCCACCAGCAAACACACGGCACACACAAGAGAAAAATCAAGGGAAAAGCTTTGTAAGTTCAAAGGAAAATTCGGCCAAGGCGACGCATCACCGCTTCGTTTTCGTGCGGTTAAATACGCAAAGGCACGCATAATTCTTTCCTTCAAACATCTTCTCACCATAATATGTTTATATATATGAATTTTATGGAAAAACAAGAGACACTTTCAAGTATTTTCGTTTTTATGCATCACATGAAAGTTTAAGCATGATTATGGAGTCAAACTTGTGTTGTTTACATATATAAAGGGGCTGCAATGATTAGGGGTTGTCTAGGGGATGTTTTTACACGAGGAGGGTCCTAAGAACACCACCCATAGGCTGCACAACACGAAAGATTAGAAGCTGGAACCCCCTTACTGCCATAAGATTTGAGAGGCACGTTTTTGGGGACTTGTGTAACACCTCAGGCCGGTTTTAATAAAATAACAGCGGAATTTAAAATTTTCTTTGAAGGGAGGAAAGATTTAAAATACATTACAATGTATAAACAAAAGTTAATACATGATCAATCAAATGAAGCAACAAAATACAAAATATCATTTTTGTGATCATGTCAAAATACTTGCAAGATAGTCTTCTTCCTTCCCTCTCTTATGCATATGACCCTGGCTCCAATCAACGTCCCGGCCTGTCACTCTTATCTGCATCACATGAATAACTGAAATGAGTGTGAAACTCAGTAAGTGGAACTCTTACATAGCAATGTACGTATACCATACTCTGTAAAACGTGGCTTTGAAAACATTAAATACCATCAACTCTGAAACACAAATATCATAGAATGAATAACAATAACGATGGTATTTGTAAGGACCGTGTATCGTATTATCGTAAATAATGTGTGATTATCGATAATTTATGAAATTGTCATGTGATTATGTATATGATAGATATCATGACAATGAAATTGAGAAAATAAGTATCGAATATGAATTGACGTTGTAAGAGCTCGAGTGGAGAAGCCGGACGCCAATATAGTACAAAATTAATATTTTGTACAGAATGTGTGGCGCTCGGGCGGTAGAAAATGATCGCCCGAGCGCCAAGGTAGAAATTTTAGTGTTCGGGCAGAACCTGCGGCGCCCGAGCGGTAACTTTTGACCGCCCGAGCGCTGCACAAATGTAACTCGGGGACAGAATGTCTCGCGCTCGGGCGCGAGTATTCTACCGCCCGAGCGCGAGAGCGGTGGAGTGATAAGAACGAGGCTTCTTTCTCATTTTCTTTATTTCCTTCGCTACAATTCGAGAATAAACGAGAGATTTCGATTTTCTTTCGTCCGAATCGACTTCGAAACGCTGTCTAAACGCGAAACAAACTATATATTTGTGATCGTCGCGTTGAGGGCTTCTAACTGAGGAAATTTTCTTCTAGTTCCAGCAGCTCTAAATATCAAAGTGCTGGAATAGCGTGTATTTGAAGTTGAATTTCCTATATGCAGTAGAATAACCGACAAGAAACTCATATTCGAAGTCGGAATTGAATTAGGATACGATTTTGAATTGATATGAATTTTTGAAGTTTCAAATGTTATTTGAACTCATATGAATGATTTTGGATTGTGTTATTGATGGGAATGAGTATGTTATTGATGTAGATAAAGTATTATCCCGATATCTTCAAGCTACATCAATCGGAACGAAGGATTGAGGTATGTTGCGACCGGGTAACATACGACAGGTATCTCTATTATATGATATATGTCGGTTTGATTGGATTGATTGGAATGAGATTATGTGTCTATATGCCTTATTTGTTGATTGATGTGGCATACATTACATTGAGATTGAGATATCGATGTATAAAATAAATGTTTTGTTAACACACATCTTTTGATGCATACATCGATACCTGACCTGCACGTTGAGCTATGATCCTTGGATGCCTTGATATGATTTGATTGAATTCTGGGGTTTGTGAACACAATCGCTATGCCGGTATTATATGACCCGTAAAGCATAGACAATTGTGGCCCCGATAATTGGATATGAGATTTGGGATTTGATGACGCTTTTTCTACACTGTCATACGAGTATCCCTTATTGAGGCCGGTGTGCCAGCTCGAGCATTGATTTGATAGCTATTCGTTTGATTCTGACATGTGCTCAGTGGATTGGCATTTGACCCGATACCTCCACGACATACATGCATTGCATCCCATATATCATTATTTAGATATCTGTGGTATATACGATTGGTTGTTCCATACGGAGCTTTGCTCACCCTCAAGGGGGGGCTGTTGTTGTCTTTGTGTGTGGACAATGGTAGGTACTCCAGGATATCAGGAGACCGGAGATGGTACTTCTGGAGGGAGTCACAGTTTGAGTTGAGGTTTAGTTGTCTATCCCAGTATATATGTTTATGTATCTATATACCGGGGCATGTCCCGAGGATATGATTTATTGTTGCATGAGTTGTTTTGATTATGAGTGGGCATATTTTATGATGTGAGATGAAATACTATTTTTAGTATTCAAATAATATATTTTGGGCTCATTGTAAAGAAATTTTAAACTCGTTTTCCACTGTGATTAATTAACCCTAATCAAATTGCATTGTAATAACGATTAGGAGCTAAGGGCCCCACACGGAGTGGTATCAGAGCATAGCTGGGAATGCTCGATTGAGTCTTCTGTACACTTGAATAGGCACAAATGAATTGTGCGTTTGTGTTTGAATTATTTGTATTACTTTCTCTTACTTGATTTGATTTGAGTAAGTATCTGATGAGATTGATGATACGAGATGATGAGATTATGAAATTGATATGAAATTGTGATATTCATCATATGAATTGTAGATGGATCCCACAAATGAAACTGCGAGTAGCAGTACTGAGAGGATTGCGAGACAATTTGAAGGATTGTCCATGGATGTAGTAATGGCTCGATTCCACGATTTGAAACCACCGAGGTTTTTTGGGACTGAGAGTGCAGAAAGAGCTGAGGCCTGGTTGAAAGATATCGAGCACTTGTTTAATATCGTTTAATAATCCAAGGCTCGGAGACTGAAACTTGCTTTGTATCAGCCGAAAGATCGAGCTAAATCTTGGTGGGAAGCCGCTGGGATTGGATTGAAAGAGGTCGGGATTGAAGTCACATGGGATGTCTTCAAGGCCCAGGTTTTGGAGCAGTATTCTCCTCCTTCTTATTATACTGCTCAGGAGAATGACTTCAATAGTCTGCAGCAGGGAACGATGACTGTTGCGGAATATGCTTCAAAATTTTCTTCTCTGTTGAAGTATGCACCTCACGTAGCTGGGAATGTGAGGGCAAAATATAACAGGTTTGTAAATGGTTTACATCCTGCGATATATACTTATGTTGTTTCTGGATTGCCTACCAGCTACGCAGAGGCAGTTGAACGAGCCAAGGCGACCGAGGCTGGACTTAGGCGGGGAGGTCCACAGTATACTCCTCCACCACCATTGTCAGCTCAGCAGCCTGCATTGCGTCCAAAGGGTAAGAAGTTCAAGAAGACTGGTTCTGTTTCTTCGTCTTCTTCGAGTTCGAGTGGATCACAGCGAGGGAGTCCTGTGATTGCTCCCTACTGTAGTTATTGTGGGGGTAAACATACTATCGAGCAGTGTCGAGGTATGTTTGGTACTTGTTATCAGTGTGGGCAGGAAGGACATTTCTCTCGAGTATGTCCGAACAGGGGTACGACTTCTGCTCAACCCCAGCCTGGATTTAGAGGTGGCCCCAGTATGATGAGACCTGTTGTTCCTGTTCTCTCTTTCCAGCAGTCGAATGTTCCGCGATATCGAGGACCAGGTGGTCAAACTGCCTAGGTTCCTCCTCAAGTTCGAGTGTATGCTATGACTGAGGATCAGGCGCGAGAAGCTCCTGGTGGTGTGATTGCAGGTATTTGCACGCTGTGCGATTATCCTGCACGTGTTTTATTTGATACATGAGCATCTCACTCATTCATATCGCATGCATTTGTTGCATCTCATGGTATTGAGTGTACCCCGTTGTATGATGTTTTGTCGATAGCCACGCCAGCAGGAAAGATTATTTTGATTGAGAAAGTTGTGCATAATTGTGTATTGATATATGAGGATAATGTGATGTTCTTGAATTTGATTGTCCTCCCAATGCACGACTTTGATTGTATTGTTGGCATTGATATCTTGATGACAAATCGAGCTACTGTTAATTGTTTTCATGGAGTTGTTCGATTTAGACCTATTGATGGACCCAAGTGGAATTTTTATGGCTAGGGTTCCCAAGCCAAAATTCCATTGGTATCTTCCTTGGAAATGTCCCGATTGTTGACTAGCGGAGATGAGGGTTATCTTATCTACGCTATTGATATTTCGAAGAAGGAGCCTTCTTTATCTGATATTCCTGTTGCGAAAGAATTCACTGATGTATTTCCTGATGAGATTCTTGATTTTCTTCCTCATCGAGAAGTTGAATTTAGTATTGATCTGATGCCGGGAACTGCACCGATAGCGAAAGCTCCTTATCGCATGGCACCATTGGAATTGAAAGAATTGAAAGAACAATTACAGGATCTTCTCGATAAGGGATATATTCGACCGAGTGTATCACCTTGGGGAGCTCCAGTTTTATTTGTTCGAAAGATAGACGGTACTATGCGAATGTGTATCAATTATAGGCAATTGAATCGAGCTACTGTGAAAAACAAATATCCACTTCCTCGTATTGATGATTTATTTGTTCAGCTTCAGGGTACTTCGGTATACTCTAAGATTGATCTTCGATCTGGTTATCATCAAGTACGTGTTCGAGAAGAAGATGTGCCTAAGACTGCTTTTCGTACCAGGTATGGCCATTATGAGTTCTTGGTTATGCCTTTTGGTCTCACAAATACTCCTGCCGTATTTATTGATTTAATGAATCGTGTCTTTCGAGATTATCTTGACCGATTCGTTATTGTATTTATTGATGATATTCTTGTATATTCGAAATCGAAAAAGGAGCATGCTGAACATCTGAGACTGGTACTTCAAACTCTTCGCAATGGCCATTTATATGCTAAATTGTCCAAATGCGAATTCTAGATGGATCGAGTGATATTTTTAGGCCACGTCATTTCGAGACATGGCATATCTGTTGATCCTGCTAAGGTTGAAGCCGTATTGAATTGGCCGAGACCTACGAATGTTCCTGAGATCCGTAGCTTCATGGGTTTAGCTGGTTATTATCATCGTTTTATTGAAGGATTTTCGAAAATAGCTAAACCTATTACTCAACTGACCCAGAAGAATCAGCGATTCATTTGGTCAGATGAATGTGAAGCTAGTTTTCTTGAATTGAAGACGAGATTGACCACAACACCTGTGCTTACTATTTCCTCAGGTACCGGAGGATTTGTAGTGTGTACAGATGCATCTGGTAAAGGTTTGGGCTGTGTTCTGATGCAACATGGCAAAGTGGTTGCTTATGCGTCTCGTCAATTGAAATCTCATAAAACACGTTATCGTGTTCATGATCTTGAATTGGCCGCGCCATTGTATTTGCTCTGAAGATTTGGCGCCATTATTTGTATGGAGAGAAGTTTGTTATTTATTCAGATCACAAGAGTCTGAAATATCTCTTTTCTCAATCTGATTTGAATATGAGGCAACGCAGATGGATAGATCTCCTGAAAGATTTTGATTGTGAGATTCAGTATCACCCTGGATCGGTGAATGTTACTGCGGATGCCCTGAGTCGTAAAGTGCATGAGTCTGTGTTAGCTTCTGTCAATGTCGCCAAAGTACACGAAGATATATGTACTTCTGGCTGGACTTTTCACTCGAATTGGAATTCCAGAAAGGTGACAAAGTGTTTTTGAAAATATCTCCCTTTAGAGGCACTGTTCGATTCGGCATGCGAGGAAAATTGTCTCCTCGTTACGTTGGTCCATACGAGATTCTTGATAGAGTTGGTGATCTTGCGTATCGACTAGCATTGCCGCCAGCACTATCTGCCACCAGATCCATCACATGTACTTGCACCTGATGAGGTTGAACTTGATCCTTCACTATCCTATGTTGAGCAACCTAATCGCATTATGGATCGGAAGGAGAAGATATTGCGTAATAAATCGATCCCTTTGGTTCGAGTACAATGGACACGACATGGTGTAGAGGAGTTAACATGGGAATTGGAAAGCAAGATGCGAGAATCCTATCCGCACTTGTTCGATTCTATTCCACCTGTTCCATTGTATTCACTGTATACTGATCCATTTACTGATTTTAGTTTTGATATGTATTATAACAGGTGACATATATATGTTTACCAATGTTATGTATATAGAGATGTTTGAGATTTCGAGTACGAAATCTTTTAAGAGGGGGAGAAATGTAAGGACTGTGTATCGTATTATCGTAAATCCTGTGTGATTATCGATAATTTATGAAATTGTCATGTGATTATGTATATGATGTATATCATGACAATGAAATTGAGAAAATAAGTATCGAATATGAATTGACGTTGTAAGAGCTCGAGTGGAGAAGCCGGACGCCAATATAGTACAAAATTAATATTTTGTACAGAATGTGTGGCGCCCGGGCCGTAGAAAATGATCGCCCGAGCGCCAAGGTAGAAATTTTAGTGTTCGGGCAGAACCTGCGGCGCCCGAGCGGTAACTTTTGACCGCCCGAGCGCGGCACAAATGTAACTCGGGGACAGAATGTCTCGCGCTCGGGCGCGAGAATTCTACCGCCCGAGCGCGAGAGCGGTGGAGTGATAAGAACGAGGCTTCTTTCTCATTTTCTTTATTTCCTTCGCTACAATTCGAGAATAAACGAGAGATTTCGATTTTCTTTCGTCCGAATCAACTTCGAAACGCTGTCTAAACGCGAAACAAACTATATATTTGTGATCGTCGCGTTGAGGGCTTCTGACTGAGGTAATTTTCTTCTAGTTCCAGCAGCTCTAAATATCAAAGTGCTGGAATAGCGTGTATTTGAAGTTGAATTTCTTATATGTAGTGGAATGACAGACAAGAAACTCATATTCGAAGTCGGAATTGAATTAGGATATGATTTTGAATTGATATGAATTTTTGAAGTTTCAAATGTTATTTGAACTTATATTAATGATTTTGGATTGTGTTATTGATGGGAATGAGTATGTTATTGATGTAGATAAAGTATTATACCGATATCTTCAAACTACATCAATCGGAACGAAGAATTGAGGTATGTTGCGACCGGGTAACATACGACAGGTATCTGTATTATATGATATATGTCGGTTTGATTGGATTGATTGGAATGAGATTATTTGTCTATATGCCTTATTTGTTGATTGATGTGACATACATGACATTGAGATTGAGATATCGATGTATAAAATAAATGTTTTGTTAACACACATCGTTTGATGCATACATCGATACATGACATGCACGTTGAGCTATGATCCTTGGATACCCTGATATGATTTGATTGGATTCTGGGGTTTGTGAACACAATCGCTATGCCGGTATTATATGACCCGTAAAACATAGACAATTGTGGCCCCGATGATTGGATATGAGATTTGGGATTTGATGGCGCTTTGTCGACGATATCATACGAGTATCCCTTATTGAGGCCAGTGTGCCAGCTCGAGCATTGATTTGATAGCGATTCGTTTGATTCTGACATGTGCTCAGTGGATGGGCATTTGACCCGATACCTCCACTACATACATGCATTGCATCCCATATATCATTGTTTAGATATCTGTGGTATATATGATTGATTGTTCCATACGGAGCTTTGCTCACTCCCAAGGGGGGCTGTTGTTGTCTTTGTGTGTGGACAATGGCAGGTACTCCAGGATATCAGGAGACCGGAGATGGTACTTCTGGAGGTCGTCACAGTTTGATTTGAGGTTTAGTTGTCTCTCCCAGTATATCTGTTTATGTATCTATATACCGGGACATGTCCCGAGGATATGATTTATTGTTGCATGAGTTGTTTTGATTATGTGTGGGCAGATTTTATGATGTGAGATGAAATACTATTTTTAGTATTCAAATAATATATTTTGGGCTCATTGTAAAGAAATTTTAAACTCGTTTTCCGCTGTGATTAATTAACCCTAATCAAATTGTATCGTAATAACGATTAGGAGCTAAGGGCACCACACTATTTCTATTTTCTCTATTGGATTGATATCTATATAGTATCTCTGTCTCTGTGCCACTATCCCATCGATATGAATCGATAACTCTGAGGGATATAAGCCTATGGTCGTTGATCAACTTATTGCATGCAATCTCTGACTATGTATCTATCAATCCAATAAAACATTTGAATTCTCTCTTTGGCATTAAAACAAACAATTTGAAGACTCTATTTTCTTTTGTATTCCCTTTAACATAATTGAGACATAAGAATGTCTCTAATATACAAAAAAATGTATTAATACATAGCATGAATCAAATGGAAGGGAATAACACTTTAAAACCATTGAAACACAATACATATATTATCATGTGAGCACAAGAAATGAAATTCCACTTACAACACTTGCAACACTTGCTACTATACTCTTGGTACACAACCTACAACAATAAACCATAAATAGAACCATCAATAACCCAATAAACACAAACCCATAACATTTCATCCATAAAACCAACACCATCACCAAACCCATGATTTCTCCCAACACCAAAACCAAGAATAAACTATACCACAAGCTTACCTTAGCTCTTTGAACTCCAAAAGAACCTTGCTCACACTTCAAAACTCCCACAAGATACTTGAATCAAAGGAAGGAAAAGAAAGGAAATGGAACCCTAGCTCTCCCAAGGACTGAAGAATCGAGAATGAGGGGAAAGAATGAGAAAAATGAGACCAACTCATCCATTTAAACACTAAAAACCCGAAAACACGACTTTACTGTTCATACACCGCGGGTGCGGTGTGCCTTCGGCACCTCAACCAAATTTCTGAAATCGACGACCGCGGGTGCGGTGTCTCTTCGGCAATTCCACAAATTCTGCAATAAAGACCGCGGGTGCGCTGCACAAATCACCGCGGGTGCGGTCTGCTCTCGGCCAAAACAACTCTATGCAACAAAATCGAATCGCAACGCTGATACAACACAACTACCCATCAACTAATATCAACAATACCACAAAACAATAATAACCAACAATACTATAACCCATAATCACAACTCTTAACATCTAAATCAAAATTAATCTTAACCAAATAATCCATAAACATACGAAATCTTAAACTGTACCATTCACCAGGCTTGGATATTAAAATCTCCCCTCCTTAGAGGAAATTTCGTCCTCGAAATTGACGTCACTGCACAAACAACTCAGGATACTTCTCTTTCATCTCATCCTCTGGTTCCCACGCGGCTTCTTCAACAGATGATTCCTCCAAAGGACTTTAACAATGCCGATCTCTTTGTTCCTCAACATTTTAACTTTGCGATCCAGAATCTGGACCGGAATCTCTTGGTACGTCAAATTCTGCGTCAAATCCAATGGCTCGTGGCGAAGAACATGGGAAGGATTCGCAATAGATTTCCTGAGCATAGAGACGTGAAAAACATTATGAGCTCTGTCAAGATCTGGCGGTAGGGCTAACCTGTAAGCTCGATCACCAATTCTATCCAAGATCTCAGATGGGCCAATAAATCTCGGACTCAACTTTCCCTTCTTGCCCTCTTCAAGAACACATGATCGCCAACCTCAAACTGCAATGGCCTACGACGCACATCGGCATAACTCTTCTGTCTCGACTGCGCTGTCTTCATTCTTTCTCGAATAACAGCAACAACATCAGCAGTCTGTTGGACTCTCTGGACCCAGTATCTTCCTCTCACCAATCTCATCCCAATACAAGGGAGATCTACCCTTCCTACCATAAAGTGCTTCATACGGTGCCATGCCAATTGTCGCTTGGTAGCTATTATTATACGTGAACTCAACAAGAGGCAATTTAGAATTCCAGCTACCAGGATAATCGATAGTACAAGCTCTGATCATATCCTCTAAAATCTGAATAATTCTCTCTGATTGACCATCGCTCTGGGGTGATATGTTGTACTAAATGCTAACCGTGTACCCATAGCTCTGTGTAAACTCTTCCAAAACTCTGAAGTAAATCTAGGGTCACGATCAAACACAATCGACACAGGAACACCATGAAGTCTAACAATCTCTGCTACATACTCTTCGGCATACTGGTTCATAGAATACGTTGTCTTGACTGGAAGAAAATGCGCTGACTTGGTCAATCGATCAACAATAACCCAAATAGAGTTAAAACCTTTCTGCGTTCTGGGAAGACCAGTCACGAAATCCATCGTAATGTGCTCCCATTTCCATTGAGGAATCGGCAATGATAACAATGTCCCAGCAGGTCTCTGGTGCTCGATCTTCACCTGCTGACAAGTTAGGCACTGAGAAATAAACATGGCAATATCTTTCTTCATACCTGGCCACCAATAGAGTCTACGAAGATCCTGATACATCTTAGTGCTGCCTGGATGTATCGAGTATGGCGCTGTATGTGCCTCTGTCAAGACGTCTCGCCGAATATCGTCACCAGCAGGAATGCAAATACGGCCTCTAAACGTCACCAAACCATCTCTATTCGTCGCAAACTCTGAATTACCTCTCTCCTCTGCTCTAGCTCTCAACTCTAACAACTGAACATCAATAGCCTGCTCTCTACGGATCCTGTCCGTCAATGCAGCCCGAATAACCAACGCTGAAAAACGAGCAATGGTTCCTGGAACCACCAAAGCTATCTCCTCTCGTTCCAAGTCTAACAACAACGACTTCTGGATCATAGAACTCAAAGAAGAACTCGACTTACGACTAAAAGCATCCGCTACAACATTCGCCTTCCCTGGGTGGTAACTAATAGTCACATCATAGTCTTTGACAAGCTCTAACCACCGCCTCTGTCGCATATTAAGTTCTTTCTGTGAAAAACAAATACTTTAAACTCTTGTGGTCTGTGAAAATTTCACACTTTTCGCCATACAAATAATGTCTCAAGATTTTCATGGCGAAAACCACAGCTGTCAGCTCCAAATCATGCGTAGGATAATTCTTCTCGTAATCCTTCAACTGGCGAGAATCATAGGCTATAACTTTACCTCGTTGCATCAACACTGCACCGAGACCCTTCTTCGACGCATCGGTATAAACAACAAAGTCCTCTGAACCACTGGGCAACGCAAGTACTGGAGCTGTCGTCAACTTATCTTTCAACTCCTGAAATCCATTTTGGCAATCATTGGACCACTCAAACTTCACAGTCTTCCTCGTCAGATTGGTCAACGGCAGGGCAATCTTGGAAAAATCTGAAATGAAGCGACGATAATAACCCGCCAAACCAAGAAAACTGCGTACCTCTGATACAGTGGTAGGGATAGGCCACTTTTGTATCGCCTCTATTTTCGCTGGATCAACAGCTAACCCATCCTTCGATACAACATGGCCTAAGAAAGAAATCTGCTCTAACCAGAACTCACATTTCTTCAACTTAGCATACAACCACTTCTCCCTCAACAACTGAAGAACAACTCTGAGATGCTCTGCATGAAGCTCTCTGGTCTTGTAATAGATCAAAATATCGTCGATAAAAACAATGACAAAGCTATCCAAATACGGCTTGAACACTCGGTTCATAAGATCCGTGAAGACTGAAGGAGCATTGGTTAGACAAAACGACATAACAAGAAATTCATAATGACCATATCTAGTCCGAAATGCCGTCTTAGGGATATTAGACTCCCTCACTTTGAACTGATAATAGCCAGATCACAGATCAATCTTCGAAAACACTGTAGCCCCTTGCAATTGGTCAAAGAGATCGTCTATCCGTGGCAACGGATACTTATTCTCGATAGTCACTTTGTTGATCTCTCTATAATCAATGCACAGTCGCAACGACCCATCTTTCTTCTTGACGAAAAGAACCGGAGCTCCCCAAGGCGAAGAACTCGGCCGAATAAAACCTTTATCCAATAAATCCTGCAATTGTGTCTTCAACTCTTTCATCTCTGAAGGGACCATTCTGTACGGAGCCTTAGAAATAGGAACCGTACCTGGAACTAGATCAATCAAAAACTCTACATCTCTGTCCGGCGGTAAACCCGGCACATCATCCTCAAATACATCAGAGAACTCTCTCACAATATCAGTATCATCAAGATTCAACTTCACAATTCTATCCATATCCACAATCGAAGACAAAAACCCATCACAACCTCTAAGCAACAACTTCTTAGCTTCAAGACACGAAATAAAAGGAAGGACCAGCGAAGTACCTGCACTGGCGAACAAACCTTCCCTATTGCCATCATCTGAAAATTTAACCGTCTTAACAATGCAATCAATCACTGCACGGTAAGTTGATAGCCAATCCATGCGAAGTATAATATCAAACGCAACCATAGGAATAACAATCAAGTCGGCATAAACCACTCGCCCATCGATTTGAACAGAACACGCATACACAATAGACGTCGGGCACAACACATCTCCCGAAGGCAATACATTACTCAACTGGAGGGGAATAATAGAAGGAACTATACCCAAAGATCTCAAAAATAGTTCAGACATAAAAGAATGAGTAGAACCTGTATCAATCAATGTCGTAGCTACTCTGCCTGAAATTAAAATAGTGCTAGAGATCACAGAAGAATCATGGTTTATACCTTCCTTCGTCATGGTAAAGATGCGACCCTGCACCTTCTCCTTGCTCGATCCTCTTGGGCAGTCCTTGGCAATATGGCCTGCAGTGCCACATCTGTAGCATGTATTAGTACCAAACCTGCACTCACCCCTGTGAGGCCTACTGCACTTGGGACACAATGGCTTCTCTGGATCAGATAAAACAGTTGGTGCTTTAGAACTCGGCTCTAACTTTCCTTTCCCTTTAAAATGGTCTTTTCCTCTTTGGCTCGAACCTTGACCTCTTTGAGCAACAAACTGCTGCCTCGCCTGTCTCTCTCTGGCAATGTCTTTCTCATCTTGCTCGGCTAACAATGCTTTAGCCACAATCTCTTTAAATGTCACCGCCTTAGACATATTGATGTCCCTTCTGATTTCTGCTCGAAATCCTCTAATGAAATGAGCACCCTTTTCTTTGTCATTGGAGGCAATATACGGAGCAAACAGACAGCCCTCTTCAAACTTCAGAATATACTCATCAACATTCATACCTCCTTGACGAAGCTCTAAAAACTCAGTCACCTTCCAAGCTCGAAGTTCATCTGGGAAATACTTGTCATAGAAAAGATCAGTGAACTCTTGCCACTTCAATGCTGGAACATCAACACTTACCTTGGTAGCATTCCACCAAATGCGTGCAGCTTTGACTAACATGAACACTGCACATCCAACTCTGTCTTTGTCTTCATACTTGAGATGATCAAATATTGCCTCAAGTGCTTTGATCCACTCTACAGCCACCAATGGATCAGTGCTTCCTGCAAACTCAGGCAGATCCATCCTCTTAAAAGCAGTAAAGATCCCATCTGTTTGAACCACTGGGCCTCTTCCTTGTCCTCTACCTTGGCCTGTACCTTGCCTACGGAGCAACTGCTGGATCTGCTCACTATGGACCTTGGCTTGCTCTTTTAGTAACTTGCCAAACTCATCGACAACTCTAGAGGAAGACCTATCCTAACCCTCTGAAGCCTTTCTCTTAGGAGGCATACTCCTACAATGTGCTCACATAATACATATCAATAGATAACAATGAATAGATGTAGAAGAAGACATACCCGGACTGTTGAAAGTAGACGAAGTCATATGCATTGGTCCGAGGAACCTGGCTCTGATACCACTTAATGTAACACCTCTGGTCGGTTTTAATAAAATAACAGCGGAATTTAAAATTTTCTTTGAAGGGAGGAAGGATTTAAAATACATTACAATATATAAACAAAAGTTAATACATGATCAATCAAATGAAGCAACAAAATACAAAACATCATTTTTGTGATCATGTCAAAATACTTTCAAAATAGTCTTCTTCCTTCCCTCTCTTATGCATATGACCCCGGCTCCAATCAACGTCCCGGCCCGTCACTCTTATCTGCATCACATGAATAACTGAAATGAGTATGAAACTCAGCAAGTGGAACTCTTACATAGCAATGTACATATACCATACTCTGTAAAACGTGGCTTTGAAAACATTAAATACCCTCAACTTTGAAACACAAATATCATAGAATGAATAACAATAACGATGGTATTTCTCTTTCCTCTGTTGGATTGATATCTATATAGTATCTCTGTCTCTGTGCCTCTATCCCATCGATATGAATCGATAACTCTGAGGGATATAAGCCTATGGTCGTTGATCAACTTATTGCATGCAATCTCTGACTATGTATCTATCAATCCAATAAAACATTGGAATTCTCTCTTTGGCATTAAAACAAACACTTTGAAGACTCTATTTTCTTTTGTATTCCCTTTAACATAATTGAGACATAAGAATATCTCTAATATACAACAAGGTGTATTAATACATAGCATGAATCAAATGGAAGGGAATAACACTTTAAAACCATTGAAACACAATACATATATTATCATGTGAGCACAAGAAATGAAATTCCACTTACAACACTTGCAACACTTGCTACAATACTCTTGGTACACAACCTACAACAATAAACCATAAATAGAACCATCAATAACCCAATAAACACAAACCCATAACATTTCATCCATAAAACCAACACCATCACCAAACCCATGATTTCTCCCAACACCAAAACCAAGAATAAACTATACCACAAGCTTACCTTAGCTCTTTGAACTCCAAAAGAACCTTGCTCACATTTCAAAACTCCCACAAGATACTTGAATCAAAGGAAGGAAAAGAAAGGAAATGGAACCCTAGCACTCCCAAGGACTGAAGAATCGAGAATGAGGGGAAAGAATGAGAAAAATGAGACCAACTCATCCATTTAAACACTAAAAACCCGAAAATACGACTTTACTGTTCATACACCGCGGGTGCGCTACATACTTTACCGCGGGTGCGGTACCTATCCCACCGCGGGTGCGGTGTCTCTTCGGCAATTCCACAAATTCTGCAATAAAGACAGCGGGTGCGCTGCACAAATCACCGCGGGTGCAGTCTGCTCTCAGCCAAAACAACTCTATGCAACAAAATCGAATCGCAACGCTGAGACAACACAACTACCCATCAACTAATATCAACAATACCACAAAACAATAATAACCAACAATACTATGACCCATAATCACAACTCTTAACATCTAAATCAAACTTAATCTTAACCAAATAATCCATAAACATACGAAATCTTAAACTGTACCATTCACCAAGCTTGGATATTACAACTTGGTTATTGGGCTTGGGTTCGGCTGGGACCAGGGCTTGGCTAGGGTCCGTGAGGGGTCAGGGAAAGAGTACTAGCCATGCTAAGACTCGAGACCAGGGGCTGGGGAGGAGTTCTAGCAAGCTAGGACTCCACCCGAGAGAAAGCAAGGGTAGCGCAGGTGGTGCAGGGAGAAAAAGGCTCGGCCAGACGGCTTAGGGCTGGGCTAGGCTAGGTCCTTAGGGTCCTAAGAGGGTGCACAAGGTCTAGGCATGGGTTGGTGCGACTGGGTTCGCTGCTGGCTCAGCTGGAAGTGGACAACGTGAGGGAAGCGTCACAACGTGCGTGCAGCCTAGGCTTGCTTCAGGCGGCTCGTGCATGGGTTCAGGGGCTGGGCTAGGTCTTGGCTGGGTCTGGGCGTGGTCCAAGGATGGCTAGGGTCAGGTGGGGCTCGGTGGTTAAGGGTTGTTGGATCTCGGTTTTCTCGTGCCCAAACGCAGCGGAAGTTTTAAAATTTTTATTTTATTTTGACAATCAAAATATATTTGTTTTAGGCACTCGTATGATTTTATAATTAAACAATCATAGGGCGTTGGAATTTTATACCTTTGGTGAATTAAATCACTGGGCTCTATCTAATCCGGTTTAGGCGGATATAGCTCTTAATAAATCCCTACGGATTTTCTTCGAAAACTCCTTTCTTTATTCTTCTAATCAAGTCCACGACTAGATGATTTGTTCCTCTTCTAATTTGCACTAGAAAAATTAGAAGAAGTTTTTATGTTGGAGATTGAAAACGAGAGACGGCTCAAACTTCTCCTTCAAAAAGAAGTGGCCGAAATTTTTTGGAGAGAAGGAGGAGGATTTTCGAAAATTGTGAATCAATTATTTTTAACCTTAAGCCTAATACACATATATATAAGCCTAGGCCCATTAATAAAATTAAATACTTAATGGGCTTAATCAATTAATTATTCTAGTCTAACTAGTTTAATTAATTAATTAATCTTTTAAAATCCAAAAAAGAACCTTAATAATATGTATGTTGGTTTTGTACTCCTACAAGCCCATTATACATATACCCATTACATTTAATTTAAATCCCTTATAAATTCAACATTTGAATTTAATATTTAAATTATAAATTCAACTCTTTGGATTTATTACCTCCAAAATTTAATATTTAATAAACTCAACTTTTGAGCTTAATAAATTTAATTACCAAATTTTATAAATTCGACTCCTTGAATTTATTCTCTCCAAATTTCATAAATTCAACTTCTTGAATTTACTATCCCATAAATTCAACTCCTTGAATTTATTTTCTCAAAATTTAATTATCATTAATTCAACTCCTTGAATTTACTATATCATAATATAAATTCAACTTCTTGAATTTATTATCTCTAAATTTAATTATCATAAATTCAACTCCTTGAATTTACTATATCATAATATAAATTCAACTCCTTGAATTTATTCTCTCAACGGTAACAAACGATCCAATACTTGTGTGACCCTCAATGATTCAGGGATACACCTAGCCGTGGGTTCACAACTCCTTGTGATTCAAAATAACATTTATTCTTATTCGGGCTTACCCTAGTTAGCCCCATTCTTTTCTTCAACACCTTGATCAAAAATGTCAGAACTCATTTCTGATTGCACCCATCGGATCATGGTAAGAGCGTCTAGTAACATCGCCCCATGATCCCCTAGGTATCACTGATAGTGCCTAAAAGAACCAGTCGATTATGATTAACGTACAGTACGGTCCCTTCATCTCATATATCCCGATCGAATCTGCAACCATTGGTTCATCGAGGGTTGCATATTAATTCGATAACTATGTGGCACATATAATAGTGGCATCGCGTGTACTATTTGGAAAACTCATTCTCCAGTGTACATCTCATACTCTGACCAGATATTTCACGCACTATTATTTCATCATATCACATAGGATATCCACACCCGTAGGTGAGCGGTGAATCCCCGACTACAATGCACTAACTCCTATATGTCTCGCAATTGTACCCAACCTCGCCACTTGATGACTCTCTTGGAGCCGGTAAACGAGTCAAAGCACATCCTTAGAATATAGAGCCTCAGTTTTGTCCAGGGTCGTAAGGACTAATGGTGTACAATAATAAACACGGACTTATCCTCTCGATGAATGATAACCACTTGGAAAGTTCGAGGGAGGGTTGTTCGGTATAATCATCATATGACTACCCATCTGTATGTTTGGACATCTCTATGTCCTTACCAAGAAACGCAGTACACAACATCACAGATGCTAGTCTCAAGCTCAAGCGACCTTTATCCATGTTTTAGGCGGCTGAATCTACTAGGAACGAATTTAGAATATGCAGTGTTTACAAATGAGTTTCAACATCGAATTACGATTCATTTGTATTAAAGCATAATCAAGGACTTTATCTATGCAGCTTGCATGGGTATACAGATAAATTAAAACGAAACCATTAAAAATTAAATTATATTAAAATAAAGATTATTTATTATATTTGAGTCAATAAATTCTTCATTCAACAGTTGGCTTACAGGGCATCTATTATAACAATCTCCCACTTGTCCTAGAGCCAACTACCCATAAACTTTAATCCCATTGCTTCGCGATGCTTTTCAAACAATGATCATGGCAAGGGCTTTGTAAGTGGATCAGCAACATTATCTGCAGAGGGGACTCTTTCGACTGATATGTCTCATCTTCCCACAATATCCCGTATGATGTGGAACTTCCTCAGTACATGTTTGGATCGCTGATGAGACCTTGGTTCCTTTGCTTGCACAACGGTGTCTTTCTTGGAACTTTTCCATGAGACAGCCGCACCATTTAGCATGAATACAAAATCAGAGGTCGATTACAAATCATTTACGTCACATTGGAAGCTAGAATCAGTGTAGCCTTCCAATTTCAATTCCCCACCCCCATAGACCATGAACAAGTTCTTAGTCCTTCTCAAGTATTTAAGAATATCTTTCACGGCCTTCCAATGCATTGGACCAAAGTTCGCCTGATATCTTCTTGTAACACTCAGAGCGTAAGTAACATCAGGACGCTTCGATATCACACCATACATGATACTACCAATAGCTGACGCATATGGAATACGTGTCATCATCTCTATCTGTTCATCAGTTTTGGGACACAGCTTTAGATAGAGTAACACCATGACACATTGGTAAGTATCATCTCTTGGACTCTTCCATAGAGAATCTCTTCAAGATGGTATCGATATAAGTGATTTGGGTGAGCCATAGCATCCTGTTTGATCTATCTCAATATATTTGTATTCCCAATACATAGGATGCTTCACCCATGTATTTCATGGAATATTTACTTGCTAACCATACTTTAGTTGATTGCGATAATCCTACATCATTCCCAATGAGCAGGATATCAACAACATAAAGTATAAGGAATGCCACTGCACTCCCACTAACTTTCTTGTACACACATGGTTCCTCAGGATTCTTAGCAAAACCAAACTCTTTGATTGTGCTATCAAATCTGAGGTTCCAACTCCTTGACGCCTGCTTGAGACCATATATAGATCTCTAAAGTTTGCATACCTTATGCTCACTTCCTACTGATATTTATCCCTCAGGTTGAGACATATAAATTTTTTCTTTGATGTCTCCATTGAGGAATGTAGTCCTTACATCCATTTGCAATATCTCATAGTCATACCATGCTGCTATGGCTAGTAGTATTCTAATGGACTTAAACATAGCAACTTGTGAAAAAATTTCCTCATAGCCAACTCCTTGCCTTTGAGTATAACCTTTTGCAACAAGTCTTGCTTTGAAGGTCAATACCTTCCCATCCGCCCCAAGCTTTCTTTTGTAGATCCATTTGCATCCTATGGGAACGATTCCCTTAGGTGGATCCACTAATATCTAGACTTGGTTTGAATACATAGAGTCCATCTCAGACTGCATGGCTTCAAACCATTTGGATGAATCAGTATTAGATATTGCTTCTTTGAGGTTCATTGGATCACATCCAACACAAGACTCATCATGGTCTCGTTCATGAAGAGGCGTATATCTAGCAGGTGGTCTAATAACCCTATCAGACCTTCTAGGAGCGTATACTTCAACTACTGGTTCTTGGGGATTAGGTTCAACTTCTAAAGTTGAGGGAGTCTCTTGACTTTCTTCAAGTTCTATCATCTTGCCTTTTCTATCTAATAGAAACTTTTTTCCAAAAAGGTGGCATTTCTTGAAACAAATACTTTTGCTTCATTGGGATGATAGAAATAATATCCAACAGAATTATTTGGATATCCTACAAAGTATCACAAATTGGATAGTATATCCAATTTGTCTCCCACTATCTGCTTCACGTAAGCAAGACATCCCCATATTCTCATGTAAGAATATTTGGGAGTTTTTCCCATCCATATCTCATATGGTGTTTTATCCACTGCTTTGGTATGGACATTATTCAACAACATTGCCGCAGTTTCAAGCGCAAAGCCCCAAAACGATGTAGTCATTTCAGTGAATCCCATCATGAATCGAACCATATCCATCAGGGTTCGATTTCGACGTTCGGAAACACCATTCAATTGTGGTGTTGCTGGTGGAGTCTACTGTGAGAGGATCTCATTCTCTTTTAGACAACACAAAAATTCAGCACTCAAGTATTCTCCACCTCGATCAGATCGAAGTGCTTTAATACTTCTTTCTAGCTGATTTTCTATTTCAGATCTGAATTCTTTGAACTTTTCAAATGCTTCATATTTGTGTTTCATCAAATAAACATACCAATACCTCGAATGGTCATCAGTAAAGGTAATGAAGTAGGATCGCCCATATTTTGTGCTAACACTTATCGGGCCACAAACGTCAGTGTGGATCAAATCCAGTAGACCATACGCACATTCCACATTTCCATTGAATGGTGTCTTAGTCATTTTTTCTTTTAGACAGGACTCACAAGTTGGTAGAGAATTTATGTCTGACAGGTCAAACATGCCTTCTCCCACTAGCTTGTGCATCTTTCTTTGGGAAATACGACCTAGTCTAGCTTGCCATATTTGTGTGGGATTTGGATCATCTTTTGTTGTTGAAATCCTATTTACTTGGACATTCACTTATCATTTTCAGAACATTTCTGACGTATATAATTTCTTATGTCCAGACTTCTTGTTGTGAAATAAATACGTTCTGACTTATCGAGCTTTGTAGACCCTTTGAGTGTCCTTCAGAGTTGCCTCTTATTGGGTTTGTTTTTCTTGTGAGGGACAGAACATTTCTTTCCCTTACTTTGTGGGCCATTTTTCGTCTGACGAGAGGCTCATTAGAAAAACAACATTTTTCTCTTTTATGATGATCTCATAAGTCATAAACGTATTGACTATCTTTTCAAGGCTATCTTCTATCTTATTCAAATTGAAGTTCACCATAACCCCGTCAAATGAGGAAGAGAGAGACAACAAATTCATGTTATCTAGTAACTCGTTAGGAATCACATATTCCAGGTTCACCACATTCTCAATAAGCCCAGTCATACGTACACCACGCTCATGGGCCAAAGCCCCATCTTGCATACGTGTAGTCATGAGCTCCTTGAAAGTGGTGTGCATCATTGTATGAGTTTTATCCACCATGCAACTCTTGCAGGTGCATTCGAATGTCAGCAGCATTCAAAATTTCCTCAAACTGTCCCTGCAGTTCATTTGATATAAAAGCGAGCATGTTACACTTTAGCTTGCATACTATGGTCCTACCATCTTGCCTGCTTTGTCAGTTCAACATGACTGACATTAGTGTGAATGCATTTTCTACGAATTCAGAACAATTTCTCAACCAGTCTTGAAAGTTTGGTTTGGTTAGCTTGTTAATAACAAAAATGTATTACGTGACGAAATCGAAAATATACTGATATGGAAACAGAATAATTGTTGCTGTTTATTTTAAAATAATTTTAAGATATAGAATATGGATTTTATTTTATAAATCTCCTTCCCACTATTTTGACATTTCCACCACCCTCTGATGAAAAAGGGAAATTGTATCTCCTTAGTGGGCACGTAGAGTCCAATTAGCTAATTATAATCCCGAATAATATCAGCCAATTATAATTTCTAAAAGGTAGAATCCAATTGCATCCCTATGCAACCTCGGCGTGTTTCACCTCACATTTAATAAGGACCCAATAATATGACGTCGTTTATTTTCACGTGTCAAACCGACCCATCAATATTGAATTGTAGTGGACGGTCTCCATGAGTTCTCCCAATATTATGAGCCGAAGTCATGGGAGTTCCACTCAATTCACATCATATGTCCGGTGGAAGACACAGCTTTCCGGCGTCCAGGCCTCCCCAATAATATGAGCCAGACACTGTCCGCGGGTAGCGATCAACATGCATCCACTGTTGATGGAAGGCAAGGAAAAATTAAACTCTTTTAATTTTTACTTTTACGGTTTGATATAACTTTTGAATCATATTCAAAATTAGGGATTTTAGTTTTAAAATTGTCTAATCATTTTAATTTAAAAATCGCGTGTCACGAGTTTGTATGTTTGCCGGATTCATGCAACTATATTATCTAATAATATACATACATGCATACTACTATATATCGCATATATATCATAATATGACATTCAACAATAAATAAGGATGATCGATCGCCAACACTAGATCCATGTGAGCCAGACATGGATCTAGGTCCAAAACCTAGGTGAATGCAGGATTGCAAATGAAACTATTACAAGAGCTTCCAATATTTTACATGTCTTCATCCTGTGCATCGGGCTCACCATCTTCCAGTCTTGAT
Source organism: Primulina huaijiensis (assembly GCF_012295235.1). Lineage (NCBI taxonomy): Eukaryota > Viridiplantae > Streptophyta > Magnoliopsida > Lamiales > Gesneriaceae > Primulina > Primulina huaijiensis. Next base: position 11,922,756 of record NC_133309.1, on the reverse strand, counting down.
CTCCCACTATTTCTAATAATTATATTTAAATAGGCATGACACATAAGGGATACATCTCATGGGGTGGGAGCAGGCCATAAACCAGGCCCACTTTAATAATATCAAATATTAACAAAATGAATAAAACAGTAAAATATCCTAACATACACCTAACACATTGGTCAAAGCTCTCGATCATCATTCAGGCATTTAATATCAAATATTAACATCAATTAATTAAACAAATTTAATTAACTGATAAATCATATGTCTAATAATTTTATCACTAACCACCACAATTATTAAAGCATTTAATAAATTAAATAAACACCTTTATTTAATTTCCAATTAAATCAATAATAATTGATTTCTTATAAAACTCATTTTTACCTTAAATAATTAAAATCATATTCTAATTATTTATTTTACAAGAAAATTATTAATTTTCCAAAATAAAAATTGAACCAATTTTCAAAAATATCAATTTTTCCCAAAAGTTTGAAAAATCAGAAAATCGCACCCTAGGCCCAAACAATTCAGGCCCATTATCCAGTACGGTTCCTGAGACACTCCCGGGCAGCTGCCCGCGCCGGCCGCCCGCTGCCTGATCCTATCGGGCACCGGCGGATGCGCTGTGCACGCCCTGCGCGCATAGGCGTGAGCAGGTAGGCCCAAGCGCGGCGCGCTGTGCTTTGGCGTCCGACTGCCGGAAAAATTCCGGGCAGATTCAATAAAATATTTTTTTTTGATTTCTGGAAAAAAAATAATTTTATGGTGCTACAATTTTCTGAAAAATTTTCTTGTGTGGTTAGAAACAAATTATTCAATATCAAAACCATACGATTCAGAAAAACCTGGCTCTAATACCACTGTTGGATCTCGTTTTCTCGTGCCAAAACGTAGCGGAAGTTTTAAAATTTTTAATTTATTTTGACAATCAAAATATATTTATTTTAGGAACTCGTATGATTTTATAATTAAACATTCATAGGGCGTTGGAATTTTATAGCTTTGGTGAATTAAATCACTTGGCTCCAACTAATCCGGTTTAGGCTGATATAGCTCTTGATGAACCCCTACGAACTTTCTTCGAAAACTCCTTTTTTTATTCTACTAATCAGGTCCACCACTAGATAATTTGTTCCTCTTCTAATTTGCACTAGAAAAATTAGAAGAAGTTTTTATGTTGGAGATTGAAAACGAGAGACGACTCAAACTTCTCCTTCAAAAAGAAGTGGCCGAAATTTTTTGGAGAGAAGGAGGAGGATTTTCGAAAATTGTGAATGAATTATTTTTAACCTTAAGCCTAATACACATATATATAAGCTTAAGGCCCATTAATAATATTAAATAATTAATGGTCTTAATCAATTAATCATTCTAGTCCAACTAGTTTAATTAATTAATTAATCTTTTAAAATCTAATTAAGAACCTTAATAATATGTATGTTGATTTTGTACTCCTACAAACCCATTATACATATACCCATTACATTTAATTTAAATCTCTTATAAATTCAAAATTTTAGTTTAATATTTAAATTATAAATTCAACTCCTTGAATTTATTACCTCCAAAATTTAATATTTAATAAACTCAACTTTTGATCTTAATAAATTAAATTATCAAATTTTATAAATTAGACTCCTTGAATTTATTCTCTCCAAATTTCAAAAATTCAACTTCTTGAATTTACTATATCATAAATTCAACTCCTTGAATTTATTTTCTAAAAATTTAATTATCATAAATTCAATTCCTTGAATTTACTATATCATAATATAAATTCAACTCCATGAATTTATTATCTCAAAATTTAATTATCATAAATTCAACTCCTTGAATTTACTATGTCATAATATAGCTAGCCGTGGGTTCACAACTTCGTGTGATTCAGAATAACATTTATTCTTATTCGGGCTTACCCTAGTTAGCCCCATTCTTTTCATCAACACCTTGATCAAGCATGTCAGAACTCATTTCTGATTGCACACATCGGATCATGGTAAGAGCGTCTAGTAGTATCGCCCCATGATCCCCTAGGTATCACTGATAGTGCCTACAAGAACCAGTCGATTATGATTAACATACAGTACGGTCCCTTCATCTCATATATGTTGATCGAATCTGCAATCATTGGTTCATCGAGGGTTGCATATTAATTCGATAACTATGTGGCACATATAATAGTGGCATCGCGTGTACTATTTGGAAAACTCCTTCTCCAACGTACATCTCATACTCTGGCCAGAGATTCCACGCACTATTATTTCATCATATCACATACGATATCCACACCCGTAGGTGAGCGGTGAATCCCTAACTACAATGCACTAACTACTATATGTCTCGCAATTTTACCCAACCTCGCCACCTGATGACTCTCCTGGAGCCGGTAAACGAGTCAAAGCACATCCCTAGCATATAGAGCCTCAGTGTTGTCCTAGGTCGTAAGGACTAATGGTGTAAAATCATAAACACAAACTTATCCTCTCGATGAATGATAACCACTTGGAAAGTCTGAGGGAGGGTTGTTCGGTATAATCATCATATGACTACCCATCTGTATGTTTGGACATCTCTATGCCCTTACCAAGAAACGCAGTACACAACATCACAGATGCTAGTCTCAAGCTCAAGCGACCTTTATCCATGTTTTAGGCGGCTGAATCTACTAGGAATGAATTTAGAATATGAAATTTTTACAAATGAGTTTCAACATCGAATTACGATTCATTTGTATTAAAGCATAATCAAGGACTTTATCTATGCAGCTTGCATGGGTATACAGATAAAGTAAAACGAAACCATTAAAAATTAAATTATATTAAAATAAATATTATTTATTACACTTGATTCAATAAATTTTCCAGCCAACAGTTGGCTTACAGGGCATCTACTCTAATACTGGAAGAGTCCTAGAGTCACTAGGAGTTATGTGCAAGATTCCATCCATGTGCGCATGTTTGGGTGAATTTCCAGCAAGTTTTTGAGCAGGACAGGGCTGGTTTTTTGGGCTGAGCTTGGTCAGTAGGGTCCTTAGGTGGGTTGGCTAGGTTTTGGCTCAAGGTGGCTCGGGCGTGGCTCGAGTAAATTAGAAGATGGCTCGGTGTGTTCGATAAGGTGCATATTTTGAATTTTAGAACAAAAAAATAGATCCGTGGGTCCACGGGGGTTGCTCATGACTTGGAAGGGTAGAATAAATACTAAAAATGTTGTGTTTAAAATTTGGGATCAAAATAAAGAGTTTTGAATTTATCCGAGATTTAATCGCCGCACGAAACGCTAATTAACGAATTAATTGAAACGCCTAGTTTTAAACTTTATAAAATTATGTAAAATTATATTTAAGCTCAAATAATTATTAGAAGTCTAAATTTTAAATTTGGGAATTTTATATTATGTTTTGGTTTAAATCGGGATTAAAACGCAGTAATACGTCTTATTTAAAGATTAATTTATAATTTCTCGATTTAAGCTAAATAAAAATATGAGAAAGTTAATGCAAGCTTAAATAATTATTTGGGACATGTTAGAATCAATAAAATTAAGTAAAAGTCAGAAATGTGAAATTTTATGTCCATGGGTAAAACGGTCATTTTATACCTAGAAATTAGTAAACGTCATGACAGTGTCCTGAATGCTGTTTTATATGCTAATATGATTATTTTCAGTGATTATGGATGTTTATGAATTTTTATATGTTAATATGTCAATTTTAAATGTTTACGAAATTTTTATGTTTATGGATTTTATGTTAAAATGTTTATTTTAAACGTTTATGATTTAAATGTTTATTTTAAACGTTTATGATGTTAAAATGTTATTTTAAAACTTTTATGGCTTTTTATGATTTTTATATGTTAAAACGTTTATTTTAAATGTTTATGGATTTTTATGATTTAACATTGGCATTTAAAAGATATGTTGCATGCTTGGTTTAAAAGAAAAACGATATTATATGCATGTTTTTATTAAGTGATGGAAATACGAAATGTTGAAAGACGTGAAGGGATTGTGTCTAAATATGTTGGAGATATCGTGAGGGTTATGGTTCCAGTGGGAGCCCGACGATCGTATTTCCATTGATACTGTTAGGATCTGTTTGTTGGATGGAAAGTGTTTAGAAAGGGGGGTTGAATAAACACTTAGAGATTATGAAATCTTTTCGTAGTAAAGTATCAATTTGGTGACAAACTAATACAGCAATCTTGTCAGTGAATAGCAATCAGTTTAACTGATAACAGTTGCGTAAAAATAAACTGATTGAAAGATAGAATAACTAACTGAAATGATAACACAGAGATTTATGGATGTTCGGAGAATTAAATTCTCCTACGTCATCCCTTTTATCACAAGGATAGGATATGCACTAAAAGACTTTGATCGATACAAAAATTGTACAGACGCACTTCAGCTTGGACTTGACACTGCTAAAACTTAAACTTTTAGTTAACAACAATTTTCACAGTTCTACGACTGATCTTAGCACAACTGATCTAGTTAAAGATCGAATGTAATAAAAAAATAGCTTGTGCTAGTTAGCTCAAAAAGTAGCCTCAAATGCTACAGATGGATCTTTTAAGCGTGAGCTTTTATACTTTGAGTATGAGTTAATCTCAGCAGAGTAACAGCAAGGTTTTCGAAAATAGTTCGTGTCTCTTGTTTTGTCAACTGCTCTTCTCGCCTATTTATATGCTTCTCTTCCAACGGTAACTTTAAATAATATTTGAATCTTATATCTTTGATTGCCATGTAAATATTCCTCTGACATTCGTACACTGTAGTTTCTGAAATGCGGCGTTCCACTACGAGTTGCAGTCTGCTTTGTACTGTTGTCGGTTGAACGGTTGAGTGTCCTTTTCAACTGATGATGTGTGCAGCTGATAAGCAGTAGCTGATAAGCTCACAATTGAATGAATCAACTGATCAGTTTCCAACTGATCAGTCGTTGTCTTCGAAAGTCCAGATAGGCTCAACTGATCAGTTTCCAACTGATCAGTCAGTTCTCTTCGTCAGTTCAGTTCAACTGGATTCAGTTGCCTTTGATACTACACGCGATACTCTTCAGTTAGGAAAACTTTCAGTTGAATTGTGTAGTTCTATCTCTTGATCAGTTAGTCCAATAAATATATGGTTTGTCAAACAGCCGAAATTATATTTCCAACAATTTCCCTTTTTTTGGTGTTTGACAAAACTAAGCAAATAATAACTTATCAATTGAGCTTATAGAAGTTCTTCAAATCCACTGTAGATAAAATAAGATCATAAAGATTTGTACAATGAATGATAAGAGTTCTTCTGAGAGAATGTGAAAGACTACTTCTGATTGGGTCTGGGTTAGCTTACGTCTCTTTCCCTTTTTTGTCAAACCCTTCCATACTAATAGATAACTTCCGAACATCGGTTGATAAAAGCTTAACAGAAGTGGCTACGTCTGAGACTGCATTGAGCATAGTAGTTTGCAGCAATTCTAACTTTCTGAAAATAGATGTCTCACGAATTCAACTCTCTTGCTGAATGCATCTTGAGTCAAGGAAAGACTTTCAGCTATATCTCTATTCTTTCTGATTTCGTCCACTACAAAGGAGAGAGTGGTCACAGTAGCATGAATTTGTTTCAATTTCCCAAAATTGAAGTCATTCGAGGAGTCTAGCTTCAATGTATGAGCAAGCTGAGTAGATTGGATAGCTGAAATGGCCATCATCATCTTTGACAGGTCGTGCTAGATGGTTTGAATCTCTTCAAGTACTGAATCAAAGTCCAGTGAAGGATGAGAAGATAAAGGTCCAGTTGGCTCTGGTTCTTGTTCTCTTGTAAGTTCATCAAATATTACCAGAGTCCTGTCAGTTATTATCGGTTCTGCATCGACCATTTCAGGAGCATCCTCTACACTTGCTTCCTGTAGGGTTTGAGGAGAAGAAGAAATGATTGGTTGATCAATTGAGTGATCAACTGAAACTAATGTTGGCTCTGCAGGTTGAATGTCTTCAGATAAGCACTGCGGATCCTCCAAAGTTTTGGTAACAGCCTGTTCAATTATGATGAGATGCTGGACTGGCTCCACAGAATGAAATTCTTGTTCAGATGGTAGAATAACTAGCTCTTCAGTTTGTTCAAAAATTGCCTGTTCATGCACAACGACTGACTGAACTGGCTGCTCAGTTTCTTCAAAAATTGCCTTCTCGGCAGGTTCTTAAGTTAACACATCTTGAGCAGCTGGTTCTTCAGTTGAAATAATATCTTCAGCTGATCTGGATGTTTCTAGCTGAATGTCAGAAGTGACTAATTGAATGACCTCATCAAGTTTTGCTAATGATAAGTCAGCTTCTGAGTAAAGCTTTGGATCAGCAGAATAAGAGGTAGGTACTGTTGATGAAGAAGGTTAAGCAACTAAAGTAGATGGAGCAGTTGCTTGTTGCGAAGTTTCAGCAACTTTGCCCTTGGGAGATTCTAGAACTATTTCCTTTGCTGGATCTTCAGATGATAAGTCTTGAGCAGCTTCTGGAATAACTAATTCTTGATCCATTTCCCAATGTTTTATCTCCATTTGCAAGGAGACAAGATCCGATTCCAACTGAGAAAGTACAGCTCTGTCATTCTTAGCAGTTGGACTAGTTTGGTTGTAATTACTCTTCAGTTTATGTGGAGCCCTTAACTCCTAATCGAGATTACAATGCAATTTGATTAGGGTTAATTAATTACAGCGGAAAACGAGTTTAAATTTTCTTTACAATGAGCCCAAAATATATCATTTGAATACTAAAATAGTATTTCATCTCACATCATAAAATCTGCCCACACATAATCAAAATAACTCATACAACAATAAATCATATCCTCGGGACATGCCCCGATATGTAGATACATAAACATATATACTAGGAAAGACCACTAAACCTCAACTCAAACTGTGACTCCCTCCAGAAATACCCTCTCCGGTCTCCTGATATCCTGGAGTACCTGTCATTGTCCACATACAAAGACAACAACAACCCCATCTAGGGTGAGCAAAGCTCAGTCTGAATCAACAACAATATATATCACAGATATCTAAACAATGATATATGGTATGCAATGCATGTATGTCGTGGAGGTATCAGGTCAAATGCTCAGCCACTGAGCACATGTCAGAATCAATCGAATCGCTATCAAATCAAGGCTCGAGCTGGCACACCGGCCTCAATTAGAGATACTCATATGATAACGTCGACAAAGCGTCATCAAATCCCAAATCTCAATCAATCATCGGGGCCACAAAGGACTATGCTTTAAGTGTCATGTAATACCAAACATAGCATCGTGTTCACAAACTCCAGAATCAAATCCAATCATATCAGGGTATCCAAGGATCATAGCTCAATGTGCATGCCATGTATGCCACATAACTCGACAAATAAGGCTTATAGACATGTATTCTCAATCCAATGAATCAAACATATATCATATAATACAGATACCTGTCGTATGTTACCCGGTCGCAACATACCTCAATTCTTCGTTTCCAATTGATGTAGCTTGAAGATTTTGGTATAATAATCTATCTACATCAATAACATATTCATTTCAATCAATAACATAATTCAAAATCAACAATATAAGTTTCAAATATCTTTTGAAACTTCAAAAATTCATATCAAATCAAAATTATAGCATAATTCAATTCTGACTTCGAATACGAGTTTCTTGCCGGTTATTCTATCGCATATATTGAAATCAACTTCAAACACATGCTATTCCAGCTCTTTAATATTTAGAGCTGCTGAAACCAAAAGAATCTTACCTCAAAAGGAAGCTCTCGACGCGAGGATTCCGAATATATAATTTGTTTCAAGTTTGGACAACGTTTCGAAGTCGATTCGGACAAAAGAAATCAATTTTCCTTTCTCTTTCTAGAAGCTTCAGCAAAAAGATGAAGATATGTACTGAAAACTTATCTTTATCAGCCTTATAACGTAAGCTACAGAGGTATTCGCGCATATGCACGACCGAACTCACGCTTATGCGCGAGTAGTTCTCCCCGCGCGCAGTTCTGCGCGGGTATGCATCTTGTTCTCTCCGAAACGCTATTTTAGGTTCCTAAAAAGCAAAATTGGTCAACATGAAAGTTGTAGCTCTATGTCATGGATTTCATTTGCCACTAACCTCACTCAATTTGGATATCGGATGCGAGAGTTATGCTTGTTCTCCCCAAATGTGTCAGTGCAAGAACTGCAACGCACACGATACACTTCGGGATGATTTTGCCCATATTTCCAAATAGATTTGGACAAAACTGAAAACATAAACGTTTTAGTACTATGTATTAAATTTCCAATGGAATTGGTCTCATCCCATTTGTACTAATACTCAGATGATTATGCCAAAAACCGTAACATGTGTCACTTTTGTATTGCGGTTCAGCATACTTTTCAAAGACAAATCAATTTCTAATACAATCTTTCATTATCACCACATATATTCTCATTTCCCTTGTCATGATATACATCATATACGTAATCACATGATAATTTCATGAATTATCGATAATCAACATAAGATTTATGATAATGCGATACACGGTTCTTACATTTCTCTCCCACTTAAAAGATTTTGTCCTTGAAATCTCAAGTGTCCATATATACAAAACATTGGTAAACATATAATATGTCACCAGTTATAGTACATATCAAAACTAAAATCAGTAAATGGATCATTATACATTGAATACAATGGAACAGATGGAATAGAATCAAACAAGTGCGGATATGATTCTCGCATCTTGCTTTCCAATTCCCACGTTGACTCCTCTACACCATATCGTGTCCATTGCACTCGAACTAAAGGGATCGATTTGTTACGCAATATTTTCTCCTTTCGATCCATAATACAAACAGGTTGCTCAACATAAGAAAGAGAAGGATCAAGTTCAACCTCATAAGGTTGAAACACATGTGATGCATCTGGTTCATAGTTTCTCAACATAGAAACATGAAACACATCATGAATGGCAGATAAAGCTGGTGGCATGGCCAACCGACAAGCAAGATCCCCAACTCGATCAAGGATCTCGTATGGACCAACATATCGAGGAGATAATGTTCCTCGCAAGCCAAATCGAACAGTGCCTCTGAAGGGAGATATTTTCAAAAACACTTTGTCACCTTTCTGGAATTCCAAGGGTCGTCTTCGTTTATTCGCATAACTCGTTTGACGATCCTGAGCAGCTTTCATCCTCTGTCGAATCAACTGAAACTTATCATTCATTTCCGGTATCATTTCAGGTCTAGTCAATTGCCTTTCACCAATTTCATCACAGAATAACGGTGACCTACATCGTCTCCCATATAAGGCTTCAAACGGTGCCATACTAATGCTCGTTTGAAAGCTATTATTATAAGAAAATTCTACCGATGGTAAAGCATCTTGCCATCCCATTCTGAAATCCATCACAATCGCACGTAACATATCTTCTAACGTTTGAATTGTACGCTCCGTTTGGCCATCAGTCTGAGGATTATAAGCAGTACTCATAGCCAAACACGTACCTATAGCTTCTTGGAAACTACCTCAGAATTTAGAAGCAAACCTGGGATCACGTTCTTATACAATTGAGACTGGCACACCGTGCAGTCTCACAATATTATCGATGTATAAACAGGTCATTCTCTTATAAGGATAAGTCCGCTCATACGGAATGAAATGTGCAGATTTCAAAAGCCGATCAATAATAACCCAATTAGCATCACATCCCCTGGGCGAACGAGGTAAATGAGTCACAAAATCCATAGCAATATGTTCACAATTCCACTTTGGGATTTCAAGACTATGGAGTAATCCTCCAGGTTTCATTCTCTCGGCTTTTACTTGCTGGCAAACCAGACATTTCGAAATAAATTTAGCAATGTCCTTTTTCATACGTCTCTACCAGAACTGAGGTCTCAATGTCAAATACATCTTTCGACCTCTAGGGTGAATACTGTATTTGCTACAATGTGCTTCTCGAAAAAGGGCATATTTCAAATTAGAATTATCAGGGACTACCAGTCTATCATTAAGTCGTAAAGAACCATCAGAAGAAATCTGAAATCCAGACTGATGTCCTGTAGATACAAGTTCTTTCAAATTTTGGATCTGAGCATCGCTTCATTGGGCCTTTCGTATTTTCGATATCAAGTTCGGCTCAATTTGCAATGCAAAAACAGTGACAGAATTCCAATTCGAGTGAAAATTCCAACTAGAAGTACATATATCCTCGTACTTTGGCGACACAAACAGAAGCTAAAACAGAATCATGAACCTTACGACTCAAGGCATCCGCAGTAACATTCACCGATCCCGGGTGATATTGACTCTCACAATCAAAATCTTTCAAGAGATCCATCCACCTGCATTGCCTCATATTCAAATCAGATTGAGAAAAGGGATACTTGAGACTCTTGTGGTACGAATAAATAACAAACTTTTCTCTGTACAAATAATGACGCCAGATCTTCAAAGCAAACACAATGGCAGCCAATTCAAGATCATGAACAGGATAACGAGTTTCATGAGATTTCAATTGACGAGACGCATAAGCAATCACCTTGCCATGTTGCATCAGAACACAGCCCAAACCTTTACCAGACGCATGTGTACACACTATAAATCCTCCGGTACCTGAGGAAATAGTAAGCACAGGTGTTGTGGTCAATCTCGTCTTCAATTCAAGAAAACTAGCTTCACATTCATCTGACCAAATGAATCGCTTATTCTTCTGTGTCAGTTGAGTAATAGGTTAAGCTATTTTCGAAAATCCTTCAGTAAAACGATGATAATAACCAGCTAAACCCATGAAGCTACGGATCTCAGGAACATTCGTAGGTCTCGGCCCTTAACTCCTAATCGTGATTACAATACAATTTGATTTGGGTTAATTAATTACAAAGGAAAACGAGTTTAAATTTTCTTTACAATGAGCCCAAAATATATCATCTGAATACTAAAATAGTATTTCATCTCACATCATAAAATCTGCCCACACATAATCAAAATAACTCATACAACAACAAATCATATCATCGGGACATGCCCGGGTATATAGATACATAAACATATATACCGGGAAAGACCACTAAACCTCAACTCAAACTGTGACTCCCTCCAGAAGTACCCTCTCCGGTCTTTTGCTATCCTGGAGTACCCGTCATTGTTCATATACAAAGACAACAACAGCCCCATCTGGGGTGATCAAAGCTCAGTTTGAAGCAATCACAATATATACCACATATATCTAAACAATGAAATATGGTATGCAATGCATGTATGTCGTGGAGGTATCAGGTCAAATGCCCATCCACTGAGCACATTTCAGAATCAATCGAATCGCTATCAAATCAATGCTCGAACTGGCACACCGGCCTCAATCAGGGATACTCATATGATAACGTCAAAAAAGCGTCATCAAATCCCAAATCTCAATCAATCATCGGGGCCACAAATGACTATGCTTTAAGTGTCATGTCATACCAAACATAGCATCGTGTTCACAAACTCCAGAATCAAATCCAATCATATCAGGGTATCCAAGGATCATAGCTCAATGTGCATGTCATGTATGGCACATAACTCGACAAATAAGGCATATAGACATGTATTCTCAATCCAATGAATCAAACATATATCATATAATACAGATACCTGTCGTATGTTACCCGGTCGCAACATACCTCAATTCTTCGTTTCCAATTGTTGTAGCTTGAAGATTTAGGTATAATAATCTATCTACATCAATAACATATTCATTTCAATCAATAACATAATTCAAAATCAACAATATAAGTTTCAAATATCTTTTGAAACTTCAAAAATTCATATCAAATCAAAAATATAGTATAATTAAATTCCGAATTCGAATACGAGTTTCTGGCCGGTTATTCTATCGCATATATTGAAATCTACTTCAAACACATGCTATTCCAGCACTTTAATATTTAGAGCTTCTGAAACCAAAAGAATCTTACCTCAAAAGGAAGCTCTCGACGTGAGGATTCCGAATATATAATCTGTTTCAAGTTTGGACAATGTTTCGAAGTCGATTCGGACGAAAGAAATCAATTTTCCTTTCTCTTTCTAGAAGCTTCAGCAAAAAGATGAAGATATGTACTGAAACTTATCTTTATCAGCCTTATAACGTATGCTACAGAGGTATTTGCGCATATGCGCAACCGAACTCTCTGCCCGAGCACGCTGTTCTGCGCGGGTATGCATCTTGTTCTCTCCGAAACGCTATTTTAGTTTTATAATTAGCAAAATTGGTCAACATGAAAGTTGTAGCTCTATGTCTTGGCTTTTATTTGCCACTAACCTCACTCAATTTGAATATCGGATACGAGAGTTATGCTCATTCTCCCCAAATGTGTCAGTGCAAGAACTTCAACGCACACGATACACTTCGGGATGATTTTGCCCATATTTCCAAATAGATTTGGACAAAACTCAAAACATGAACGTTTTAATACTATGTATTAGATTTCCAATGGAATTGTTCTCATCCCATTTGGACTAATACTCAGATGATTATGCCAAAAACCGTAACATGTGTCACTTTTGAATTGCGGTTCAGCATACTTTTCAAACACAAATCAATTTTTAATACAATCTTTCATTATCACCACATATATTCTCATTTCCCTTGTCATGATATACATCATATACGTAATCAAATGATAATTTCATGAATTATCGATAATCAACATAAGATTTAAGATAATACGATACACGGTCCTTACATTTCTCTCCCACTTAAAAGATTTCGTTCTCGAAATCTCAAGTGTCCATATATACAAAACATTGGTAAACATATAATACGTCACCAGTTATAGTACATATCAAAACTAAAATCAGTAAATGGATCATTATACATTAAATACAATGGAACAGGTGGAATAGAATCAAACAAGTGCGGATATGATTCTCGCATCTTGCTTTCCAATTCTCACGTTGACTCCTCTACACCATGTCGTGTCCATTGCACTCGAAATAAAGGGATCGATTTGTTACGCAATATTTTCTCCTTTCGATTCATAATACAAACAGGTTGCTCAACATAAGAAAGAGAATGATCAAGTTCAACCTCATCAGGTTGAAGCACATGTGATGGATCTGGTTCATAGTTTCTCAACATAGAAAAGTGAAACATATCATGAATGGCAGATAAAGCTGGTGGCATGGCCAACCGATAAGCAAGATCCCAAACTAGATCAAGGATCTCGTATGGACCAATATATCGAGGAGATAATTTTCCTCGCATGCCAAATCGAACAGTGCCCCTGAAGGGAGATATTTTCAAAAACACTTTGTCACCTTTTTGGAATTCCAAGGGTCGTCTTCGTTTATTCGCATAACTCGTTTGACGATCCTGAGCAGCTTTCATCCGCTGTCGAATCAACTGAAACTTATCATTCATTTCCTGTATCATTTCAGGTCTAGTCAATTGCCTTTCACCAATTTCATCATAGAATAACGGTGACCTACATCGTCTGCAGACTGATGTCCTATAGATACAAATTCTTTCAACTTTTGGATCTGAGCATCGCTTCGTTGGGCCTTTCGTATTTTCGATATCAAGTTCGGCTCAATTTGCAATGCAGAAACAGTGACAGAATTCCAATTCGAGTGAAAATTCCAACCAGAAGTACATATATCCTCGTACTTTGGCGACACAAACAGAAGCTAAAACAGAATCATGAACCTTACGACTCAAGGCATCCGCAATTACATTCACCATTCCCGGGTGATATTGAATGTTGTAGCTTTATGTCTTGGCTTTCATTTGCCACTGACCTCACTCAATTTGGATATCGGATGCGAGAGTTATGCTCATTCTCCCAAAATGTGTCAGTGTAGGAACTGCAACGCACACGATACACTTCGGGATGATTTTGCCCATATTTCCAAATGGATTTGGACAAAACTCAAAACATGAACGTTTTAGTACTATGTATTAGATTTCCAATGGAATTGGTCTCATCCCATTTGGGCTGATACTCAGATTATTATGCCAAAAACCGTAACATGTGTCACTTTTGTATTGCGGTTCAGCATACTTTTCAAACACAAATCAATTTCTAATACAATCTTTCATTATCACCACATATATTCTCATTTTCCTTGTCATGATATACATAATATACGTAATCACATGATAATTTCATGAATTATCGATAATTAACATAAGATGTACGATAATACGATACACGGTCCTTACAGTTTACCAATCAGTTGAGACAACTTCTTGGCTCTTATTTGATTAAAGAAATAATTTTTTTTGTCCAATGCCTGTATAATGGTAGCAGCTTTGACAACTCTGAGAACTGCTGCTTTCAGTTCAATGAATTTATCAAGTTTGGACTTCCTCCTCAATTGTTCAGCAAAAACATGAGTTCTGAATCTCACCCATGCATCATAAGTCTTTAGGTGGGACTCAGGAAAAGCGTTGACCTGTTGCCAGATAAGGTCAATATGAGTTTGAACAGCATTAGTTAATCTGGGTCTTCTTGCAATATTCCTTTACCCTTAGAATCAGTCAGGACATGAAGAATGCTCAGCCCTGATGTAGTAACATCCATTCTTTCTCTGATTACTATCTTTTTTGGTCTGGCAGGAGGTAGAGTGGTGTAAACAGTGATATTGATCAATGGAGCCTTTACTCCAAAAAGTTTCAACTTATCACCAGACTTGGTGACCTTCTTCTTTGGTAACTGCTCCTCAGCTGAGGCTTCAGCTGGAATAGCTTTCAGAAGAATAGCCTGAATAGGCTGTTGGGCATCTATTGGAGTTAATCGATCAGTTGTTATAACTTTCAGCACAGCTGCTGGCTTGGTTTTCTGAGTTCTTGGCTTTTTGGCAATATTAGGAGATGGAGTCTTCTCAGAATCTGATTCGCTGAGAATTAGTTTCCTCTTAGCCATTTTCAGTTGAGTCAGAGTTTTAGCTCTTTTAACTGATTTGGGAGTCGCTTGTTGCGTCCCAATCTTCTTTTTGACTTTCACAAATTGTTCATTGGAGATATCCAACTTTTTCTTTCGAGGCTGGACATTTTTGGCATTGAATATCTTCAGTTTTGATGATCTCTCTGAATCATCAGCCACTAGCCCCTTAAATTTCATCAAATAGTTTAACTGCACAGCAAAACCCTTGGACTGCTTGGTTGACTGAAACATGTTCCTCAAAGTGTTGAAGATGATGTTCTCCCAGTTCACCTTCCGACCAGCCATAATAACAGTCATGGCTTGAAACTTTTCCAAAGTCAGTGCAGCAAAGGATCCAGCCTTTTCCAAAAGCCCATTGATTATTGTAATCTGATATGATTTATTGATCATGAATTGATGTGAGTGTAGTTGGACCACTCGAGACCAAATTGGTTAAAACATATGAGTTATGTGATTTTCGCGCAGAACCTGTGGCGCTTGAGCGGTAGAAGACGACCGCCCGAGCGCCAATGCATTACAAGAGCATGTTTTGGACAGAACGTCTGGCGCTCGAGCGGTAGTTCTTGACCGCCCGAGCGCCAGTGTTCAACAAAAGTATGTGTCGGACAGAAGGTGCCGCGCCCGAGCGGTAAAGATTAACCGCCCGAGCGCCGCCTGAAAGTTGTGAAAAATGATGACACGTATCGGTACTGTGTTCCTATCTAGTAGACTACAACTGGACGTAAGTTTTGCTACGTTTTGATATGTTTTGAAATTATGCTATTGTCAGAATTGGATATGATTCATATATGATGTTCTTGGCATGTTAGACATCGTAGAATCGAAGTCCGATTGAGAAACGGACTGATTATGGAATTGTTATGAATTTTCAAGGTATATTGATTTATACCGGATAGATTTGAAATGTGAATGGATTATAGATTGTATTGGATATTGGTTATGGATTGTAACTGTTATCTGGTAATGTTGTATTGACGAGGATATTGAGATTTTACCGTTAAGCCGTGGATTTTGAATTAAATCCAGAATAATCAGATTCAGTGTTGAATTGAGAATGGAATATTGATATTATGATTCTCGATATATCGTTTCAGATTTACAGAGACAGTCTTGAGTTCAGAACTGATATTGCTTCAGACTGAGACTACAAACGGAAGGTATAAGTCAATGTGGTCTTGGGAGATCGACTTGAGTCGGTTTAGACTTGAGTTTCCCTAAATCACATACTTTACTTTATTGCATTGATATTTGCATGGATTTGATTGATGTACTTGTTCTCTTGATTTATAGATAGTAGGTATTAGTCGAGTAATCTTGTGACAGAAGTGCCTGATAGTGGCGGGATCGCCACGGGCACATTGCACGATGTCACAAGATAGTGTATTGGCGAAAGTGCCAAAGTCTGTCACCGGATGATTGGCTATCGATGTGGATAGAATTGTATCTTCTTCTATTACTGGTGATCGGTACCGTATCGATGTGGATAGAATCGTAACTTCTTCTATTACTGATGATCGATATCATATCAATGTGGATAGAATCGGAGTTTCTTCTATTACTGGTGATCGATACTATATCGATGTGGATAGAATCAGAGCTTCTTCTATTACTGGTGATCGATACCATATCGATGTGGATAGAATCGGAATTTCTTCTATTACTGGTGATCGATATGGAATGCCAACTTCTGGAAACCGGGATCCCTAGACTAGGATTGAGTCTAGTCTGAATTGTAAAGTTACGAGCATTGTCGACAGTCTGATATTGATTATGTTTCAGATTTTGATACATATTGCTGTTATCTGTTACATGCTTTATATTTGTTTATATGATTGCATGTTTCGTTGATTTATACTGGGATTATATTCTCACCGGAATTATCCGGCTGTTGTCGTGTTTGTATGTGTGCATGACAACAGGTGGGACAGGTTCAGGGTTGAGGAGATGAAGAGAGATCGTGATTAGAGTGGAGGCTCCGGACTTGGATTAGAGATAGGGTTGGACACTTGATATTAGATGTTAAACCTTAGTTGAATAAATGTATGTGATATAGGACTTGTACTTTTATACTGAGATGTATATACGTTTTATTTCACTACGTTCCGCATTTTAAAAAAAAAAAATTTTAGACCCTGTTTTTTAATTGATTAAATAGTCCCAATGATGATTAAGAACATGATTAGCATCCGGGTCCCCACAACAGGTGGTATCAGAGCGATAGATCCTTTAGATTGAGAAAGGAGCTAGTGAGCGGGGTAGAATGTGTGTTCTTTCCTGCTTTTTTTTGCTAGCATGATTTACTGCTTTATAATGTATGTTTATCTGTTTATCTGACTTGATTTGAAAACATGTGTTATTGAGAATGAATCAGCACCGATTCTGGATCAGCAGTAAGATGATCGGAGGAAGACTGAAACATATTTGTGTATTGGGATTACTAATCCTTTTGATTATCAGATATGCCTCCGAGAAGAGTACCTGAACAGGGTAGTACTTAAAATCCTCCAATGGACGTTACAGCCACTCCAATGGAGACATTGTTGAAAAGGTTTCAGTCATTCCATCCACCGACTTTGAAGGGTATGGAGAATTCCGTGGAGTGTGAGTTGGTTGGACGATATTGAAATGATGTTCGAGTCTTTAGAGTATATTGATGAGTGGAGGGTGAAATTGATAGGACACCAGTTACACGACGTTGCTAAAAACTGGTGGATCACAACAAAACGGGCATTGGAACACCGAGGTACAGTTATTACCTGGAATGTGTTTAGAACTGAATTTTATCAAAGGTTCTTTCCACTGTCGTATCGGAAGGACAAGGGAGCCGAGTTCGCAAACTTGAGACAGGGCCAGCTAAATATTGAGAAATATGTGGCCAAATTCTCTACACTGCTCCGATTTGCTCCCCACGTAGCTGAACATGATGAGGCCGTTGCGGACCAGTTCATAAATGGCCTAAATCCTGAAATCTTTACCTTGGTGAATACCGGGAGGCCAAACAATTTCACTGATGCCTTGAACAGAGCCAAGGGAGCCGAAGCCGGTCTGGTGAGACAGATAGAGGTTTCGTTTGTGCCTTCAGCACCGAGATCACAGATGTCTCCACCATCTTCTCGATTTGAGAGCGGCAGTGGTAGTGAGAAGAAAGATTTCCTGAAAGCTAAGAGAAAGCAATTCAAGAAATCTAGAAGTAGCTCCTCCATTTCGAGTGGCTCGAGACATACTGGTCAAGGCCAGAGTTATACAGGACCTTACTGTAGCACTTATGGAGGGTAGCATTCCACAGAGCAGTGGCGAGGAGTGTTCGGCAACTGCCGCATTTGTAAACAGCATGGACACTTTGCCCGAGTGTGTCCACAGCAAGGTGCCCAGGGATCCCAGGCCGCTGAGTCATCTGGATCAGTGGCTATGACAGGAGGACGATCTTCTGCCGTTCATTCCTTCCAGCCAGCACCGCCTACCCAGTCACAGCCGAGGCCAGGAGGGAGCCAGACAGCGAGCCAGCCTCCTAGACAGCAGGCACGAGTGTTCGCTTTGACTGAGGAGCAGGCACAGGATGCACCTGACGATGTTGTTGCAGGTAACTGTTTTATTTCTGGTTATCCTGCATATGTATTGATTGATACTGGTGCATCGCATACATTTATATCTGAGCGATTTGCTTTGATGCATTCTTTGCTTATTGAGTCATTGTCTGTGGTAGTGTCTGTCTCTTCTCCGTCGGGGACAGGTTTGATATCAGTGAAGTCTGTTAGATCGTGTATACTGCAGTATGATGGGCATCAGATTGAGTTGGACTGTATTGTGCTTGGGTTATCTGATTTTGATTGTATTATCGATATCGATATATTAACCAAGTACAGAGCTACAGTTGATTGTTTCCACAAGATTGTTCGATTCAGACCTGAGATGGCTGAGGAGTGGAAATTTTATGGTAAGGGTTCTCGTGCCAGAATTTCTTTGATATTTGCTATATGAATATGACTCGATTGTTGCAGAAAGGAGCGGATGGATTCCTGGTTTATTCAGTTGATTTACTGAAATCGAGCCCATCATTGGCGGATTTGCCAGTGGTGTGAGAGTTTGCTGATGTCTTTCCAGATGAGATTCCTGGATTGCCTCCGATGAGAGAGATAGACTTCAGCATTGAGTTGATGCCAGGTACAGTTACGATTTCGAGGGCTCCATACCGAATGGCACCGATTGAGTTGAAAGAATTGAAAGAACAGTTGGAGGATTTACTGGCGAAGGGGTATATCAGACCGAGTGTATCTCCTTGGGGTGCTCCAGTACTGTTCGTATGGAAGAAAGATGGTTCGATGAGGCTTTGTATCGACTACCGGCAACTGAATGAGGCAACGGTAAAGAATAAATATCCCTTACCTTGCATTGACGATTTGTTTGATCAGTTGCAGGGTTCTTCAGTGTATTCCAAGATCGATCTGAGGTCTGGATACCATCAACTGAGAGTCAGGTACTCTGATATCTCTAAGACAACATTCAGAACCAGGTATGGACACTATGAATTTATTGTCATGCCGTTTGGTTTGACGAATGCACCGGTGGTATTTATGGGGTTGATGAACCGTATCTTCCAGAGATATTTGGATGATTTCGTTATCATATTCATTGATGATATTTTGATTTATTCAAAGAATATGATTGAGCATGCTGGTCATCTGAGAACTGTGTTAAAAATTTTGAGGGCTGAGAAGTTATATGCTAAACTGTCGAAATGTGAGTTTTGGATGAGACAGGTAGTATATCTGGGACATATTATATCCGGAGACGGGATATCAGTTGATCCCAGCAAGGTTGAGGCAGTGATTTCTTGGCCGAGACTGACATATGTACCCGAGATTCGCAGTTTTATGGGTTTGGCAGGATATTATCGTCGATTTATCAAAGATTTCTCGAGTATTGCCAAGCCGATTACACAGTTGACTCAGAAGAATGCTCCATTTGTTTGGTCTGAGGAATGTGAGTCCAGCTTTGTAGAGCTGAAAAAAAAAGATTGACCAGGGCACCGATATTGACTATCCCATCAGGTACTGGTGATTTTGTGGTTTATTGTGATGCATCTCATCGAGGAGTGGGGTGTATACTGATGCAACGAGGGCATGTCATTGCCTATGCTTCGAGACAGCTGAAACCACATGAAACTCGTTACCCAATTCATGATCTCGAATTGGCTGCTATTGTCTTTGCATTGAAGATATGGCGACATTATTTGTACGTCGAGAAATTTGAGATATATTCTAATCACAAGAGCTTGAAGTATTTGTTTTCACAATCCGAGTTGAATATGAGACAGAGGAGATGGCTCGATCTATTGAAAGATTTTGATTGTGAAATCAAATATTATCCGAGGAAATCCAATGCAGCAGCAGATGCACTAAGTCGAAATGTATGTTCTTTATCCTTGTCGACGATTGGTGTTTCAAATTTGATAGAAGACTGTTGTTTGTCCGGATTAGCTTTTGAAACAGATTGTCAGCCTTTGAGATTATATACGATTCGCGCTGAACCAGAATTGATATTGAGAATCAAAGAGGCACAAAAAGTTGATCAGAACGTACAGAAGTCGATTGCTATGGTCCGAGCTGGTCATCAATCGGAGTATCAAGTTCGAAACAGTATTTTGTATGTGAACAATCGTATTGTTGTGCCGAATGTTTCGGAGTTGAGACAACGTATACTAGCAGAGGCGCACAACAGTCGTTTTAGCATTCATCCTGGTGGCAGGAAAATGTATAATGATCTGAAGACACAATATTGGTGGAAGCAAATGAAATCAGATGTTACTGAATTTGTAGCCAAATGTCTGAATTGCCAACAGGTGAAAGCTGAGAATAAGAAACCAGGAGGATTGTTGCAGAGTTTGTCCATTCTTGAATGGAAATGGGATCACATTTCCATGGAATTTGTGACGCAGTTACCGAGATCCTCCAGAGGTTGTGATGCGATTTGGGTCGTGATTGATCGATTGACCAAATCTGCATGCTTTATTCCATATAAAATAACATACAGATATGACCAGATGGCCGATATTTATGTCAGAAAAGTTATTAGATTGCACGGAGTGCCGAAGTCAATTGTTTCAGACCGTGATCCTCGGTTTACTTCGCACTTCTAGCAGAGTTTGCAGCAAGCTCTCGGTACAAAGTTACATCTTAGTACCGTATATCATCCACAGATTGACGGACAGTCAGAGCGGAAGATTCAAACATTGGAAAATATGCTGAGAGCTGTAGTGCTCGATTTTAGCACTAATTGGCAAGATGAATTGCCTCTATGTGTGTTTTCGTACAACAATAGCTATCAAACGAGTATTGAGATGGCGCCTGTTGAAGCGTTGTACGGAAAGAAATGCATATCCCCTCTTTATTGTGATGATATCTCTGAAGTTCCGGAGACTGGACCTAATATGATCAGAGATATGACTGAAAAAGTAAAACTAATTCAGAAGAAAATGAAGGCAGCTCAAGACCGACATGCCAAGTATGCCAATGTTCGACGACGACCGTTTGTATTTGAGGCAGGAGACAGGGTATTCTTGAAGATTTCTCCTTTCAGGGGTGTTGTCCGATTTGGCAAGAAAAGGAAATTGTCTCCATGATATGTTGGTCCATATGAGATTCTCGAAAAGATAGGAGATCGTGCCTATCGACTTGCATTACCGCCTTCATTATCAGGGATACATAATTTCTTCCATGTATCTATGCTGCGGAAGTATCTCCCCGATGATTCTCCTCTTATTCAGCCAGACGAGCCCGAGCTGGATGAGACATTGAGTTATGTCGAGAAACCGATTCGGATTATCGATCGTAAAGAAAAACAGCTCAGAACAAAGACAATTCCGCTTGTGAAAGTTCAATGGACTCGGCATGGCATTGAAGAAGCCACTTGGGAGACTGAATCAGACATGAAACAGGAATTCCCAGCATTGTTGCACTGATGTAAATTTCTATTACATCACTTCTTATTGATATGATTAATTGCCTGTGATTTCGAGGACGAAATCATATCTTAGGTGGGGAGAAATGTAATGCCCGAGAAATTGATTATCGTAATCTGATATGATTTATTGATCATGAATTGATGTGAGTGTAGTTGGACCACTCCGAGACCAAATTGGTTAAAACATATGAGTTATGTGATTTTCGCGCAGAACCTGTGGCGCCCGAGCGGTAGAAGACGAGCGCCCGAGCGCCAATGCATTACAAGAGCATGTTTTGGACAGAACGTCTGGCGCCCGAGCGGTAGTTCTTGATCGCCCGAGCGCCAGTGTTCAACAAAAGTATGTGTCGGACAGAAGGTGCCGCGCCCGAGCGGTAAAGATTAACCGCACGAGCGCCGCCTGAAAGTTGTGAAAAATTTATATTTCGATCCGTTCGTTACATTTTGAATCCGACTTTGGTAGTGTGTTCCTATCGACATAGACTACAACTGGACGTAAGTTTTGCTACGTTTTGATATGTTTTGAAATTATGCTATTGTCAGAATTGGATATGATTCATATATGATGTTCTTGGCATGTTAGACATCGTAGAATCGAAGTCCGATTGAGAAACGGACTGATTATGGAATTGTTATTAATTTTCAGGGTATATTGATTTATACCGGATAGATTTGAATTGTTACTGGATTATAGATTGTGTTGGATATTGGTTATGGATTGTAACTGTTATCTGGTAATGTTGTATTGACGAGGATATTGAGATTTTACCGCTATGCCGTGGATTTTGAATTAAATCCAGAATAATCAGATTCAGTGTTGAATTGAGAATGGAATATTGATATTATGATTCTCGATATATCGTTTCAGATTTACAGAGACAGTCTTGAGTTCAGAACTGATATTGCTTCAGGACGAGACTACAAACGGAAGGTATAAGTCCATGTGGTATTGGGAGATCGACTTGAGTCGGTTTAGACTTGAGTTTCCCTAAATCACATACTTTACTTTATTGCATTGATATTTGCATGGATTTGATTGATGTACTTGTTCTCTTGATTTATGGATAGCAGATATTAGACGAGTAATCTTGTGACAGAAGTGCCTGATTGTGGCGGGATCGCCACGGGCACATTGCACGATGTCACAAGATAGTGTATTGGCGAAAGTGCCAAAGTCTGTCACCGGATGATTGGCTATCGATGTGGATAGAATTGTAGCTTCTTCTATTACTGGTGATCGGTACCGTATCGATGTGGATAGAATCGTAACTTCTTCTATTACTGATGATCTATATCATATCGATGTGGATAGAATCGGAGTTTGTAATGCCCGAGATTTAATTACTGTAATCAGAAGTGGATTAATTAACAGTATTGAGGGTATAGGAGCTTGAGTGGGATAGCCAGGCGTCGGTACATCACAAAACTAATCTTTTGTACAGAACCTTTGGCGCCCGAGCGGTAGAAAAGGACCGCCCGAGCGCCAGTGCATAACACGGTTAGTACTTGGACAGAACGTCTGGCGCCCGAGCGGCAGAAAATTACCGCCCGAGCGCCAGTGTGTAACAAGTTGGACACCCGGGCAGAACGTTCCGCGCCCGAGCGGTAAATTGTGGCCGCCCGAGCGCCGCTTGCAATGCAAGAAAAATAAGCCACGTAGCTTAACCATGCAAGTAGATATATATAAGGTTGTAAGGTTCTTCAGCAAGAAGCAGAAACGAAGAAATCGAGAAAGGAAATGAGAAAAGCTTCAGAAATCCTTACGCCTTTATATTTCGATCCGCCCGTTAGATTTTAAATCCGACTTCAGTACGGTGTTCCTGTCAACGCGGGCTACAACTAGACGTAAGTTTTGTTACGTTTTGATATGTGTTGAAATTATGCTATTGTCAGAATTGAATAAAATTCATATATGATGTTCTTGACATGTTAGACATCATAGAATCGAAGTCAGATTAAGAAACAGATTGATTACGGATTTGTTATAATTTTTCAGATTATATTGAGTGGTATTGGACAGATTTGGATTATGGTGGAATTACAGATTGTATTGGATATGAGTTATGATTGGTAACTGTTATCTGGTGATGTTGTATTGACGAAGATATTGAAATTGTCCCGTTATGCCGTTGATTTTGAATTAAATCAAGATTGATCAGATTGTTATTGATTTGAACAGTATATTGATATGAGATTATTTGATATTGTCATTGCCAGACAGACTTTGAGGTCAGAACTTCCGTTTCTTCCTACCGAGACTACAAACGAAAGGTATAAGTCAATGTGGTATTGGGAGATCGACACAAGTAGGATATACTTGTGTTTCCCTAAATCACATACTATTTGTTATTATTTGCATTGATTTGATTTGATATGCTTGTTCTATTGATGTATAGAGAGCATGTGTTAGACGAATATGAGATGAGTGATCTTGTGACAGAAGTACCTGATAGTGGCGGGATCGCCACGGGCACATTGCACGATGTCACAAGATAGTGTATTGGCGATAGTGCCACAGTCTGCGACGGATAGGTCAAGACACTGGATGTTTGGTTATATCGACGTGGATAGAATCGGAGTTTCTTCTATTACTGTTGGTCGATATATGAATACCATCGTCTGGAAAACCGGGATCCCTAGACTAGGATTGAGTCTAGTCTGAGTTGTGGAGTCAGGAGTATGATTGATAGTTTGATAGTACTTAAGTTTCAGATTTTGGTATATATCTGATATCCGCTTCATGCTTTATATTAATTATATGATTGCATGTTTCGTTGATTTATACTGGGATTTATTCTCACCGGCGTTATCCGGCTGTTGTCGTGTTTGTATGTGTGCATGACAACAGGTGGGACAGGTTTAGGGTCGAGGAGATGAAGAGAGAGATCGTGATTAGAGTGGAGACTACGGACTTGATCTGAGATAGGGTTGAACACTTGATATTTAGTACTTGAACCTTAGTTTGTAAATGATTGTATATAGTACAAGACTTGTACTTTACCTTTATACTGATATGTATAGAAAAATGATTCCATTACGTTCCGCATTTGATATTATATTTTTAAAAAAAAAAAAAAATTTAGACCCTGTTTATTATAATTGATTAATTAGTCCCAATGAAGATTAAGAACATGATTAGCGTCCGGGTCCCCACAGAGTTTCTTCTATTACTGGTGATCGATACTATATCCATGTGGATAGAATCAGAGCTTCTTCTATTACTGGTGATCGATACCATATCGATGTGGATAGAATCGGAATTTCTTCTATTACTGGTGATCGATATGGAATGCCAACTTCTGCAAACCGGGATCCCTAGACTAGGATTGAGTCTAGTCTGAATTTTAAAGTTACGAGCATTGTCGACAGTCTGATATTGATTATGTTTCAGATTTTGATACATATTGTTGTTATCTGTTACATGCTTTATATCTGTTTATATGATTGCATGTTTCGTTGATTTATACTGGGATTATATTCTCACCGGAATTATCCGGCTGTTGTCGTGTTTGTATGTGTGCATGACAACAGGTGGGACAGGTTCAGGGTTGAGGAGATGAAGAGAGATCGTGTTTAGAGTGGAGGCTCCGGACTTGGATTAGAGATAGGGTTGGACACTTGATATTAGCTTTTAAACCTTAGTTGAATAAATGTATGTGATACAGGACTTGTACTTTTATACTGAGATGTATATACGTTTTATTTCACTACGTTCCGCATTAAAAAAAAAAATTTTAGACCCTGTTTTATAATTGATTAAATAGTCTTAATGATGATTAAGAACATGATTAGCGTCCGGGTCCCCACACCTTTGCTACTATATCTACCAGCAGTTGTACTTCTGGCTTCAGTTCCTTCTTCGGATCAGAAACTTTGATTTTCCGACCATCAGCAGATAGTAAGGTTTGCATTTATTCAATATCTGACCCCTTGACTTCCGAAAGATTAACCGTCCCATCAGCAGTAGTTGGAAAAGGTTGCAGAAAAACTCCTCCTCAATGACCAGCAACTGACCATTTACAGTACACGCTATGCTTCCGTCTTGTGTAACATAGCCATTTGAGTAGATATCTTGAATTTCTTTGGGATAGATTTCATGGGAAAATAATCCCAAGAATGATTTTAATCCAGCTGCTTCAAGTTTCAGAAAGAAATTCTTTACTCCTTAGTCTTTCACATTGAAGATAGAGTCAAAATCAATAGCCATCGCGTTCAATATGTGAGCAGGAATCTGGTTGGCCATTTAATAGATTGAAGTTCTGAAAAAAAAATATGCTGAGAGTAAGAATTTGCTCTTAATGATTGAATGTGTGCGTAAGAAGAAAAACTGAAATGGAGCGGGGTATAGTACTTATGTACGTGACTGTTTGATTTATTGGACACGTGTTAGTCCAGGAAAATTTTAAATAAAAATGTGTGTTCGTGTGGTAAAAATGTGTGTAGAAAATACATGGATTATGTGGGTCCACGTAACAAATTACTATTGATCATTTAATGCGAAACTGACAGTCACATCCTTGATTTGAAATGCGATACGATTAATCAGTTAACTTATATAGAAAGATTAGCTAAATTATCAGCTGATCAATCAGTTGTGAGACTGAATTGTTTCAGATGACAATTCACTAACTACTGTCTTCTCAGTTAACCTCTTAAAATCGATATTCCCCCTAAATAAATTCGTATTTAAATTAAAAGAAATTAAGCAATTGATAAATGACGTAATGATAGAAATCTCATGCTCAGAATATGAGTCGTCCAGAGTAATGATGACGTCTCTCCAGCTTCCTTATCCCTGGCTATAAATAGACATAGCAAGATCAAGCACAAAATATCATCAAACAAATATTATCTTAAATGCAAATGGCAGGAGCAAGTGGTTCGAAGAGTCCGGATATGGCTGATGCCTTCATGGAGTCAGCACTGGAGTCCAGAAAATCTGCAATAGAGGACAAAGTTTTTGAGAAGATTCTGCACTACTGGCTAAAGCTTCAGGACCTCCAATCCCTTCAACAGGGGGATTAGTTGCTAACCCCAAATGGTTAGCAAAAATGAGGAAGTATCGGCGACGTCTTTACGTTGCTGATACGGTGGACATCTTTACTAACGAAGGTGTCTACCTCCTTATGCTTAAAAAAGAAAGGAGGTGTGGGGACCCGGACGCTAATTCCAATTTTAATCATTCTTAGGAATTATTAAATCTATTATATAACAGGGTCTAAATTTTTTTTTTTTAAAATACAAAGCGGAAACGTAATGTAAATCTATTTGAAATACATATTAAAAATAAAAATACAAATCTTGTATTGTCTATAATAATTCAACTAGGTCCAACTACATATCAGTGTTGAATCCTAATTTAATTCTGAGCCCGGATCTCCACGCTATCTAGTCCAGCCTCGTTCTCTTCTTGACCCTGATCCTATCCCACCTGTTGTCATGCACACATACAAACAAGACAACAGCCGGATAACTCCGGTGAGAATTATATTCTCAGTATAAATCATGTATACATGCAATCATATAAACAATATAAAAGAATATCATAGGCATTCATAACATGTATCAAAATCAGAAACATGAATCAAGTATTCATTGCATGTATCAGAATCCGAAACACGCATCAATATCAATAAAAAGTCATATTCTAAACATTTACCAAAATCAGGAACCTAAATCAATAGCAATCAATGAATCACTCTCCGTGATTCTCAGACTCAGACACGACTCAGTCCTAATCTAGGGATCCCGATCAGAATAAGAACATACACCCACCTACACCCCCGATCGGGGTGGTGGTACGTTCTTATTCACAGACTTTGGCCCTTGCCATATCGAACATCAGTAATAGAAGCAACTCCAATTCTATCCACTTCGATATGACCAAACGTCCGATGTCCTGACCTATCTGTCAAAGACTATGGCACTTCTGCCATATTCCTATCCTGTGACAATGTGCAATGTGCCAGTGACGATTCTATCACTATCAGGCACTTCTGTCACAAGACCAATCATTTAATACCTGCTATCTATATATCAATAGAACAAGCATAAAAATTCATTCATTAATTGCAAATATCAATGCAATAAAATAAAGTATGTGATTTAGGGAAACTCGAGTCAAACCTCACTCGAGTTGTGCAATCCCAACTCAACATTAATTTATACCTTTATCTTCTCGGTCCGACGAAGACGAAGTCTCGAATTCAACTCTGTCCATACCCAATCTGGCAATGACAATATCGAATAGATACAATATCATTATATAACTCAGTTCAAAACCTGTTCTGATCAATACTCAAATCAAAACATAATCTAATCAATGTCAACGATACAACAATACCATCTCAATCAATACTGAATCTGATCAATACCAATCTACTGATTTTTCGACGGCATAACAATACATTCTCGCTAACTCCGTCAATCTCAACATCACAGATATACTATCAGAACTCAAAATCAATCACGGTACAACTCATAATCTAATCTGATATCGCATCTCAATCCAATCAACTCCGAAAATCATAAAAATTACATACACAGTCTGTTCTTCGATCTGACTTCAATTATATACTGATCAGTAAATCCAGAACACATAACAATAATCAAATCTCAATTCATAATCAGTAATGATACAAATCTGATATCAAATCTCAGTCAATTCCTTCCGAAAATCATAATAATTCCATACGGTATCTATTCTTCAGTCCGGTTTCAATTCTACGATGTTTACTATGTCAAGAACATCATATATGAATTCTATTCAATTCCATCAACCTCATATTTTCAAATCATATCAAAACGTAGTAAAACTTACGTCCCGTTGTAGCCTGCGTCGATAGAAACACGGTACTGAAATCGGATTGAAATTCTGACGGGCGGATCGAAGTATAAAGGCGTAAGAATTTTCAAGATATTCTCTGAAACTTTTCTCGATTCCTCAACTCTGATTTCTGAGAAATGAACTTATATATATCAATGCATGCTCAAGAAAACGTGGCTTCATCTTCGAAATGCACGTCTCGCGCATATGCGCGACCACCGCTGGCGCATATGCGCGAGACCTTCGAGTCTCGGCGCTTGTGTTCTTGACAGCTCGCGCATATGCGAACCCCATCGTCGCGCATATGCGCGAGACTTACTGTCTCGTGCACACCCACACTCGCGCATATGCGCGCCTCCATCCAGCGCATATGCGCCAACTCCTCTGGACTTTTTCTTTGGCTAACTGGACACCTCGCGCATATGCGCGCCTTCACTCCGCGCATATGCGCGCAATGTTCTGCCTACCTCGCACATATGCGCCTGGCTGAGTCGCGCATATGCGCGAGGGCTCATCCTCGCACATATTTTACGTCTTTTCTTGTCTTTCTCGATCTAATCCTTTCCGTCTATAATTACCGAGATTAATCAATAAATCATTTAAGATTAATCTCAGATTACGGTAATCAAAATCTCGGGCCTTACAGGAGGACTCTGAGAAAAATAGCTATATCAGAGGGCTTCTTAAAGACTTCTGCTGGGAAGGTAACCAACTGGTTATCCCAGTGGAGGTCTGCGGTAAAAAAAGAAATATCGATTGTAAGCATCTCCTATTATAATGAATGAAATGTTTATTTTATTTCATCGTTGTCTCTTTACTTTCTACAAACAAACTAATACCAGTTGATAAATGATTAACTAACAGAAAGCAACAACTGATAAATGACTAAACTAACGTTAGTTGACAACTAAATAATAAACTGAATATTAAAGACGGATACATATCTAACTGATATCAGTTGATAAGTAAGAACTGATAAAGGATAAACTGATATCAGTTAATAGATAAAAGCTGATAAATGACAGACTGAATGAACAGCAATTGACAAAGCAATAACAAAACTGATTAAGTTAAATCAATTAGACCAAGTATATTGCGAAAGTGAGAAAACTTAGTCTCGGGCAATGGTTTGGTGAAGAGGTCAGCAGCCTGTTGTCCAGTTGGGACATATTCAGTCTGATGGCTTTCTTCAAGGCATGATCTCTGATGAAGTAATGCCTGACATCTATGTGCTTGGTCCGTGAGTGAAGAACTGGGTTATAAGTGATAGCAATCGTGCTTGTATTGTCACAAAATATAGGAGATTCTTTAGCATCAACTCCATAATCTTTCAGTTGTTGCTGAATCCAGAGCAGTTGGGCACAGCAGCTTCCAGCAGCAAGATATTCTACTTCTGTCGTGGAAGTAGCTATGGATGTTTGCTTCTTGCTGAACCATGAGAACAGTCTGTCTCCTAGAAACTAACAAGATCCGCTAGTGCTTTTTCGATCTAGCTTACATCGTCCATAATCTGCATCTGAATATCCAACGAAATTGAAAGTAGAGTCTTTAGTATACCATAATCCCACATTTTGTGTGCCCTTGAGATATTTTAAAATTCTTTTGGCAGCTGAGAAATGTGATTTCTTAGGATTTACTTGAAATCGAGCACACATGAAAACAACAAATACAATATCAGGACGACTAGCAGTTAGGTACAATAATGAACCTATTAAACCTTTGTATAGTATCGCCACAACTGATATTCCCCCTTGATCATTGTCCAGTTTGACTGATGAACTCATGGGAGTGCTTGCTGCTGAACATGATTCAATGCCAAATTTCTTGAGCAACTCCTTCGTGTATTTGGTCTGACTGATAAAAATACCAGTTTCCAGTTGCTTCACTTGTAGTCCAAGGAAAAATGTCAGTTCACCCATCATGCTCATTTCAAATTTGTCATGCATTAACTTAGCAAACTTCTCGCATAATTTTGGGTTAGTTGACCCAAATATAATATCATCAACATAAATTTGCACAAATAAAATATGATCATTTTGAGAGAATTTGAACAGGGTCATATCGACTGATCCAACTAAAAAGTCATGATCAGTTAAGAATTTTGAAAGAGTTTCATACCAAGCTCTTGAAGTTTGTTTAAGACCATATAATGCCTTGTTCAAATAGTAGACATGATCAGGAAAATGATGATTGACAAAACCTGGAGGTTGTTTAACGTAGACTTCTTCTTGCAGCTGACCATTTAAGAATGCACTCTTTACGTCCATTTGGTAGACTTTAAAATTCTTGAATAAGGCATAAGCAAGGAATATTCTGATTTCTTCCAGTCTTGCAATTGGTGCATACGTTTCATCATAGTCAATTCCTTCTTCCTGCCTATTTCTTTGTGCTACCAGTCTTGCTTTGTTGCGTGCAATTGAACAATCTTCGTTCAGTTTATTCATGAATACCCACTTTGTACCTATAATTGTTTTGCAAGTTGGTCTTGGAACTATGTTCCAGGCATTGTTATGAGTAAACTGATTTAACTTTTCTTGCATAGCATTTATCCAGTTAGGATCAGCAAGAGCTTCATCAGGTTTCTTTGGTTCCGTTTGTGAGACAAAAGCAGAATGTATGAACAAATTAAGCATCTGATTTCTTGTTCTTACCGGATCAGATAGATTACCTATCACCAATTCTGGAGGGTATGATTTCTTCCATCTGAGTTCAGTATTTGCTGCTTCCATATTAGCAGGTATTTCTGTTGGCAACTGAATGTTTTCAGTTTCAGTTGGATCAGTATCAGTTTGTAACTGAATATCATCTGTTTGCTCCACCAACTGATTGTTAGGAACAGGTTCTTGTTGTAACGATTGATCTAGTATTTCAGGTTCAGGTGTTTGAAGATTATTTCTTCTGATATGATTATCTTCTTCCAAACTGATCTCTGTAAAACGATCAACTAGCTCAACTGGATCTATTAGCACAGTTTCGTCAAAAACAACATGAATAGATTCTTCAACATTTAAAGAACTTTTATTAAAAACTCTATATGCTTTGCTAACTGAATAATATCCAAGAAATATTTCCTCTGCAGATTTGACATCAAAGGCTGTTTCAACCCAAAATCTTTGAGAAATACCAGAATCAACGAGCATTGTTCTAGCAGCTTCTTTTAGTGTCCGATTTCTTCTCTCAGCTACACCATTTTGCTTAGGTGTTCTAGCTGCAGAAAGCTCATGCTTGATTCCAGTATCTTCTAAAAAATTTGAAAGATTTTGATTGATGAATTCAGTCCCTCTATCAGACCTTATCCGATCAATCCCAACTGATTTTTCATTAAATAGTCTTCTGAAAAGCTTAATCAGTTGTGCAGCAGTTTGGTCCTTGGATTTGAGAAAAATAACCCAAGTAAATCTTGAAAAATCATCCACAACCACTAAAGTGTATTTCATTCCCCCTAAACTCATGACTGGTATTGGACCAAAAAATCCAAATGTAACAGCTCTAAGCATCGAGAAGATGATTTACAACCTCTGTTATTAAATGTAGATCTTACTTGTTTTCCAAACTGACATGCTGAACAAACTTTTTCTTTTGAAAAGACTGTTTTGGACAGATCAGTTACAAGATCGTGTTTGCTCAGAAAGGCAATAGATTTAAAGTTTAAGTGGTTTAACCTCTTATGCAATAACAAGTTTTTAGAAGATTTGGAAACAATGAAACAAACTGGTGCATAAGGTTGTTCAGTCCAACTTACTTTGTAAGTGTTTCCACAACGATTTCCAGTTAGGATGACTTCACCAGTTGAGTCTCTAACTGAACAACTGTGTTTATCAAACTGAACCGAGAAATCATTGTCGCATAACTAACTGATGCTTATCAGGTTATACTTCAAGTTCTCAACTAGCAAAACATCTTTAATTGTAAATTTACCATAGATAAGCTTACCCTTACCCACAGTTTTACCTTTAGAGTTATCTCCGAAACTGATGTTTGGTCCAGTATATTTGATCAGTTGAGATAGCAAACTTGCATTCCCTGTCATATGCCGTGAACAACCACTATCTAGATACCAAGTTGATTCTTTGTTTGTACCTGTTACCTGCAGTCACACACAATTCAAGATATTGGTACCCATATTCATTTGGGTCCTTAACTGATTAGTCCTTTAGAAACCCAGACTTGGATTAGTCTGACTGACCTACCAGTTTCTGTGTTCCATATGGTCTTTCTCGAATTCTTGGTTATGTGTGTGCGATGTGAGGATGAAACAATATGATTTGTACCATTTTTCATATGGCTGTTCTTCTGATACCGTTTCTGAACTGACTTACAGTTGTAATAATTGTAATAGCCATTCCTTGAGTACTGATTTTTATAACTGAATCATCTAGATGACCAATTTCTATCATCAGTTGAACTCTCATAGATGTATCCAATTCCATATCGTTTTGCTCTGTTCTTTCTTTCAGTTAGTTGAACAGCTGGTTTACTTGGATCTGAGAATTCATTTATCATGGTCGATTTCACAAAGTTAATGTACTTTCCTTTGTTTTCATTCAACCTTGGCTGTGTATCACTTCCAGAATTTTCAGTATGATTGTTAAAGCCTAAACCAGTTTTATCATCAATTGATTTCTGTGAATTCTGCATTTTAGTTGATGTGACTGAAGACTTGTTCCAAGCTCGAATCAGTTTAGTATTTTTCGAAATTTCAGTTTTTAACTGATTTATCAAGGCTTGGTTCTCAATCATTTCAGCTTTTTGCTTCGCAATCTCCCTTTTTAAACTTGACACTTCAACTGATTCATCAGTTTGAGTCTTGTCACTATTGGGATCATTTTGCTCAGCTCTAACCTTCTCAAATGATCGAGAAAATTTGTGATATTCATTTACCATGTCATGTAGTGTGGAAATAAGTTCCTCACGAGTGAAATTAGTTGAGCTAAAGTCAAATATCTGGTCACTTGCTGACTCAAGTTTAGCATCATCTGCCATTAAGTACTTGACTTCATCCTCATCTTCACTCGAACTGATTGGGCTTTCTGGTTCTGACTCGTCACTATCAGTTTCTGAAAAGGGATCGATTAAAATGCCGATTGCGCAACGGAAGTTTCAAAATATTTGTTTCAACAAGAATAAATCAAAAACCGAACACCTCAATGCTATAATGTGTAGCAAATACGAAAACACACAAATGTGACATTCATAGGGTGTTTTAGAAAAATTACCTATCAATCACAAGGGATTGATGATGGCTCCAACTTAGTTGATATACAACTAAGCTCTTGAATGGTAGACGCAATCTACAAGCTTCCTTTGAGAACTCCTTGCTCAAAAATTAAGCCCACCACCAACAAGCTAGAACCTCTCTTATTTTGAACTAGAAAAATAAGAGGATTTTTCTTTGAGAAGTGTTTTCTTTCTTCAACAATTGAAGAAGAAAAATGAGAGAAAAATGAAGGAGAAAAATGATTCAAAGTTTCGGCCAAGCCTAGTTAGGAGAGGAGGAAAGAAGTTTCATGGTTGTGCAAAAAGGTGATAAAGTGCATGAGCATGTCATGCAATGTTTAATGAAAAAGTGCCTTCAACCCTTCACCTTCCTACCATTCCTTTTTTCTTGGGCTTGTAACAATTACAAGGCCCATGAACTTTAATTTAAATGTCTCAAAAATATTTGAGCCCAATTAAACCTTATTCGAATTTACTCAAGCCCACTAGTTAAATAATCATTCCATTTGGGCTCTACAAGACCCAATGTTATTTAATTAATTCAACACTTGAAATTAAATCCACTAGTTAAATAATCATTCCATTTGGGCTCTACAACACCCAATGTTATTTAATTAATTCAACACTTGAATTAATTTAATTATTTAGACTCTACTAGGCCCGCTCGTGTTTAATTAATTTAACATTTGAATTAATTTAATCTAGTCCACAATAATAATTATGAAAATCACAATTTCCAAATATATTATTTGTTTGGCCAACTTTTAATTTAGGAACACTTCGACAAATTAAAAGTTACGTTCCCATAATCCTTTTATAGAAGTCATACTTCTATTTATATTTACACTTATAAACTCCTTTATAAGCAGTTCAACACATTGAACTATTTTCTTCTCAACGGGATCTAGAAAGCTAGTACTTGTGTGGCCCTCAATGGTTCATTGATACAATTAGCCGTGGGTTCACATCTCCATGTGATTCGTGACTAAACATGTCCTTCTATGAGCATACCCCAATTACTCCATTCTTACTTATCAACTACTTGATAATAAGAGCGTCAGAACTCAAGTCTGATAATACCCAACCAATCATGTTAAACGCCTAGCAGCATCTCTTACATGATTCCCTAGGTATAAAATGATAGTGCTTGCAAGAACCATTCAATTATGGTTAGCGTACAGTACTGTCCCTTCAACTCATATATCCCGATCGATTTGACAACCAATGGTATATCGAGAGTTGTCAATGAATCGATACTATGTGTCATGTCGTAGTTGTATCAATGGTGTAATCTATGAAACCCCTCTCATAATTACCCCCATACTCTTATCAGAGATTTCATTCTACATACACATAGGATATCCATACCCGAAAGTAAGCGGTGAATCCCTGACTACAATGCATCGACTCCTATATGTTTCAACAGAACACCCAACCTTGCCACCTGATGACCCCTTAAGAGTCGGTAAACAAGTCAAAGTGCAATGCTAGCATATAGAGTCTCAATGTTGTCCCGGATCATAAGGACTAATGGTGTACAACCATGAACTAGGACGTTTCCACTCGATAAGTGAGAACCACTTGGAAAGTCCTATATAGAGGGCTGTTCAGTGCACTCTACAAGGAGCACCTATTTGCATGTTCGGACATCACAATGTCCCATACCAATGAAACATGGTACTCACATTGCAGATAATAGTCTCGAACCTGAGCGGCCTATATCCTTCTTAGCAGTGGCTGAATCGACTAGGAATTGTTTAGAATATACAGTATTGCAAATATGAGTTTCATGATACTCATCATATGAGCACCTCATATTCTTTCTACTATCTGTATATTCAAATACTTTATCTGTGCAACTAGCATGGGTATACAGATAAAGAAGTGCCTAAACAATAATTTCAAATAATATTAAAATAAAGACTGTTTATACATAGAGTTTCATTGTGAACACTCGGCCAACACTTGGCTCGACGTGCGCATATTCTAAGAATCTCCCACTTGCACTAGAGCCAACTACCCATATGCTTTAAACTCATTGATTCGCGATGCTTTTTGAATAATGGTCTAGGTAAAAGATTAGTTAGCGGATCAGCAACATTCGCACTAAATATAGTGAGTAGATATCAATCGAACCCTGGTCTTCCACACTGGAAAGCTATGAAAGACATCCTCAAGTATTTGAGAAGGACCAATAAGTTGTTCTTGGTCTATGGGGGTGGAGAACTGAAATTGGAAGGCTATACCTACTCTAGCTTCCAAAGCGATATCGATGACTCGAAGACAACCTCCGGATTCATATTCATGCTCAATGGTACTGCTGTCTCTTGGAAGAGTTCCAAGCAAGACAGTACTACAGATTCCACCATTGAGGCAGAATACATTGCTGCATCAGCTGCATAAAGACTTTTTGGGAACTCGACTAATATTTTCAAAAACTTTCATAAACGAAATATTTTACCTAAACTATCATGGGCCTAATGGGCCTATTATAATAAAGTTATTGGGCCTAAACTCATACCCAATTATTTATATTAAATTAGGGAGTTTTTAAACACAAAAGACTTCATATCACACAAGAAACCTAGGGTTTTCTCCATCAGCACACAAACACACACCACACATTTTTTAAAGCTATTCACATGGATTTGAAGGAATTTCAGCAAGGTCTTCTCTCCCGTCTCTCCGCAAACGTCTCTCGCGTCAAGGATTGTTTTTCGTGCGTGAAGTATGCAAAAGCACGCCTTAATATTCCTTCACTCATCATTCATACCGGAGCCGAATTTGTCAATCGACACTTCTTCTCTTTCCGCAATCTCTCGGAGGATGTGGTACTTTCTCAATACGTGTTTGGACTTCTGATGAGACCTTGGCTCCTTTGCTTGAGCAATGGCTCTCGTGTTGTCACAAAACACCGGGATAGGAGCAACTCCATTAGCAATGACGCCCAACTCTTGGACGAAATTCCTTATAATCGCAGATTCATAAGGAATGCTTGTCATCGTCGCTATCTCTACATCAGTCTTGGGAGACATAGACTTGGATAGGGACACGCCATGACACATTGATAGATGTGCTCTCTTGGACTCATCCATCGAGAACCGCTTCACGATGGGATCAATGTATGTGGACTGGGTGAGACCAAGCAATCCTCTCGATCTATCTCTATAGATCTGTAGTCCCAATACAAAAGATGCTTTACCCAAGTCCTGCATCGAGAACTTACTCGCTAACCATATTTTAGTTGATTGAAACATTCCTACATCATTCCCAATGAGTAGAATGTCATCAACATAAAGCACCAGGAATGTCACAGCACTCCCACTAACCTTCCTATACACACAGGGTTCCTCAGAATTCTTAGTAAAACCAAACTCTTTGATTGTACTGTCGAATATGAGGTTCCAATTCCTAGATGCCTGCTTTAGACCATAAATAGATCCATGAAGTTTGCATACCATATGCTCACTTCCGATAGATGTAAACCCTTCAGGTTGAGACATGTAAATCTCTTCCTTGATATCCCCATTAAGAAAGGCTGTCTTGACATCCATCTGTCATATCTCATAGTCATACCATGCAGCTATGGCTAGCAATATCCGTATAGACTTGAACATTGCAACTGGAGAAAATGTTTCCTTAGAGTAACTCCTTGTCTTTGAGTATATCCTTTTGCCACCAATCGCGCTTTGAAGGTTAATACCTTCCCATCCGCCCCAAGTTTCCTCTTGTAAATCCATTTACACCCTATGTGAATAGTTCCCTCAGGTGGATTCACAAGATTCCACACTTAGTTCGAATGCATGGAATTCATCTCAGATTCTATTGCTTCAAGCCACTTGGTTGAATCGGCATCAGATAATGCTTCCTTGAAGGTCCTTGGATCACATCCATGGATAGGCTCATCATGGCCCTCTTCAAGAAGCATACCATCCCTCATAGGTGGTCTCGAGACTCTCTCGGATCTTCTAGGGGCTTGTATCTCTCTCTTGGCTCTTCTGGTGTGGGTTCTACCATTTTGTGTGTCTCTCGAACCTCTTCGAGTTCTATCATCTCCCCTTTTCTATCCAATAGAAATTATTTTTCCAAAAAAGTTGCATTCCTAGAAACAAACACCTTTGTTTCTTGGGGATGATAGAAATAGTATCCAACTGAATTCCTTGGATATCCCACAAAGTAACATAAAATGGATCGACTATCCAATTTATCTTCCACTACCTGCTTCATATAAGCAAGGCATCCCCATATTCTAAGATAAGAATATTTGGGAGGCTTACCCATTCATATCTCATATGGAGTCTTATCAACTGCCTTTGAATGTACATTGTTCAACAACAGTGCCGCTGTCTCAAGCGCATATCCCCAAAAGGATGGTGGTAACTCCGTGAACCCCATCATAGACCAAACCATGTCAATCAAAGTCCGGTTACGACGCTCCGAAACACCATTCAACTGTGGAGTAGTGGGCGGAATCCACTGCGAGAGAATCCCATTCTCCCTAAGATACTCTTGGAACACGGCACTCAAGTACTCACCACCTCGATCCGATCGAAGTGTCTTGATGCTTTGTCCCAACTGCTTCTCTCCATCACTTCTGAATTCTTTGAACTTTTCAAAGGTTTCAGACTTGTATTTCATCAAATACACATACCCATACCTCAAAAAGTCATCGGTAAAGGTGATGAAGTAGGCATGTCCATGCTTACTGGTGATGCTAAGCGGACCGCACACATCGGTATGGATCAAATTCAATAACCCTTTGGCTCGCTCCACATGGCCCTTAAAGGAAATTTTGGTCATTTTTCCTTTCAGACAGGATTCACAAGTCGTGAGAGCATTAATATCAGACATATCAAACATGCCCACTCCCACTAGCTTGTTCATCCTTCTTAGAGAAATATGTCCTAATCGAGCATGCCATAATTGTGCCGAATTTAGAGTATCTTGTTTTCTCTTGTTTGTTGTTGTTATTGCTTGGACATTGTTTAGTGGAATATCTTTCAATTTTAAGTTGTAGAGATCGTTTTCAAGTTCTCCAGTACCAATCAAACATTCATTCTTGTAAATGTTGCAAACACCTTTGCTAAATAAACAAGAATATCCATATTTATCAAGCATAGAAATGGAAATAATGTTTTTCACCAAATCAGGTACAAACAAAACATCTCTTAAAACTAACTTAAAATCATTGTTCAAAATTAAGTAAACATCTCCAATAGCCTTGGCAGCAACCCTTGCTCCATTGCCCAGCCTCAAGAAGGTCTCAAATTCCCTTAGTCTTCTACTTCTTCCCATCACCTGCAACTCCTTACAGAGATGTGAGCCACAGCCGGTATCTAATACCCAAGAAGAAGAGTTAATTGAAATATTTACTTCGATATAGAACATACCATTTCAGAAACCCTTCTGGGCAAGATATTCTCTGCAGTTACGCCTCCAATGTCCAGGCTTCTTGCAGTGATGACAAATATCAGTAGTCTTGTCAGCCTTCACTTGTATGGCTGCCACAGCGGGACTCGGAGCTTGCCTCTTCAAGGGCACGTTCTTCTTGGGACGTTGGAAAGAACGCTTCTTTCCCTTCCCAGGTGGACCAGTCTTCGTACCAGATGAAGAGCCCACATAAAGAACCGACTTCTCTTTCTTGATGGTGGACTCAAAGGTAACAAGCATATTCATCAACTCCTCAAGGGTCGGTTCCATCTTGTTCATATTGAAATTCACCACAAAAGGATCAAATGAGCTAGGCAGCGATAAGAGCAACACGTCGGTGGTCAACTCCGAAGGCAACGTAAGTTCCATGCGAACGAGCTTGTCCACGAGCCCAATCATCTTTAGGCCATGCTCATAGACCGAGGCCCCATCTCGCATGCACAAAGTAATCAGCTCCTTGACGGTAGCATGCCTAAGAGGACGTGTTTGCTCTCCAAAGAGCTCCTTGAGATGCAAATGAATGTCAGCAGCATTCTTTGCATCCTCAAAACGCCTCTACAGCTCATCATTCATAGAAGCCTGCATATAACACTTGGCTTTCAAGTCATGGTCACACCAATCCTTGTAAGTATGCAATTCCTCAGGAGTGCAGCCAGTCAGAGCCTCAACAGGGGACGACTCAGTAAGTGTATATGCTATCCTTTCCGAATTCAAGACGATTTTCAGATTTTTTAGCCAAGTGAGGTAATTAGATCCAGTTAATATGTGTTTTTCGAGTATTGCAGATAGCGGATTGCGAATCGAAGACATTGTCAAATTTGTACTGAAAAGTAAAACATATAAATGTTATTGACTATTATAAAATATTTGGTAAGATATCAAGTATGGACTTGTACTTTATAAATATTTACTCCAACTGTTTTGACATCTTTCACTACCATCTAGTGAAAACGGGAAAATCCTTTTATCAGTAGGTACGCAAGGTCCAATTAGCGAATTATGATCCCGAATAATATCATCCAATCACAATTCCTAAAAAGTAGTTTCCAATTGCATCTCCATGCAACCCTCTACGTAAACTTTTGTCTCACCTTTGATTAGGACCCAATAATATGACGTCGTTCATCTTTACGTATCAGGCCTTACCCATCGATGTTGAACCTTAATGGAATATCGCCATCAGTTCTCTCAATAATATGAGCCGAAATCATGGGATTTCCATGTAGTTCACATCACCATGTCAATGGATGTCACAGCTTTCCGGCACCCATAGCTCCCCCAATAATATGAGCCGAGCCCCGAGCGCGGGTAGCGTTCATCATGCACCCATTGTCGATGGAAGACATGGAAATTATAAACACTTTTATAATTCTCCTTTTCGGGCTTGATATTAATTTTGAATCTTATTCAAAATGAGGGTTTTTAATTTTGAAAGGTCTCATCATTAATTTTATTTAAAAGCTCGTCATGTTTGATCGTATGTTTGCCAGATTTATGCAACTTTGTTATTATCATAATAATAACGCTTATACTCATTATTTATAACATATCATGCATATATTATAAACAGTAAACAAAATAAGGATGATCAATCGCCCCAAAATTAATGGCCCGTGTGAGCTAAACACGGGCCTAGGTCCAATTCTAGGGAAATGCATGGGATGCAAATGCAACTTTTACATAAGCTTCCAATATTTACATATGTTCGATCTTATAATCATCTAAGCAACCATCTTCCAATCTTGATCTTCCACTATACTAATATTTACAAATAAATATCCATGGCAAATAAGGATACATCTCATGGGGGTGGGAACGGGCCATAAATGAAGCCCACTTTATAAAATGATAATTATTACAATCATTCAACAAAAAATATCTTAGCATACACCTAGCAAATTGGGCTTATGCTTTTGATCATTCTTCATGCATAATATCACATATCATACACCATCAATTAATTATCACAATAATCAATTGATCCAAAATTATATTTCTTGATCCAATCACTAACCGCCACGATTATAAACTAAATTAACAAAATATACAAACTCTTTTGTCTACTTTCCAATTAATTTATTTATAACCGAATTTCTTGTAAATCACAATTTACTATAAATAATTAAAGTCCAACTTCAATTATTTATTTCATGAAAAAATATTTGCAACTTTTGTAAATTTAAATTTAAGGGCCAAAAAAATCATTTTTCACCAAAAACATTTTGGCCCATTTAAATTTCACAAATATGTTAGCCATCTAATGGCCCAACAACTTCAAGGCCCATGACACTTTGATAATCCAAAACACTT
Organism: Primulina huaijiensis; assembly: GCF_012295235.1. NCBI lineage: Eukaryota > Viridiplantae > Streptophyta > Magnoliopsida > Lamiales > Gesneriaceae > Primulina > Primulina huaijiensis. Next base: position 11,881,083 of record NC_133309.1, on the reverse strand, counting down.
TTGGAAACCCTAGTCGTCGGATTCCGGCCAACTTACCAAAAAATTTTTTTTTTATTATTTTCATAGGGGGTGCTGCCCTTGCTTCCCGAAATGGGCAGCCTGAGTTGCCCGATATGGGAAGCAACATGCTGCCCGTGTTGCTGCCCGAAAAACCCCTTACATTGCCTTGATTTTTTGCAAAAATTCATCTCATGCGGTTAGAAATCGACCTCAATATAATATTATGTATATGTTACACAAAATAGTATCCATAGCTCTTGATACCACTTGAAAGGGGATCGATTAAGGTGCCGGTTACGCAACAGAAGTTTCAAAATATTTGTTGAACAATAAAAAACCGAACACCTCTGTAAGGTCCAAAATTAAACGACGTAATCTAACTGCATGCGAATCTAGGAAATAATGAAAAATAAGTAAATGACTGATTTTAATTGCCATTTAATTATGTGACATACTTGTTTAGATGTTAAATGAGATTTTTATTGTCATCATGCATAAAATGGTATTTTTGAAAGAATATTCAAGTGACGATCGAGGAACGGGGACCGAGTACTGATAAATGTAAAATGTTTTTATCAAATAATTATTTTTAATTATTTAAAATATGGTCGATGCTTTTTAAGTATTTTTGAAAATAAAGGGTTTTGAGGTGATTTTATACGCCGGAACGTAAATTTTATCGGTGTTGGTTTTTTAACTAAAATACGAGTTTTTGGTAACCCGGCTAATAAATTCACATATTTAATTAAAGAAAAACTTTGTTAATATTTTATTTAAATCCTAATTAGACTAATGGGCTTAATTGGAAGGCTTAATAGGCCTAAAAGCCTTGAGATTGATTAATTAGTATTTCAATTAATCAAAAACCCTATTCTAGAAACCAAAAACAATCGGCCACTCTCTTTCAAAAAATAGAAAACTCTCCCCACCCCTCTCTCATACACACACACGGCACATATACAATTTGGGAAGGATTTTCAAAGGTGCTAGCAAGTTCAAGCCAAGGTGTCCTTCCGTTCTTCGTCGTAAACGGATTTTCGAGCGTATAAAATGCAAAGGCACGCCATACATCTCCTTTTCTCATCCATCATGTCATAATATGTTTTTAAAAGTTTTTTTTTTGGTAAGCATGAAAGCCGAAGTTGCTGTTCTCGTCGTTCACATGCATATGATGTTTATGCCACTTGTTTGACGCTTTGATTCACGTTTTTTTTTCACTAAGGGGCTGCCATGAATTCTAAGCATGTTTAAGTAAAGATTTTGTAGGAATTGACGTCCCACACACCCACATAACTCACGGCTAAAACAACATGAAACAAGAACAAGTGAAAGTTTGCTGTCAAGGGGTTTGGGGCGTTCGGGTTCATGGCTAAGGGGGTTGGCTTGGTCTTGGCTTGGGCCAGGGCTCGGCCAGGGTCGGTTCTGAGTCAGGGGGGAGGTCCTAGCCAAGCTAGGGCTCGAGGTAAGGGCTGGGGAGCAAAGGTTGGAGTCCTATCCCAATAGGGACTCTCGGCCAGCATATGGGACTACTTGGGGCTTTTTGTGGTTTGGGCTGGGTTCTTGGTGGTCTAAGGGTCCAGCAGGTCAATTTAGGATGTTGGTAAGGTTTTGGTTTGACATGGTTTGGGGGTAACTCGTGAAAATCGAAAGTTGGCTCGGGGTAGAAGTTTAGGTGTCAATTAGGGTTTTTAAAAAAAGAAAAATTGGATAACGGCTCACGGGGGTCGAGGCATGGTCCATAAGGGCTAAAATAATATAAAAAGACTAAATTTAGAATTTAGGAATTTTATATTAGAGTTTGGGATTTTTTCGGGATTAAAACACCGTCAAAACAATTAATTAATGATAAATGAAAAAGTCTAATATTTAAGCTAAATAAAATTATGGGAAAATTATTTTAGGCTGAAATAATTATTTGGGACATGTTAGAGTCACGAAAGCAAGGAAAAAGTAAAAATCGAAAAAGGTCGAGTCCAGGGGTAAAACGGTCTTTTTACACCTGAAAATTTGTACGCGTCATGGCAGTGCCCTAAATGCTATTTTCATGATATTATGACAAATTTTAAATGTTTATGAAATGTTCACGATTAAATTATGATTTTTAAATTTCTGTTTGATTTTTATGATTTAAGGAAGACATTTAAAATACATGTTGCATGCTTGGTTTCAAAAATGAAAAATGTTATGTTATTCATGATTTTTATAAAGTGATGTGAATGAAAAAAAATGTTGAAGGAGGTGAAGTGATTGTGACTAATTCGTTAATAATGGCGACGTCGTGAGGGTGATGGTCTCAGTGGGAGCCCGACGATCGTGTTTCCATTATTGCGAATATGAGGTTATGAGGTTTGAGGAAGAATGGGAATATCGTGAGGGGAGAAGGCCCCAAAGAGAGCCCATTTATGGGAGAAGGCCCCAGAGGGAGCCCCGACGATCGTATTTCTATTCGATCATGTTAGGCCCAGACTCAGTTGACCGGTGAGAGCGTCGCTGGTGTCCCCGCCGCCCAGTACTGTGGTTATATGTAGATGGATCCATCGATCATGTCATGTGAGGAAAGTCACAATTAACGATCTGAATTCAACAAAGGAGAAAGGAAAAGGTTTATGTTCATGTTAAAATGTGTTATGTCATGTTAAGGATAAAGGAAAAAGTTAAAAGATTATATTTGCATGTCATGAAATGTATTTTACGTAAAAGTATTTTTCACTGTTGCATGTGATTTTATATGTATTATTAGTTATCAAGATTATGGTGTGTTGAGTCTGTAGACTCACTATGTGTGATGGATGCAGGTGGGTATGAGGGAGGTCTTGACGGATGATCTGACTGGACTGAATACGCACACAACCCGAGGACCAGCGCTACTATTTTCCGCATTACGTTTTATGATTTTAAGTTAGAGGTTTTTAAGAGTATTTATTTATGTTTTGAGAGATTTTTGAGAGGTTTAGTATGGGCTATACTTTTCAAACTTATTGCTTTTAGATTTGGTAAACATGCGACGATTTCATTTTTATGACTATTGCACTTGATTTTTAAAATGCTAGATGGTTGGTATTTTATTTTAAAAAGGGAAAAATATTTTATAAAGATATTTTCATGTGATGGATGAAAGTTAGAAAAAAAAAATTTCTAGTACTTTTCAAGCAATAAAAGAGCAGGACGTTTCAATTGGTATCAGAGCCAAGGGTCCTGTAAAGGGTTGTGCCACCATCAGCGTCGGAAAAATCAGTCGTCAAGCCTCAAATTATAAGTATACATGCTTTATATGATTATATGGTGTTACCTGCATTATGTCATGAATAAGGTGTTTACGTTACATGTTTATTAGATTCTTGAGTATTTATGCGTGCATGCTTAAATTGTTAAATGGGATAGGCTATGTCACATGATTAGAAAATTTAGATTTAAATGCATGATGGTTACGTTAAGAAATTTGGAAAACGTTCAGATAAAATACCTCCTAGACGTGCCCCCGTTAATTGAAACCAAGCAGAGAACAGTGTGAATCAACAAGGAAACGTACCACCCCCCCCACCACCGGGGGATCCTGCTACTCGTGCATTAGAGGGTATGGCTCGTCTCTTCGAGCAACAGTTACAGCAGCAGCAGTTACAGCAGCAACAGTTACAACAGCAGTTACAGCAGATGCAGCCGCAGCAGCAGGCGACTAGGCCACAGCAGGATGTTTATGAGCAGTTCTGGAGGCTAGGGCCGAAGGAATTTTCTGGCACTACTGATCCTTTTGCTGCGGAGGGTTGGATTCGTTCACTTGAGGTACATTTTCGCTATCTTGATATGGGAGATGCGAACCGGGTGAGGTGTACTACTTATCTACTTAGGGATGACGTTTTTTTATGGTGGGAAAAAGCCGAGCATGTTGTTGACCTTACTACACTCACTTGGGCACAGTTCAAGACAAAGTTCTATGAGAAATATTTCACTCCGGATACTAGGAGCCGAATAAAGAGGGAATTTATGGCCCTCCGTCAGGGTGATGCTACTGTTGCTGAGTTTGTGAAGAAATTTGATAGGGGTTGTCACTTTGTACCCCTTATTGCCAGGGATGCGGAAGCAAAGCTTAGACATTTTATGGATGGCCTATGACCTACCATTCGGGATAAAGTTATGATGATGCGTCCGGAGAATTATGCTATGGCAGTTACTTATGCATATCAGGCTGAGCAGTCCTTGAGGGACATTGACTCTGAGATTCAGCGCAAGAGGCAGCACTATCAGAATAACAATCAACCCAACAGTAGCATCACCCTGACGGAGGGCCATAAATTCGAATTATGCTATGGCAGTTACTTATGCATATCAGGCTGAGCAGTCCGTGAGGGACATTGACTTTGAGATTCAGCGCAAGAGGCAGCACTATCAGAATAACCATCAACCCAACAAGAAGCCGAATACTGGTCCTCCTAGACCTCAAGGGCCCCAAAAGCCCCAAGGTCAAGTCAAGAAGCCAGCGCCACCAAAGCCACAAAATTCTGGAGCACCAAAGCCTGCTGAGAGGCAACTATGCAAACAGTGCAACCGCCCACATCTTGGCAAGTGTGAATGGGGATCGTTTAAATGTTTCTACTGCAAGGAGGATGGACACAAAGCCAACGACTGACCAAAGAGGAAAGCAGCCACTACGGCCCGAGCTTATGTTATGAATGCCAAGGAAGCTGAGGAAGAGGCAGACACTACACTCATCACGGGTAACCCAGTCATTTAACATTTTTATATTGCTTACTATTGCATGAAATGTTAAATTGGTTATTAAAATTTATTTGGGAACAACATTTAACCTAGAAGAAATTAGATTGCATGTTCTACCTAGTTGGACTTAAGTTATGATTTTAGAAACCATAGAAAATGACTTGAATGTTGTGCCTTAATTTATGTGAAGGATGTAATGCTTCTAAAAAAAAATTAGGGCCAAAATTTAAAGGAAATCATAACTAAGGGGTTGAATGAAGATATCAAACCTATTGGGGGTTAAATGTCCGAATTTCGAAATTTTAAGGTCTAAAATACAATTTTCGATAATTAAAGGACCAAAATGCAATTACCGAAATCTTAAGGGCCATAAATGTAATTCACGAGAACCTCAAGGGCTAAAATGAACAATTTCAAAAAGTTTAAGGACTTAATTGCAATAACTCGAAAACTTTGGGTCAACATTGCAAATCTCAATAGTTGAGGGATTAAAGTGCAAATTTTTCGAAAATGGGTTTAAGTTCAACACAAATTCTTCATATAAATTTTGGAATTAATGATAGTAAATCCTTAAGATTCAAAACGAAAAGATTTAAAAGACATTTTCACCGCAGGGAGGATTATCATTCAAGGTGTAGCAACCTACGCACTTTTAGACTCGGGAGCTACACATTCATTCGTATCTGAAACTTTCATCAAAAGACTGAATATTACTCCTCAAGATATGGGTTTGAGTTTCAAAGTTTCTATTCCATCCGGTGAACAAATGCTCACGTCTAAAATTGTCAAGAATCTGGAGCTTCGTTTATTCAAGGATGTTGTTCGGGAAGATCTTATTGTGCTTCCTATGCCCGAATTTGATATTATATTGGGGATGGATTGGCTATCAGTAAATGGAGCTTCGATTGATTTCCGTCAGCGGTCGGTATCTATTAGGCCACCTAATGGTAAATCTTTTGTCTTCGAGGCGGCGAGAAACAAGCAAATGCCGCATATTATCTCTTGTCTATGTGCGATGAAGCTTATTAAGCGTGGATGCCAAGCTTATCTAGAATGTGTCACTACTACACATGCATCTACCAGTCAGAATTTAGAAGATGTTGATATTGTGATGGATTTTCCTAGCGTCTTTCCCGAGGACGTTTCCAGTATTCCACCTGACCGTGAAGTGGAATTCTCTATTGATCTATTGCCGGGCACCGTTCCTATATCTAAAGCGCGTTATCGTCTAGCACCCGCTGAAATGAAAGAATTGAAAGATCAAATCTAAGAGTTACTAGACAAGGGTTTCATTCGCCCTAGTTATTCTCCATGGGGCGCACCGGTATTATTTGTGAAGAAGAAAGATGGTAGTATGCGTCTTTGCATCGATTATCGGGAACTTAACAAGGTCACTATCAAAAACAAATATCCACTGCCAAAAATTGAAGATTTATTTGATCAGTTGCAAGGAGCCACAGTATTTTCAAAAATTGATCTGCGATCTGGATACCATCAATTGAAAGTGAAAGAGTCTGATGTGCACAAGACATCATTCCGTACTAGATATGGGCACTACGAGTTTATGGTCATGCCATTCGGTCTGACTAATGCACCAATGGTCTTCATGGATCTCATGAATCGCGTATTTCAGCCGTATCTGGATCAGTTTATTATAGCCTTCATTGATGATATATTGATTTATTCGAAAAACAAAGAGGAGCATAGTCGTCATTTGAGGACAGCACTGCAAGTACTACAAGACAGGAAACTATATGCAAAATTCAGCAAGTGCGAGTTTTGGCTCGATAGAGTGGCATTCTTAGGCCACATCATTTCTAGTGATGGCGTGGAAGTCGATCCAAGCAAAGTGGAGGCAGTAAGAGAGTGGCCGATTCCGAAGAGCGTTACCGAAATTCGCAGTTTCTTGGGACTTGCCGGCTATTATCGCAAGTTTATCCAAGGGTTCTCATCTATAGCGGTACCTATGACCGCCTTGACCAAAAAGAATGCAAATTTTATATGGGGATCAGAGTGTCAAGACAGTTTTGACAAGCTGAAGCAAGCCTTGATATCAGCACCAGTGTTATCTATGCCATCGGGGCAAGGGGAGTATGTCCTTTATACCGACGCTTCTAAACTTGGTTTGGGCGCAGTTCTGATGCAAAATGACCGAGCTATAGCCTATGCGTCGAGACAGTTGAAAATTCACGAGAAAAACTACCCCACTCATGATCTTGAGCTTGCAGCAGTAGTCTTTGCACTAAAGATTTGGAGACACTAACTTTACGGGGAGAAGTGCAAGATATTCACCGATCATAAGAGTTTAAAATACTTCCTCACCCAAAAAGAGCTGAATATGAGACAGCGCAGATGGCTTGAGCTAGTAAAAGATTATGATTGTGACATTAGCTACCAGCCGGGAAAAGCTAATGTAGTGGCAGACGCACTGAGTAGAAAAGCAGCGGTTATCACATATTTATCACTCCAAGGACCGTTGCAGTCCGAGATACAGCGGTTTGAGCTTACAGTTAATGCTAGGGGCAAGGCCCCTAATTTTGCCACATTATCAGTACAGCCGACTTTGAGAGACAGAATTCGTGACGGGCAGTCTACTGATGAGGAGTTGCAAAAGTAGAGAGCTAGAGACGAACCAAGGGCCGGAAGCTATATTCTGAGGTGGATGGTATAGTTCGATATCGAGATCGGTTATGGGTTCCTAGTGACGATTCTTTGAGAGACCTTATTATGAAAGAAGCTCATGACACACCATATTCCATTCATCCGGGCAGCACGAAAATGTATAGAAATCTGCAGCAGTTATATTGGTGGCCAGGCATGAAGAGGGACATTCTGAGATTTGTATCCGAGTGTTTGACTTGTCAACAAGTTAAAGCAGAGCATCAAAGACCAGCATGTAAATTGAAGCCACTCCCTATTCCCGAGTGGAAATGGGAAAATGTCACCATGGACTTCGTTGTGGGATTGCCAAAGACAGTTAAGGGATTTAATGCTATATGGGTGATAGTTGATCGTCTTACTAAATCATCGCACTTTCTACCTATGAAGACGACCTTCACCATGATTCAGTACGCCGAGTTGTATATTCGAGAGATAGTTCGTCTGCATGGGATTCCTGTATCCATTGTTTCTGACAGAGATCCGAGGTCCACGTCATCTTTCTGGAAAAGTCTACATGCAGCGATGGGAACCAAGTTACTATTCAGTACAGCATTTCATCCTCAAACCGATGGACAGTCAAAAAGAGTTATACAGATTTTGGAAGATCTACTTCGAGCATGTGTTATTGATTTCCAAGGCAGTTGGGGACCAAAATTACCTCTAGTGGAGTTCACCTACAATAATAGCTATCAATCATCAATCGGGATGGCTCCTTTTGAGGCAATTTACGGAAGGAAATGTAGATCTCCTATTCATTGGGACGAAGTGGGTGAAAGAAGAGAGATTGGTCCAGATGTTATTGAAGAGACTACCGAGCTTATAGTCAAAATTTGCAATAGAATGAAGACGGCGCAAAGCCGACAAAAGAGTTATGCAGACAAACGACGTAGGGACTTAGAGTTTACAGTGGGAGATCACGTATTTGTGAAAATAGCACCCATGAAAGGTGTTATGTGTTTTGGCAAAAAGGGGAAACTAGGCCCAAGATTTATTGGTCCATTTGAGATTTTGAAGAGGATTGGTACACTAGCTTATAGAGTGGCATTGCCACCAGCGCTTGCAGGAGTTCACAATGTGTTCCACATTTCAATGTTGCGGAAGTACATGTCGAATCCGTCACATGTGCTTAATTATGAACCTCTTCAATTAACCCCAAATATGACATATGAAGAAAGACCTGTCCAGATCTTAGCAAGGCAAGAAAGACGATTGAGGAACAAAGTCATTCCAATGGTCAAAGTCAAGTGGTTGAATCACTCGGAAGAGGAAGCTACTTGGGAAACCGAGAGAGACTTGAAGAGTCGCTACCCAGATCTATTCGGTAAGTTCTAATTTTGAGGACGAAATTTTATTTAAGGGGGGGAGGAATTGTAAGGTCCAAAATTAAACGACGTAATCCAACTGCATACGAATCTAGGAAATAATGAAAAATAAGTAAATGACTGATTTTAATTGCCATTTAATTATGTGACATACTTGTTTAGATGTTAAATGAGATTTTTATTGTCATCATGCATAAAATGGTATTTTTGAAAGAATATTCAAGTGACGATCGAGGAACGGGGACCGAGGGCTGATAAATGTAAAATGTTTTTATCAAATAATTATTTAAAATATGGTTGATACTTTTTAAGAATTTTTGAAAATAAAGGGTTTTGAGGTGATTTTATACGCCGGAACATAAATTTTATCGGTGTTGGTTTTTCAACTAAAATACGAGCTTTTTGGCAACCCGGCTACTAAATTCACATATTTAATTAAAGAAAAACTTTGTTAATATTTTATTTAAATCCTAATTAGACTAATGGGCTTAATTGGGAGGCTTAATAGGCCTAAAAGCCTTGAGGTTGATTAATTAGTATTTCAATTAATCAAAAACCCTATTCTAGAAACCAAAAACAATCGGCCACTCCCTTTCAAAAAATAGAAAACTCTCCCCACCCTTCTCTCATACACACACACGGCACATATACAATTTGGGAAGGATTTTCAAAGGTGCTAGCAAGTTCAAGCCAAGGTGTCCTTCTGTTCTTCGTCGTCAACGGATTTTCTAGCGTATAAAACGCAAAGGCACGCTATACATCTCCTTTTCTCATCCATCATGTCATAATATGTTTTTAAAAGTTTTTTTTTGGTAAGCATGAAAGCCGAAGTTTCTGTTCTCGTCGTTCACATGCATATGATGTTTATGCCACTTGTTTGTTGCTTTGATTCACGTTTTTTTTTCACTAAGGGGCTGCCATGATGTCTAAGCATGTTTCAGTAAAGATTTTGTAGGAATTGAAGTCCCACACACCCACATAACTCACGGCTAAAACAACATGAAACAAGAACAAGTGAAAGTTTGCTGTCAAGGGGTTGGGGCGTTCGGGTTCATGGCTAAGGGGGTTGGCTTGGTCTTGGCTTGGGCCAGGGCTCGGCCAGGGTCGGTTATGAGTCAGGGGGGAGGTCCTAGCCAAGCTAGGGCTCGAGTTAAGGGCTGGGGAAGAGTCCTAGCTATGCTAGGACTCTACCCGAGAAAACGCGCAACACGTGCGCGGGAAGCTGGAGGCTTCCAGGGGCTTGGGGGCTTGGCTTGTGGTCCAAGGGCTGAGTTGAGGTGATGTACTATAGTCCTAGGAGAGTGCACGTGTGGTTGGTTTAGGGGCTGGGCATGCTGGTAAGGGTTGGGAAGCAAATCTTGGAGTCCTATCCCAATAGGGACTCTTGGCCAGCATATGGGACAACTTTGGGCTGGTCGTTCTTGTGGTTTGGGCTGGGTTATTGGTGGTCTAAGGGTCCAGCAGGTCAATTTAGGATGTTGGTCAGGTTTTGGTTTGACATGGTTCGGGGGTAACGCGTGAAAATCGAAAGTTGGCTCGGGGTCGAAGTTTAGGTGTCAATTAGGGGTTTTAAATAAAGAAAAATTGGATAACGGCTCACGGGGGTCTAGTCCTGGTCCATAAGGGCTAAAATAATATAAAAAGACTAAATTTAGAATTTAGGAATTTTATATTAGAGTTTGGGATTTTTTCGGGATTAAAACACCGTCAAAACAATTAATTAATGATAAATGAAAAAGTCTAATATTTAAGCAAAATAAAAGTATGGAAAAATTATTTTAGGCTTAAATAATTATTTGGGACATGTTAGAGTCCCGAAATCTAGGAAAAAGTCAAAATCGAAAAATGTCGAGTCCAGGGGTAAAACGGTCTTTTTACACCTGAAAATTTGTAAGCGTCATGGCAGTGCCCTAAATGCTATTTTCATGATATTATGACAAATTTTAAATTTTTATGAAATGTTCACGATTAAATTATGATTTTTAAATTTCTGTTTGATTTTTATGATTTAAGAAAGACATTTAAAATACATGTTGCATGCTTGGTTTCAAAAATGAAAAATGTTATGTTATTCATGATTTTTATAAAGTGATGTGAATGAAAAAAAATGTTGAAGGAGGTGAAGTGATAGTGACTAATTCGTTAATAATGGCGACGTCGTGAGGGTGATGGTCTCAATGGGAGCCCGACGATCGTGTTTCCATTATTGCGAATATGAGATTATGAGGTTTGAGGAAAAATGGGAATATCGTGAGGGGAGAAAGGCCCCAGAGGGAGCCCATTTATGGGAGAAGGCCCCAGAGGGAGCCCCGAAGATCGTATTTCTATTCGATCATGTTAGGCGAAGGCTTCGTTGACCGGTGAGAGCGTCGCTGATGTCCCCGCCGCCCAGTACTGTGGTTATATGTAGATGGATCCATCGATCATGTCATGTGAGGAAAGTCACAATTAACGATCTGAATTCAACAAAGGAGAAAGGAAAAGGTTTATGTTCATGTTAAAATGTGTTATGTCATGTTAAGGATAAAGGAAAAAGTTAAAAGATTATATTTGCATGTCATGAAATGTATTTTACGTAAAAATATTTTTCACTGTTGCATGTGATTTTATATGTATTATTTGTTATCAAGATTATGGTGTGTTGAGTCTGTAGACTCACTAGGTGTGATGGATGCAGGTGGGTATGAGGGAGGTCTTGACGGATGATCTGACTGGACTGAAGGCGCATACAACCCGAGGACCAGCGCTACTATTTTCCGCATTACGTTTTATGATTTTAAGTTAAAGGTTTTTAAGACTATTTATTTATGTTTTGAGAGATTTTTGAGAGGTTTAGTACGGGCTATACTTTTCAAACTTATTGCTTTTAGGTTTGGTAAACATGCGACGATTTCATTTTTATGACTATTGCACTTGATTTTTAAAATGCTAGATGGTTGGTATTTTATTTTAAAAAGGGAAAAATATTTTATAAAGATATTTTCATGTGATAGATGAAAGTTAGCAAAAAAAAAATTTCTAGTACTTTTCAAGCAATAAAAGAGCAGGACGTTTCAGTTGGTCGTAGAGCCAAGGGTCCTGTAAAGGGTTGTGCCACCATCAGCGCCGGAAAGATCAGTTGTCAAGCCTCAAATTGTAAGTATACATGCTTTATATGCTTATATGGTGTTACCTGCATTATGTCATGAATAAGGTGTTTACGTTACATGTTTATTAGATTCTTGAGTATTTATGCGTGCATGCTTAAATTGTTAAATGGGATAGGCTATGTCACATGATTAGAAAATTTAGATTTAAATGCATGATGGTTACATTAAGAAATTTGGAAAACGTTCAGATAAAATGCCTCCTAGACGTGCCCCCGTTAATNCTTATAGTCAAAATTCGCGATAGAATGAAGACGGCGCAAAGCCGACAAAAGAGTTATGCAGACAAACGACGTAGGGACTTAGAGTTTGCAGTGGGAGATCACGTATTTGTGAAAATAGCACCCATGAAAGGTGTTATGCGTTTTGGCAAAAAGGGGAAACTAGGCCCAAGATTTATTGGTCCATTTGAGATTTTGGAGAGGATTGGTACACTAGCTTATAGAGTGGCATTGCCACCAGCGCTTGCAGGAGTTCACAATGTGTTCCACATTTCAATGTTGCGGAAGTACATGTCGAATCCGTCACATGTGCTTAATTATGAACCTCTTCAATTAACCCCAAATATGACATATGAAGAAAGACCTGTCCAGATCTTAGCAAGGCAAGAAAGACGATTGAGGAACAAAGTCATTCCAATGGTCAAAGTCAAGTGGTTGAATCACTCGGAAGAGGAAGCTACTTGGGAAACCGAGAGAGACTTGAAGAGTCGCTACCCAGATCTATTCGGTAAGTTCTAATTTCGAGGACGAAATTTTATTTAAGGGGGGGAGGAATTGTAAGGTCCAAAATTAAACGACGTAATCCAACTGCATGCGAATCTAGGAAATAATGAAAAATAAGTAAATGACTGATTTTAATTGCCATTTAATTATGTGACATACTTGTTTAGATGTTAAATGAGATTTTTATTGTCATCATGCATAAAATGGTATTTTTGAAAGAATATTCAAGTGACGATCGAGGAACGGGGACCGAGGACTAATAAATGTAAAATGTTTTTTATCAAATAATTATTTTTAATTATTTAAAATATGGTCGATGTTTTTTAAGTATTTTTGAAAATAAAGGGTTTTGAGGTGATTTTATACGCCGGAACGTAAATTTTATCGGTGTTGGTTTTTCAACTAAAATACGAGCTTTTTGGCAACCCGGCTAATAAATTCACATATTTTATTAAAGAAAAACTTTGTTAATATTTTATTTAAATCCTAATTAGACTAATGGGCTTAATTGGGAGGCTTAATAGGCCTAAAAGACTTGAGGTTGATTAATTAGTATTTCAATTAATCAAAAACCCTATTCTAGAAACCAAAAACAATCGGCCACTCTCTTTCAAAAAATAGAAAACTCTCCCCACCTCTCTCTCATACACACACACTGCACATATACAATTCGGGAAGGATTTTCAAAGGTGCTAGCAAGTTCAAGCCAAGGTGTCCTTCCGTTCTTCGTCGTCAACGGATTTTCGAGCGTATAAAACGCAAAGGCACGCCATACATCTCCTTTTCTCATCCATCATGTCATAATATGTTTTTAAAAGTTTTTTTTTGGTAAGCATGAAAGCAGAAGTTTCTGTTCTCGTCGTTCACATGCATATGATGTTTATGCCACTTGTTTGATGCTTTGATTCACGTTTTTTTTTCACTAAGGGGCTGCCATGATGTCTAAGCATCTTTAAGTAAAGATTTTGTAGGAATTGAAGTCCCACACACCCACATAACTCACGGATAAAACAACATGAAACAAGAACAAGTGAAAGTTTGCTGTCAAGGGGTTGGGGCGTTCGGGTTCATGGCTAAGGGGGTTGGCTTGGTCTTGGCTTGGGCCAGGGCTCGGCCAGGGTCCGTTATGAGTCAGGGGGGAGTCCTAGCCAAGCTATGGCTCGAGTTAAGGGCTGGGGAAGAGTCCTAGCATAGCTAGGACTCTACCCGAGAAAACGCGCAACACGTGCGCGGGAAGCTGGAGGCTTCCAGGGGCGTGGGGGCTTGGTTTGTGGTCCAAGGGCTGAGTTGAGGGGATGTACTAGAGTCCTAGGAGAGTGCACGTGTGGTTGGTTTAGGGGCTGGGCGTGCTGGTAAGGGTTGGGAAGCAAATCTTGGAGTCCTATCCCAATAGGGACTCTCGGCCAGCATATGGGACAACTTGGGGCTGGTCGTTTTTGTGGTTTGGGCTGGGTTATTGGAGGTCTAAGGGTCCAGCAGGTCAATTTAGGATGTTGTTCAGGTTTTGGTTTGACATGGTTTGGGGGTAACTCGTGAAAATCGAAAGTTGGCTCGGGGTCGAAGTTTAGGTGTCAATTAGGGTTTTTAAATAAAGAAAAATTAGATAACGGCTCACGGGGGTCTAGTCGTGGTCCATAAGGGCTAAAATAATATAAAAAGACTAAATTTAGAATTTAGGAATTTTATATTAGAGTTTGGGATTTTTTCGGGATTAAAACACCGTCAAAACAATTAATTAATGATAAATGAAAAAGTCTAATTTTTAAGCTAAATAAAATTATGGGAAAATTATTTTAGGCTTAAATAATTATTTGGGACATGTTAGAGTCACGAAATCAATGAAAAAGTCAAAATCGAAAAATGTCGAGTCCAGGGGTAAAACGGTCTTTTTACACCTGAAAATTTGTAAGCGTCATGACAGTGCCCTAAATGCTATTTTCGTGATATTATGACAAATTTTAAATGTTTATGAAATGTTCACGATTAAATTATGATTTTTAAATGTCTGTTTGATTTTTATTATTTAAGGAAGACATTTAAAATACATGTTGCATGCTTGGTTTCAAAAATGAAAAATGTTATGTTATTCATGCTTTTTATAAAGTGATGTGAATGAAAAAAATGTTGAAGGAGGTGAAGTGATTGTGACAAATTCGTTAATAATGGCGACGTCTTGAGGGTGATGGTGTCAGTGGGAGCCCGACGATCGTGTTTCTATTATTGCGAATATGAGGTTATGAGGTTTGAGGAAGAATGGGAATATCGTGAGGGGAGAAGGCCCCAGAGGGAGCCCCGACGATCGTATTTCTATTCGATCATGTTAGGCCAAGGCTCAGTTGACCGGTGAGAGCGTCGCTGATGTCCCCGCCGCCCAGTACTGTGGTTATATGTAGATGGATCCATCGATCATGTCATGTGAGGAAAGTCACAATTAACGATCTGAATTCAACAAAGGAGAAAGGAAAAGGTTTATGTTCATGTTAAAATGTGTTATGTCATGTTAAGGATAAAGGAAAAAGTTAAAAGATTATATTTGCATGTCATGAAATGTATTTTATGTAAAAGTATTTTTCACTGTTGCATGTGATTTTATATGTATTATTTGTTATCAAGATTGTGGTGTGTTGAGTCTGTAGACTCACTAGGTGTGATGGATGCAGGTGGGTATGAGGGAGGTCTTGACGGATGATCTGACTGGACTGAAGGCGCACACAACCCGAGGACCAGCGCTACTATTTTCCGCATTACGTTTTATGATTTTAAGTTGAAGGTTTTTAAGACTATTTATTTATGTTTTGAGAGATTTTTGAGAGGTTTAGTATGGGCTATAATTTTCAAACTTATTGCTTTTAGGTTTGGTAAAAATGCGACGATTTCATTTTTATGACAATTGCACTTGATTTTTAAAATGCTAGATGGTTGGTATTTTATTTTAAAAAGGGAAAAATATTTTATAAAGATATTTTCATGTGATGGATGAAAGTTTAAAAAAAAAAAATTTCTAGTACTTTTCAAGCAATAAAAGAGCAGGATGTTTCAACCTCAATGCTATAATGTGTAGCAAATACGAAAACACACAAATGTGACATTCATAGGGTGTTTTAGAAAAATTACCTATCAATGACAATGGATTGATGATGGCTCCAACTTAATTGATATACAACTAAGCTCTTGAATGGTAGACACAATCTACAAGCTTCCTTTGAGCACTTCTTGCTCAAAAATTAAGCCCACCACCAACAAGCTAAAACCCCTCTTATTTTGCACTAGAAAAATAAGAGGATTTTTCTTTGAGAAGTGTTATCTTTCTTCAACAATTGAAGAAGAAGAATGAGAGAAAAATGAATGAGAAAAAGGATTCAAAGTTTCGACCAAGCCTAAATAGGAGAGAAGGGAAGAAGTTTCTTGGTTGTGCAAAAAGGTGATAAAGTGCATGAGCATGTCATGCAATGTTTAATGAAAAAGTGCCTCCAACCCTTCACCTTCCTAGCATGCCTTTTTGCTTAGGCTTGTAACAATTACAAGGCCCATTGACTTTAATTTAAATGTCTCAAACATATTTGAGCCCAATTACACCTTACTTGAATTTACTCAAGCCCACTAATTAAATAATCATTCCATTTAGGCTCTACAAGACCCAATGTTATTTAATTAATTCAACACTTGAATTAATTTAATTCAGTCCACAATAATGTTTATGAAAATCACAATTTTCAAATACATTATTTGTTTGGTAAACTTTTAATTTAGGAACACTTCCATAAATTAAAAGTTAAATTCTCCCTATAGAAGTCATACTTCTATTTTTCCTTACGCTTATAAACTCCTTTATAAGCCGTTCAACACATTGAACTATTTTCTTCTCAACGAAATCTAGAAAGCTAGTACTTGTGGGCCCTTTAATGGTTAATTGATACAACTAGCCGTGGGTTCACATCTCCATGTGATTCGTGACTAAACATTTCCTTATATGAGCATACCCCAATTGCTCCATTCTTACTTATCAACTCCTTGATAATAAGAACGTCAGAACTCAAGTCTGATAATACCCAACCAATCATGTTAAACGCCTAGCAGCATCGCTTACATGATTCTCTAGATATCAAATGATAGTGCCTGCAAAAACCATTCAATTATGGTTAGCATACATTATGGTCCCTTCAACTCATATATCCTGATCGATTCGACAACCATTGGTATACCGAGAGTTGTCAATGAATCGGTACTATGTGTCATGTCGTAGTTGCATCAATGGTATAATCTATGAAACCCCTTTCATAATTACCACCATAATCTGATTAGAGATTTCATACTACATACACATAGGATATCCATACCCGAAGGTAAGCGGTGAATCCCCGACTACAATGCATCGACTCCTATATGTTTCGCCAGAACAACCAACCTTGCCACCTGATGACCCCTTAAGAGTCAGTAAACAAGTCAAAGTACAATGCTAGCATATAGAGTCTCAATGTTGTCCCGAATCATAAGAACTAATGGTGTACAACCATAAACTAGGACGTTTCCACTCGATAAGTGAGAACCACTTGGAAAGTCCTATATGGAGGGTTGTTCAGTGCACTCTACAAGGAGCACCTATCTGCATGTTCGGACATCACAATGTCCCCTACCAATGAAACATGGTACTCACATCGCAGATACTAGTCTCGAACTCGAGCGGCCTATATCCTTCTTAGCGGCGGCTGAATCGACTAGGAACTGTTTAGAATATACAGTATTGCAAATATGAGTTTCATGATACTCATCATATGAGCACCTCATATTCTTTCTACTATTTGTATATTCAAGGACTTTATCTATGCAACTAGCATGGGTATACATATAAAGAAGTGCCAAAACAATAATTTCAAATATTATTAAAATAAAGACTGTTTATACATAGAGTTTCATTGTGAACACTCGGCCAACACTTGGCTCGACGTGCACCTACTCTAACAGTTTCTGCCCACTTTGATTTGCTTTCTTCAGCCAAAAGCACTTCATGTTTCTTTTTGGATGATTTTTTGTAATCCTTGGTCCTTCTTCTGTGCTCATAGGACTTCTTTCCTTTTTCAGTTGATCCTCGACTGTCCTTCTTTGGCTTAGGACAGTCTGCTATGAAGTGACCAGATTTGCCATAGTTGTAGCACGCATAGGATTCTTCTTTGGACTGATTCTTCTGATATTGTTTCTGGAAGTTTCCTTGATTCTTCCTCATGAATCTTCCAAATTTCTTGATAAACAGTGACATAGCATCATTGCTCATTTGATCAGCAGATTTGTCAACTGAACCAGTTGGTTCTGATCTTACAGCTGTTAAAGTAGTTGTGACAGCTGGTGTTGAGGGTTCTCCTTCCCTGGTTAGCAGTTCAAACTCGTAAGCCTTTAGATCAGCAAACAAGTCATGGAGTTCGATCTTGTTAAGATCCTTTGACTTTCTCATAGCCATGGTCTTGACATCCCATTTTTTGGGAAGACCTTTGATCACCTTTAGTGCCACTTCTTTATTCGAATACACCTTTCCAAGTACATTCAGCTCATTGATAAAGCCACTGATCCTTTCATCATAATCGTGCATGGATTCTCCATCCTTCATCTTGATGTTGTCAAACTTCTGAACAGCAACTGATAGCTTGTTCTCTTTTGTTTTCTCATTTCCTTCACATAGCTGGATCAGTTTCTCCCATATTTCTTTGGCATTTTTACACATCTTGATTTTGTTGAATGTGACTTTATCCAGCGTTTTATATAAGATATCCTTTGCCACATTGTCTAGGTTGGCTTTCCTTTTGTCCTCAGTTGTCCATTCATCTCTGTGCTTTTCTATGCGATGGGGTGCCCCTTCAGTGATGGCAATTGTTGTATTTGCTTTTAAAATCTTCATGGGACCTTCACTGATGACATACCACATGTTGCCATCCTGTGCAGCTAAATGATCCTGCAATCTGATTTTCCAGTCATCAAAATCTTCTCTGGAAAACATTGGTATTTTATTGAATGAAGTCATGTTGAACAGTTTTGAGGATACGAATATTCTGTGACAAGATTAAACTTGCTATGATACCACTTGTTAGGATCGGTTTGTTGGGTGGAAAGTGTTTAGAAGGGGGGGTTGAATAAACACTTAGAGATTATGACATCTTTTCGTAGTAAAGTATCAGTTTGGTGACACACTAATACAGGAATCTTGTCGGTCAATAGCAATCAGTTTAACTGATAACGGTTGCAGAAAATAAACTGATTGAAAGATAGAATAACTAACTGAAATGATCACACAGAGATTTATGGATGTTCGGAGAATTAAATACTCCTATGTCACCCCTTCTATCACAAGGATAGGATATGCACTAAAAGACTTTGATCGATACAAAAATTGTACAGACCCACTTCAGCTTGGACTTAATACTGCCAAAACTGAAACTCTTAGTTAACAACAATGTTCACAGTTCTACGACTGATCTTAGCACAAATGATCTAGTTAAAGATAGAATGTCAACAAAAATAGCTTGTGCTAGTTAGCTCGAAAAGTAGCCTCAACTGCTATAGATGGATCTTTTAAGCGTGAGCTTTTATACTTTGAGTATGAATAAATCTCAGCAGAGTAACAGCAAGTTTTTTGAAAATAGTTCGTGTCTCTTGTTTTCTCGACTGCTCTTCTCGCCTATTTATAGGCTTCTCTTCTAACGGTAACTTTAAATAATATTTGAATCTTATATCCGTTGATTGCCACGTCAATATTCCTCTGACATTCGTACACTGTAGTCTCTGAAATACGGCGTTCCACTACGAGTTGCAGTGTGATTTGTACTGTTGTCGGTTGAACGGTTGAGTGTCTTTTTAAACTTATCATGTGTACAACTGATAAGCAGTAGCTGATAAGCTTACAATTGAATGAATCAACTGATCAGTTTCCAACTGATCAGTCGTTGTCTTCGAAAGTCCAGATAGGCTCAAAACTGATCAGTCAGTTCTCTTCGTCAGTTCAGTTCAGTTGGATTCAGTTGCCTTTGATAATACACGCGATACTCTTCAGTTAGGCAAACTTTCAGTTGAATTGTGTAGTTCGATCTCTTGATCAGTTAGTCCAATAAATATATGGTTTGTCAAACAGCCGAAATTATGTTTCCAATAGATACGAATACGATTGGAGATATCGTGAGGGAAAAGGCCCTAGAGGGAGTCCGTTTACGGGAGAAGGCCCAGAAGGAGCCCGACGATCGTATTTCCAATGACACGAATATGTTAATATGTAAGGCCAAGGCCCAGTTGACAGGTGAGAGTGTTTCTGGTGTCCCCGCCACCCAATACTGTGGTTACATGTTGATGGATCCATCGCCCAATACGTTTAAGAATACGAGTCACAATCACAATCTGAATTCAACAAACACGAATATGAATATGAACATGAATATGAATATGAATATGAATACGAATACGAATATGAATATGAATATGTTTACGATGATAAGAAAATGTTTATGTATACATTTATGTTGATATGAAAATGTTTAAGAAAATGTTTATGTTTAAAGTGATGCATCATTATGAAAATATTTTTATTTAAAGTTTATGCATCATAAAAATGTATATAAAATTTGTCTTGTTTAAAGTTTCTGCATTTTCATGAAAATGAAATTTTAAGTACAAGTATTTTTCACTGTTGTATGTAATCTGTATATGTAATACTTTTTATCAAGAATATGATGTGTTGAGTCATTAGACTCACTAGGTGTAATTGACGCAGGTGATTAGGACGATTATATTTATGGAGGTCCTGATGGTTGATCTGACTGGACTGAAGGTGCACATAACCCGAGGACCGACGCTAGTTTTTCGCACTAGTTATGATTTATGATTTTAAGTGATCCTAAAGATAGTTTTACGACGATTTAATTAGGAGTGGTTTTTGAGAA
Organism: Primulina huaijiensis; assembly: GCF_012295235.1. NCBI lineage: Eukaryota > Viridiplantae > Streptophyta > Magnoliopsida > Lamiales > Gesneriaceae > Primulina > Primulina huaijiensis. The sequence continues at coordinate 11,860,600 of NC_133309.1, read as the reverse complement.
GTTATAGTATGGGCTATACTTTTCAAATAATGTTTTTAAGTTTGGTAAACATTTGACGATTTAAACAATTTTTCTTTGGATTTTTAAATATTAGTTGGATGTTTATTTTTAAAATAGTGACAAGATATTTTAAAGTATTTATATATATATATGTATATTTTTAATTATGGAGATTAAGGAGAGAAAAAAAAATTTTCTAGCGCGATTTAAGAAAACGATCAAGCAGACGTTTCAGTTGATATCGGAGCAATGGTTCTGTAAAAGGTTGTGCCACCATCAGTGCCGAGAAGCTCAGTCGTCAAGCCTCAAATTTGTAAGTTTACACGCTTTTTATGATTTTATGGTGTTACCTTAAGTACATGAATTATATGTTCACATCACATGTTTAATAGTTTTATGATAATATATGATTTGGAATTTTTATACGCAATACAATGTGAAATAAGAAATTATTTGATTTCAACGCATGTTGGCTTTGCGGTGGAATTGAACTATATTGATTTTTGGGTTTTGGTATTAATGTTCTACTTTTTGGGCGATAAGTTAATCGTAAATATTATGAATGCTTCTGGGACACGTAGATTTTTTAAGAAAATATTTACGATTCGTGATTACTAGTTGAATTAATTTTTGGGAATTACTCATATGTAATAATGATTCGAGGATTTGCAACGACTTTGGGAGTATAGAAATGTATAAATTGGGATTTTATGTTTGACGAAAGGTAAGATTGGTTATAAGGAATTGATTTTTGGGTAAATAAGTTTGAATTTTTGAAAATTATGTCATGGGAAACCTGTAGAAGGGTATTAAGAATACCAAGAACTTATGGGTTAATCATAGGATTGTCGAAATTTAGGACAAATTGAATAATTTTTGAGGAAATTAAGATTTAATTTTGCAAATGTTAAGGAAATTGAGGACTAATTTAGCAATAAGCGATAATTTGATGGTTAATTGATAGGAATTTTTGATGATTTAGACTTGTAGAATATTTAGAACCTTGGGATATCTTGGTTATAATGTTATAGGGAATGTTAATCAAGGGTTTTTAAGGATGAATCGATATTAGGCTTGAAAACCTAAGCGTTAGCGGATGTGTTTGGGATTTTAAGATTAAAATTTGATAAGTTGATGAATATTTTGGGTATAAAATAAGGAAAATAATATACGATAAATCCATCTTTTAATGTTGGGAATTTTAAGAAAAGTTGAATTTTGTGGTTATAATAACATAGCACTAAGTCATCACGGGTTTTTTTAAGTTACAATTCGCAAATAAGGATTTAAAAGGAAGATTTATTCAGGATCAAGGACACATAAGGACACCCTAAGATTTAGTATTTTATCAGAGTGCGCAGCGAAGCGTGGATTTTTGGGATACTAAAACTAAGTCTATACTTTTGATTATTAAGGATAAGCGAATTTCGAGAACGAAATTCAATTTAAGGGGGGAAGATTGTAACGCCTCGAAAACTTAAAGGTCCACGCAAACCACATGCATGCAATTATTACATTTCTTTGTGTTTTAATTAAATTGTTTTAATTGTATTAATTAATTTGTTGTGCATATTTACATGTGTAAAATATATTTTTCTACATGGTTGCATTAAAATGTATTTTTAAAAAGTTATTCGAATTGCGATCGAGGAACGGAGACCGAGGGCTGAAAAACGTAAAATATTTTTATTAAATGATTGTGATGTGACTTCGTTGAAATGGATGAGCCGGGTAAGGAGCTCCAACGGATCAAATCAAGAATTTATCGTTTTTAGGGAATTTGAGTGAAGGTAATGGCTTCAATAGCACCTGCAAACAATGAAAGAACCTCGTGAATGGGCGCCGGAGGGGTGTCCGGCGTGGCCACTCCGATGCTTAAGTCAGCAGGTTGAAGATGAACACAAGCAATATTTGGGAGAAAATATGTATAATGCTTAAGAGTTCAAAGATTTCAGAATCGGTAAATGACATTAATACCTGCTATTTATAGTAGAAGATGAGGTAGGTACCTCGATTCCAGTGCTACCTACTAAGTATGGTAGGTCGGCTGCCCATACCCTATCTTCTGATGACTTCTAGGACACTCCAAACCCAAGTTGTTCTGACAGATTAGACGTCATTTATCAATCATACTCGAGTATGGTTCAATTCTCGAGGTGGCTCGGGCAATTGATTACCCGGGTACTTATATGAGAGCTCGGGCGATGATTGCGCGGGAGACCGGGCTGTTCGAAGAATTCTTGGGAAACATGTAGTGCTCGGGCTCTTGATAGTGTCCGGGTCGTCAATCGACCCGGATCCTTATGGCAACGACCCGGATCCTTATGGGGATATCACCACCCATCCCTAAAATAGTCGGGCTAGAGCTTGACTCGCTGTCCCGATCAGTCCAAGATAATTAACAGTGCACCAAATTGAAGTCTTCAAATATCCCATAGATGAGATGAAATGCTGGGACCTCCTGTCCCCTGGATTCATAATAACTTATTGTTTAGCATTCTTGGGCCCTGTCGATATTACCACGATGACACGTGTCATAGCATAAATTCCCGCCTAAAAGACGTTTCGCATTTCGAGAAGTGGATAAGTTTGACGCCTTGATAACCGTACACGTCCTTTCAACTCTTGGCCCATCTTAGTCGTTCGTGCATTTACAGATCAACGGCTGTGATTAGCCCCTTCCTCCTATACATAGCCATTCACCCATTTTTCAATCGTACTAACAAACTATCATCCAGGAAACACAATGGCTGGTGCAAGTAGTTCGAAAACTCCGAGTATGACCGAAGCCTTAAAGGAATCCGCTCTAGAGATTCGAAAATCTACTATAGAAGATGAAGTGTTTCACGCAATTATTGACTACTGGGAAGAGCTTCAGGGGCTGAAACTTCTTTATGATTCTGGAGAAGCTATCACTCCTAGCCTGGTTGCTAAACTGAGGAGAGTGCGAGAGCACTTGCATATAGCTGAGTGGATAGACGTCTTTACAGATGGTCGTATCTATCAATTAATGCTTCGGAAAGAAATAAAGATCCTTAAGCGTATTGCCGATTCAGACAGCTTCCTGAAGACTTCCACCGGACCTTTAGCTGCTTGGGTGAAAATATGGATAATTGCTGTAGAGGAAGAATACGATGATGTAGTACGCGCTAATGTCTATGGTTGAATAAAATACTAATTGAAGCCTGTCTCTGTCGTTATTTTGCTGTAATCTCTTAAGTTTATCGGTTGATGCATATATACCGCAAGTGGAACAAGGTTAATTGATAAAATCACAATGCTAAACCTTAACATCTCCCGGGCTTTCCTTGAAATGCCCGGGACTCTAGCCTCCCGGGCTCTGAGTATGGTGCTCTGTCGGTTACTCTTCTCGAGTATTCCAAGAGACGTCATTATGACACACGCTTCGCATTCATATCATTCCACGTTCCAAGAATTTGTTAATTCCGATACATTGATACCTGTAGCCCCGTCTTTCTTCATAAATAAAAAACGTTTAAGCTAGCACACGGCTCTCCACCTTCTTCAACATTAAATACCACCTGTCTATAAATAAGAAGATGAAAGTGAAATAAGAACAATAATCCAATATGCCGAGTTCGAGTGAGTCTACCGCTTGTAGCAGTACGCATGCCATTGTCACAGATGAGATGCTTCCTTATCTGGAAGACTTGAAGAAAACTATTGAAGAATATATCTCGGTAAAGGTTATGTCTTCATGGTTCAAGATTCAAGATCTCCAGAATTCCTATCAACATGGTTTGGCACTTACTCGTTCCCAGAGGGCAGTAGCGAGAAGATACAAACAACAATTTGATGTCAACCACGTTACAGAGCTAGCAACTGACCAAGTTCTCCTGCATGCAATGCTATGGAAGGAGTGACATCAGCTAAAGAAGATTTCCTCTGCCGAATCCTTCACTAGTTTAAGAATCCATGAATTGAATAATTGGATAGTTGAGTGGCAGGATTCTGTAGATTCTGAACTAGCTGCTGTAACGTGGCATAGATTATTTCCTCAATAAAATTTTAGTAGATGTAATTCTTCATCTTCCTATTCTTCTGCCAATGAATTCTGTAAGTCGAGTAGTATATAACTAACGCGTAAAACCGAAATGCCAGGAACTAATGTTTCCTGACCCTATCATAAATTGCCGGGCTCTTCCCCCACCTGGGCTTAAAATGAAATGCCGGGTTCTCACATCACCCGAGTTTAAAATAAAATGCCGGGTTCTCACACCACCCGGGCAATTGATATGGTGTTATAATGACGTATGCCCTACTGCCAAGCTGTCAGAATCTGTACGTATTCCGAGTGTATAAATGATCATGACGCCTCGATTTATGCCCCCGTCTTTTCAAATGTCCCGCCCAATCATGCCGCTCAATTTTCGAGGTTAATCTGGTTCGTTTGTTCTGTTCTGGATCAGCGATTCAGATTCGTTCCCACCGCCTATATATATTAGGCCTCCTGTTTTCGAAAAAACACTTTCAAATTTAAAACTTCGGCGAAGCCCTTGCGAATTTTCTTCCTGAAGCTCCTCCGTGCGAAATCACCTAGCTCCAACGATCCTCGACCATCCTTCTCCAAAAACTTGTAAGTTTCTCCTTCGTAATATGTCTAATTCTACTTCCTCTACCTCTGGGGCTAATGTGCGGGGCTCTCCTAGCGATGAATCCACCGCATTGCGCTCTGACTCCCCTCCGTCTCCCCCTCGCCGTTCTATAACTCAACCTTCTAAAAAACAAAAAACCCTTCTAACCAAACCCTCCTCTTCAAAACCTTCCTCCTCGGGCACTTCCCGAGCCCCAGGAAAGGACAAGGGTAAGGGAAAAACTCGGGTTTCTGACCGCCCTTCTTCTGAGGCCCCGGGAGTTCCTTGGTTCTCCTCAATGAGCAGCACTTTGCGTTCGGGGGCGGACGAGGAACTCCGCACCCTAGGAGTTATTCCCTCTTCTTTTCCTATTATTATACCCGGCCCCTCTGATCGGGCAGATAGCCCTCCTCCTGGGTATACTACTTTTTTCCGGGACCAAATCAAGAATGGTCTTCGCTTCCCCATCCCTTCTTTTTACATTGAGGTCGCCAAATCCTTTGGGGTTCCTGTCAATCAATTTCATCCCAACTCTTTTCGGATTATGGCCTCGGCCTTTGTCCTTTTTCGTATGCATAACCTTGTTATTAACCCCCTTATTCTTCATTACTACTTTACCTGTAGGCTAGGTGATAATGCCTTTTCCCTTTCTGCCCGGTTCAACGCCCGGTTCCTTGATGACATTCATTCTTCCCAGAAAGGATGGAAAGGAAGATATTTTTTTATACAACTACCATCCTCTCTCTCCTGTCTAACAGGGTTTCTTCCCTTTCTTCCTCCCCAGCCTGCCCTTCCTCGAGCTTACAAATTCGAGGAATTTTACACCCGAAGCCAAGACTTGGTAGAGGGTCAAAAATTCTCTTCCTCCTCCCTTATTTCCCAGGAGCACTTGATCACTTATGGGTTGAGCGTCCGGGCTGAAGACCCAATAGATCTGGCTATTGACGAGGTGGCTGGCTCGGACCCTCAACCCGGTAACTTTCTAATTCCTGTCTTCTTAGTTTGTTATTCATCCATCTTTTATAATCTCTACTAATCCTCCCTCTTATTGCGCAGATTCTTCATAAATGCAAGAGGATTTTCTCCAGAAATGGGAAGAGGAAAGGGTTGCCAAGGAGAAGAAATTGGCAGCCCAGAAGGCTGCCCGTGAGAAGAAACAGGTTGAGGCGGAAGCAGCGCGGCAAGCTGAGTTGAACCGGGTGGAAGCCCAGCAAGAAGAGGTGACCCGGGATTCATCCCGGGAAGACCCTGAAGACCACATTCCCCTCATCCGGAGGAAGCGAAAGGCTGTCACAAGCCCGGAGCGGATTCTGGGTGAATCTAACTGGGAAGGAGGGCAAAGCTCGTCAACCACTCCTCCCCAGCGTCAACCTACAGAGGAGCCTCCCCAAGAGCCTCTTCTAACCGATCAACCCACCTGGCCCAACATCTTCCTGGAGGGAGCTTCTTCAACTGGTATTCGGCGCTTAAAGCTTATGCTCACTCCTGAGGAAGATGACTTTTTGAAGAATTTTGGGCCTGGTGCTCGGTTCCTTGAGGGATCTAACCGATTCCTATCTGTAAGTCTTTTCTTCATTCTTTTTTCCTTCATTTATCCTTTCTTTTACTAACTTGCTTTGTACAGGCTGCCCAAATGATGATCTCGGCCTTCGAGGAAGTGGCGGCGGTGGATACCAAGAAAGGTCAACAAACCCGGGCTGCTCAAGAAATCCAAGATCAACTGCACGGAGAGCTTGCTCGGGCTAAAAGCCTTCACGAAGAGGAGATCGCCATCCTAAAAGCTTCCTTGGAGTCGGCTCACACGGCACTGGACAAGTCTCGGAAGGACCTCGATGAAGCTACCATTCGGGAGAAGAATCTGCGAGGTGCCTTGGCTGTCTCGGAGTCGAGAAACCATTCTCTATCTGAGCAGATAGAAGTTCAACAATCCCGAGCAGAGAGGGCCGAGAATGCTTTGTCTCTGGCGGAGCATAATAAGGATAAATAGCAAGCTTCCTTCCTTCAATCTCCTGAGTTCAATAAGGTCGTGGTAGATAAGGCTTACCCTCTTTTCAAGATCGGTTTTGACAAGTGCCGGGAACAATTTGAGGGAGCTGGACTCTTACCCCAGGATAAGGAAAATTTTCCTGATTTTGGCCTGGCCATTGCATCCCTTCCCAAGGGTGGAGAGGAGGAGGAGGAAAACCAGGAAGATGAGCCAGGATCTGATCATATTGATATAGACTAGGGTTGTATTCTCTTTTTTCTTTATTTCTGTAATTCCTGTTCTCGGATTTTTATTGAACAGATTCTTTCCTTCAATAGTGTCTCGATTAATCTCTTGATAGCCAAGTAATACCATTGTTCTTTATGCAAACATCAAGAAAATATTTCAAGTGTTGAGAACTAACCGGACCTTTTAGTGAACAATTGTGATAAGAAAAGAACATATTTTCGTAACAAATGAATGTCCCTAGCCTGGATCCTACCGAGTTAAGAATAATCAAGGCGTGTGGCCAAGGAACACGTCTTGGGACTTGTGAATGGTCGAGGTGTGGTTCCCCGAGCCAGGGTGTAGTGCCCTGGGCTTTTAGATCCAAGGTGCGGAGCCTCGGGCCGGGGAACATGTCCCGGGACTTGTGAATGGTCGAGGTGTGGTTCCCCGAGCCAGGGTGTAGTGCCCTGGGCTTTTAGATCCAAGGTGCGGAGCCTCGGGCCGGGGAACATGTCCCGGGACTTGTGAATGGTCGAGGTGTGGTTCCCCGAGCCAGGGTGTAGTGCCCTGGGCTTTTAAATCCAAGGTGCGGAGCCTCGGGCCGGGGAACATGTCCCGGGACTTGTGAATGGTCGAGGTGTGGTTCCCCGAGCCAGGGTGTAGTGCCCTGGGCTTTTAAATTGGTTCTTCCCGAGTCTAAGATACGACAAATAATATAATACTTCTCCTTGAGAGAAACAGGTCTTTCATTATATCTTCGACCAATTAATTACATCTGTTAGGCATAGTACTGCTTTAAATTAAATACATTCCAAGGTCTTTTGAGAGAGCGTCCTTGCGTGTCTTCTAAATAAAAAGATCCTGAGCTAACCCTCCGGGTAATTTTATATGGTACTTCCCACCGAGCTTCTAGTTTCCCAACATCCCCAGCAGGATTAACATTTTTCATGACTAAATCCCCTATTTGAAAATCTCGAACTCGGATCTTTTTATTGTACGATTTCATGATTCGACCTCAGTATGCTTCCATTCGAATTATTGCTCGGTCTCTTCTTTCTTCTACCAAATCCAATTCCATGGCCCGACTTTGATCATTGCCGCCTGGATAAGATTCTACTCGGGGAGAAGTTTACCCAATTTCGACAGGGAGGACTGCTTCAGAACCATATACCAGGTTGAAAGGAGTTTCTTGAGTAGGTGCTCGGGGAGTAGTTCTGTACGCCCAGAGAACACTGGGTAATTCTTCCACCCAATCTTTTCCCTTGCCTTGTAGCGTGGTCTTCAATGCTTGTATAATAATTCTGTTTGACCATTAGCTTGAGGGTAGGCAACAGAAGTAAAAGACTGAGTGATTTTCATTTCATGACACCAAGATGTAATTCCTTTGCCCTGAAATTATCTCCCGTTATCTGAGATTAGTCTTCTGGGCAATCCGAACCGGCACACAATGTTCTTCCACAAAAATTTCAATACTTCCTGCTCAGTAATTCTAGCCAATGGCTCGGCTTCCACCCATTTGGAAAAGTAATCCACAGCCACCAGTAAGAACTTCTTTTGAGCCCTGGCAGTTGGGAAAGGACCAACAATATCCAGGCCCCATTGATCAAAGGGGCAAGATGCCCAGATAGGCTTCATGGGAGTGGCCGGACTGTGCTGGAAGTTTGAGTGATGTTGACATCTCTTACAAGCCTGGACCACTTGAGCAGAATTCTGGCTAAGAGTTGGCCACCAGAATCCGGCAAGCATTGTCTTCCGGGCCAAAGCCATCCCTCCGAGATGCTCAGCACAACATCCCTCATGTATTTCTCGGAGGACATAATCCACTTCTCCTTCAGATAAGCATTTTAGCAGAGGTCCCTGGAATGATTTTCTGTATAAGATTTTATTTAAAAGAACGAACCTGGGAGCTTGTCTCTTGATTCTTTGAGCCCGAGTCCTGTCTTCAGGTAATTCATTTGTTGTAATGAATTTAATCAATGGCGTCATCCAGGAGTCCTCGGGTACTGGTAGTATTTCTTCCTCGGTGGACAGGACCAAACGGGAAACATGCAAAATTTCCCGGGTGTTGACTTCTGATAATGAGGCAGCCATTTTTGCTAGAGCGTCTGCCTCTCCATTTTCCTCCCGGGGTATTTGTTCGATACTCCAATCCACAAAGATGGCTGCCTGGGTTTTTATGAGCTGTAAATATTTGAGCATCCTATCATCTTTAGCTTCATAAGCACCCTTTATCTGCTGAGTGATTAATTGTGAATCAGAATATACAATAATACGGGAAGCTCCAATCTCTTTAGCAGCTCGGATTCCTGCAAGGACAGCTTCATACTCGGCTTCATTATTAGTAACCCGGGAATCAATCCTTAAAGCCAACTTAATCTTCTCTCCTGGAGGAGATATTACTACAACACCTATTTCGCACCCTGCAAGGCTAGACGCCCCATCCACAAACACCCTCCATACTTCATCTTCAGCAGGTTGTACCATCTCGGACAAAAAGTCTGATAGGGCTTGCGCTTTAATGGCCACCCGAGGTTTGTATTCGATATCATACTCTCCTAACTACACTGCCCATTTGATCATTCGCCCTGATACTTCCGAATGAGTCATGATTCTGCCTATAGGACTATTAGTCAAGACAATTATTTGATGTGACAGGAAGTAAGGCCTTAGCTTCCGGGCAGTCATGATCAAGGCCAGAGCAATCTTTTCCACTTCACTGTACCGGAGTTCAGGTCCTCTCAGAGCATGGCTGACATAATAAACAGGCCTTTGATCGGAGCCTTCTTCTTGTATTAGAACTGAGCTGACAGCATACTCTGTGGTGGATAGATAAACAAATAATTTTTCCCCCGGCTCTGGTTTCACTAACACAGGGAGCTCTGCAAGATGGATCTTCAAGTCCTGGAAGGCCTGTTCACATTTATCATCCCATCCGAATTGTCGTGCCTTCCTCAATTCCTGAAAGAAAGGATAACTCCTGTGTGCTGATCGGGAAATAAATCGAGAGAGGGAAGCAATCCTCCTGGTCAGCTTTTGTACGTCTTTGACAGATTGAGGAGATGGCATGCACAGCACGGATTTGACTTTCTCCTGATTTACCTCAATTCCCCGATCTGTCACTATGAATCCCAAGAATTTTCCACTCTTTACGCCAAAAATACACTTGGCCGGGTTAAGCTTGATTCCGTAATGTACGAGAGTGGCAAAGGTTTCTTCTAGATCCTCAATAAAGCTGGCCACTTCCCGGGTCTTCCCCAGGATATCATCCACATAGACTTCCACGTTTCGCCCCAGTTGCTTCTCAAAGACTTTGTTCATCAAACGCTGGTACGTAGCTCCTGCATTCTTTAACCCGAAAGGCATTACAATATAACAAAATGTACCTCCCGAGGTGATGAAGCTAGCTTTATCTTGATCACTCTTGGCCAGGGGGATTTGATGGTACCCCTGGTATGCGTCCATGAAACTCAGTAATTCGAAGCCCGATGTGGAATCCACCAATTGATCAATACGGGGCAGAGGATAATGATCCTTGGGACACGCCTTATTGAGATCGCGAAAATCCACACACATGCGCCAGTTCCCTGCTGATTTAGGCACTAATACCACATTCGAGAGCCAAGTGGGGAATTGAACTTCCCGAATGTGACCAGCTTTCAAAAGCTCTTTTACTTGTTCATCAATAACTTTGTCCTTTTCGGGGCCAAAGTGTCTCTTTTTCTGCTTTATCGGGTGCGATCCCGGGAGGATATTTAGTTGGTGCTCAGATATCAAGGGAGAGATTCCCGTCAATTCCTGCTGGGACCATGCAAAAACGTGAAGATTATCCTTTAAACAGTTAAGTAGACTGACCCGGGTGGATATGTTAAGATCTCGGGCCACCCGGATCTGCTGTCCTGGTCCAATCTCCACAACTTCCTGCTCCTCTTCTGCCACAAAATGCACTTCTCCCTTCTCAACTGCTTCTCCACATACTTCATCAGTTCGGGCCTTCTTCCCAGCCTTCTTTGATTTGCTCTGATCTACCCAGACAGCTTCTACATAACATTTCCGGGAGGAAGGTTGGTCTCCCCGGACTTCACCCACTCTACTACCAGCCGGGAACTTAATCTTTTGGTGATAGGTAGATGCTACGGCTTTTAATTCATTCATAGCCGGCCTCCCCAAAATTATATTATATGATGAAGGGGAGTCTACCACAGTAAAAGTAGTCATCACCGTCTTTTTGAGATCCTGGGAACCCAGGGTTAATGGAAGGACGATTTCCCCTTCCGGGTAGACCACATGGCCAGCAAAACCAAAGAGGGCAGTTTCCACGGTTTCCAAATGGTAGCCCTGCAAATTCATCTGCACAAAAGCATCTTTAAAAATTACATTCACAGAGCTTCCCGAGTCAACAAAGACTCTCAGAATGTCATAATTGGCAACTCGGGCTTGGATAACCAGGGCATCATTGTGGGGTAAGTTCACTCCCTTCAAATCCTCGGGGCCAAAACTGATGACCGCTTCACTCCTTCTCATTCCATCTACCTCCATACATTCCCTCCTACTCCTCGACTTCCTTGCCCGGTTGGAGTCTCCATCAGTGGAGCCTCCTGATATCATTTTTATCAATCCTGTAGCAGGGGGTGACTTCTTTTTCGTCTCAAGATCGGGCTCTCTCCTCCTAACGGGCTCTCCCCTCGGTACATTCCTCATACTTCCTCCCCGAGCGTTGGGCCCTGGCTGTGAAGATGTCCATGGCAATCTCGGCCTCTTATGGGCTTGACTTTGCTCTGGGGCGGAATGGAAGGAATAGTTTCCCCTCAATGTTTTGCAATCTTCGGTATTGTGATAACACACCTTATGGAGAGTACAAAATCCTCTTTTCTCAGGTCGGGATAATTGATGGTCCGGGGCCAGATCCCTACTGCATTCCTGAACCTCTCTGTCCTGGGTAAACTTAAGAGGCACGTGGTGAGAGAAGTGTCCTGGATTATTCCTTCTCTGCCCTTTCTCCTCGGGCCTAGCTACCCGGTCTCCCCTTCTTTTCTTACAGCTTCTCTCTTCTGCTTCTGGGCTTCCTCCATGTTGATGTGTTTTTCTGCCCGGGATAATAAGTCTTCGAAATCCACGGGCACTTTTTTGTTTATTTTCTTGAAAAATTCACCCTCCCTCAAGCCTTGGGTGAATGCCGTAGTTTCTGTTTCAGTAGCGCAAGTAGGGACATCCAAAGCCACTCTATTAAATCTTTTAATATAAGCCCACAAACTTTCATCCAGGTTCTGTTTGACTTCAAAAAGACTAAAAGCGGTCTTCTTGTATTTCTTGCTGCTACTGAAGTGGTGTAGGAACACCTTTTGGAAGTCTTTAAATGAATTAATACTCTGAGGGGACAGTCCCTCAAACCACCTTTTAGCTGAATCCACCAAAGTGGTGAGGAACACTTTACACTTGATTCGATCCGTGTAACAGTGTAACATGGCCATGTTTTCAAACCTGGCTAGGTGCTCCTCAGGATCCGCATTGCCATCGTAATCTTTTACTTTGGCGGATTTGAAGTTCCCGGGAAGAGGTTCCCAGACAATGATATCAGTAAATGGGCAACCCTTAGCAGTAGCTCGAGAAATGCTACGACTCTCCAACTGCCCTTCCAGAACTTTCATTTTCTGTCTTAACTCCAACAACTCCTCAGCCACGGTAGGTGATTTGGATCCAGCACTAGACTCCTCATCCTCTCCTCTCACTTCCTCCTCCCTCCACTCTTGCTCTTGCTCCTGCTCATGCTCATCAACTTTCCCCCCTCCCGGTGGGGTAACTTGATGAGAAGTGTCTTTCCTGGCCACAGCTTTCCCCACCGCTTCGGAGATTATTCTAGCCAACTCCTCCGGGGTCATGGTAATAAGATTGGGTCCTGTGGGAGGAACACCGCCACCCTGCCCCGAAGCACGTGTATTATCCTCGTGCGCCCGGGAATTATCTTGGGTAGTTCTTCGAGTACGAGCCATATCAACGCCTTAATCTCAAGTTTCCCACAGACGGCGCCAATGATGTGACTTCGTTGAAATGGATGAGCCGGGTATGGAGCTCCAACGGGTCAAATCAATAATTTATAGTTTTTAGAGAATTTGAGTGAAGGTAATGGCTTCAAGAGCACCTGCAAACAATGAAAGAAACTCGTGAATGGGCGCGGGAGGGGTGTCCGGCGTGGCCACTCCGATGCTTAAGTCAGCAGGTTGAAGATGAACACAAGCAATATTTGGGAGAAAATATGTATAATGCTTAAGAGTTCAAAGATTTCAGAATCGGTAAATGACATTAATACCTGCTATTTATAGTAGAAGATGAGGTAGGTACCTCGATTCCAGTGCTACCTACTAAGTATGGTAGGTCGGGTGCCCATACCCTATCTTCTGATGACTTCTAGGACACTCCAAACCCAAGTTTTTCTGACAGATTAGACGTCCTGTATCAATCATACTCGAGTATGGTTCAATTCTCGAGGTGGCTCGGGCAATTGATTACCCGGGTACTTATATGAGAGCTCGGGCGATGATTGCGCGGGAGACCGGGCTGTTCGAAGAATTCTTGGGAAACATGTAGTGCTCGGGCTCTTGATAGTGTCCGGGTCGTCAATCGACCCGGATCCTTATGGCAACGACCCGGATCCTTATGGGGGTATCAGATTGTTTTTAATTATTTAAAATATGAACGATTTTTTTTCATATTTTTTAAAATAAGGAGTTTTGAGGTGATTTTATACGCCGGGACGTAATTTTTATCGGTGTTGGTTTTTCAACAAAAATACGAACGTTTTGGCAACCCGGCTAATAAATTCACAAACTTATTTAAACAATATTATTTTTAATATTTTAATTAATCACTAATGGGCCTAAATTATTTACTTAATGGGCCAAAGCCTTATTAGCAGCTTAATTAATTATTTAATATACAAAAACTCACCCCAAACCCTCTTTGTTACACGCCCACACACAACCATCAGATTTCAAAACTCCTTCCACCAGCAAACACACGGCACACACAAGAGAAAAATCAAGGGAAAAGCTTTGTAAGTTCAAAGGAAAATTCGGCCAAGGTGTACGTCGCCGTTTTTCGCATCACCGCTTCGTTTTCGTGCGTTTAAATACGCAAAGGCATGCATAATTCTTTTCTTCAAACATCATCTCACCATAATATGTTTTTATATATGAATTTTATGGAAAAACAAGGGACACTTTGAAGTATTTTCGTTTTTATGCATCACATGAAAGTTTAAACATGATTGTGGAGTCAAACTTGTGTGGTTTACATGTATAAAGGGGCTGCCATGATTAGGGGTTGTCTAGGGGATGTTTTTACACGAGGAGGGTCCTAAGAACACCACCCATAGGCTGCAAGACACGAAAGATTAGAAGCTGGAACCACCTTACTGCCATAAGATTTGAGAGGCACGGTTTTGGGGACTTTTTTGCGGGGCTTGGGTTTGGCTAGGACCAGGGCTTGGCTAGGGTCCGTGAGGGGTCAAGGAAAGAGTCCTAGCTCGAGACCAGGGGATGGGGAGGAGTCCTAGCTCCACCCGAGAGAAAGCAAGGGTAGCGCAGGTGGTGCTGTGGTGCAGAGAGAAAGAGGATCGGCCAGCAGGCTTAGGGCTGGGCTAGGCTATGTCCTTAGGGTCCTAAGAGGGTGCACAAGGGTCTGGGCATGAGTTGGTGTGGCTGGGTTTGCTGCTGGCTCAGCTGGATGTGGACAACATGAGGGAAAAATCACAACGTGCGTGCAGCCTGGGCTTGCTTCAGGCGGCTCATGCGTGGGTTCAGGGGCTGGACAAGGTCTGGGCTGGGTCTGGGCGTGGTCCAGGGATGGCTAGGGTCAGGTGGGGCTCGGTGGTTAAGGGCTGGAAGAGTCCTAGAGTCACTAGGAGTTATGTGCAAGAGTCCATCCATGTGCGCAGGTTTGGGTGAATTTCCAGCAAGTTTTTGAGCGGTCTAGGGCTGGTTTTTCGGGTAGGGCTTGGTCATTAGGGTCCCTAGGTGGGTTGGCTAGGTTTTGGCTCAAGGTGGCTTGGGCGTGGCTCGAGTAAATTAGGAGATGGCTCGGTGTGTTCGATAAGGTGTATATTTCGAATTTTAGAATAGAAAAATAGATCCAAGGGTCCACAGGGGTGTCTCATGACTTGGAAGGGTAGAATAAATACTAAAATTGTTATGTTTAAAATTTGGGATCAAAATAACGAGTTTTGGATTTATCCGAGATTTAATCGCCGCACGAAACGCTAATTAACGAATTAATTGAAACGCCTAGTTTTAAGCTTTATAAAATTATGGAAAATTATATTTAAGCTCAAATTATTATTAAAGTCTAAGTTTTTAATTTGAGAATTTTATATTAAGGTTTGGTTTAATTCGAGATTAAAACGCAGTAATACGGCTTATTTAAAGATTAATTTAAAAGTCCTTGATTTAAGATAAATAAAAATATGAGAAAATTAATGTAAGCTTAAATAATTATTTGGGACATGTTAGAATCAATAAAATTAAGTAAAAGTTGAAAACGTGAAATTTTACGTCCAGGGGTAAAACGATCATTTTACACCTAAAAATTAGTAAACGTCATGGCAGTGTCCTGAATGCTGTTAATATGCTAATTTGATTATTTTCAATGATTATGGATGTTTATGAATTTTTTTATATTGATATGTCAATTTTAAATGTTTATGAAATTTTTAGGTTTATGGATTTTTATGTTAAAATGTTTATTTTAAACGATTATGATTTAGATGTGTATTTTAAACGTTTATGATGTTAAAATGTTTATTTTAAAACGTTTATGGCTTTTTATGATTTTTATATGTTAAAACTTTTATTTTAAATGTTTATGGATTTTTATGATTTAACATTGGCATTTAAAAGATATGTTGCATGCTTGGTTTAAAAGAAAAACGATATTATATGCATGTTTTTATCAAGTGATGGAAATATGAAATTTTGAATGACGCGAAGGGATTGTGACTAAATATGTTGGAGATATCGTGAGGGTTATTGTCCCAGTTGGAGCCCGACGATCGTATTTCCATTGATATAAATACGATTGGAGATATCGTGAGGGAGAAGGTCCCAAAAAGAGCCCGTTTAAGGGAGAAGGCCCCAGAGGGAGCCCGACGATCGTATTTCCAATGACATGAATATGTTAATACGTAAGGCCAATGTCCAGTTGACTGGTGAGAGTGTTTCTGGTGTCCCCGTCGCCCAGTACTGTGGTTACATGTAGATGGATCCATCGCCCAATACGTTTATGGATATGAGTCACAATCACGATCTGAATTCAACAAACATGAATATGAATATGAATATGAATATGAATACGAATACGAATATGAATATGAATATGTTAATATGAATATG
This sequence comes from Primulina huaijiensis, assembly GCF_012295235.1. NCBI lineage: Eukaryota > Viridiplantae > Streptophyta > Magnoliopsida > Lamiales > Gesneriaceae > Primulina > Primulina huaijiensis. The sequence continues at coordinate 11,844,431 of NC_133309.1, read as the reverse complement.
AATATGTTTACGATGATAAGAAAATGTTTATGAATACGTTTATGTTGATATGAAAATGTTTACGAAAATGTTTATGTTTAAAGTGATGAATCATTATGAAAATATTTTTATTTAAAGTTTATTCATCATGAAAATGTTTATGATAATGGTCTTGTTTAAAGTTTCTGCATCTTCATGAAAACGATATTTTAAATACAAGTATTTTTCACTGTTGTATGTAATCTGTATATGTAGTACTTGTTATCAAGAATATGATGTGTTGAGCCATTAGACTCACTAGGTGTGATTGATGTAGGTGATTAGGACGATTATGTTTATGGAGGTCTTGATAGTTGATCTGACTGGACTGAAGGTGCACATAGCCCGAGGACCGACTCTAGTTTTTCGCACTAGTTATGATTTATGATTTTAAGTGATGCTAAAGATAGTTTTACAACGATTTAATTAGGAGTGGTTTTGAGAAGTTATAGTATGGGCTATACTTTTCAAATAATGTTTTTAAGTTTAGTAAACGTTTGACGATTTAAACTATTTTCCTTTGGATTTTTAAATGTTAGTTATATGTTTATTTTTAAAATGGTGATAATATGTTTTAAAGTACTTATATATATGTATATTTTTAATTATGGAGATTAAGGAGAGGAAAAAAAATTCTAGCACGATTTAAGAAAACGATTAAGCTGACGTTTCAGAAGCCCTCGACGTTTTTAAGTATATTCGACGTGCAAAAAGAAAATGTTTTATGTTTTTGAGGTATGCTAAATGTCTTGTGACCAAATTATGAACGGGTTTGGAAGTCGGTGAACGTGGCAGAGGACCTCTCCACCCCGGTAAAGCATGACTAAGTTTAGATCAGGATTGGAAAGCGGTAAAGCATGACCAGGGACCAATCCACTCGATAAAGCATGATCGGGTTTAGATTAGGATTGGAAAGCGGTAAAGTATGACCAAGGATAAATCTACTCGTTAAAGCATGCTCTCATGTATGTGGTAGTGGACTTTCCCTGCCAGCCCAATACTGTGGTTTAGTCTGATCATGTAACGCCCCAGATTCGAAGACTTTCTTCACTGTACCAAGACGAGTCTTTTCAGCGTGCTTATGTCCTCACTCACACGCACCCTAGAAAACTTCCAAGGAGGTCACCCATCCCAGAATTGCCCCAAGTCAAGCACGCTTAACTATGGAGTTCTTATGTGATGAGCTACTGAAAAGAAGATGCACCTACTTGATATGAGTAGTACATATCAAATCTTTTAAACCCTCTTCAACTGCACAGTCTCATACCTGAACACTTTCGGAATCCCTCTCTTTCTGGTGTAATATCGGTTCATTCATGTTCCCTCCACCTAGAAGCCTGCCAGAAACCGCTCATTGTCCGTGCAACCTCACGGCACCGGCGATCACCCCTCGCACTCTTCGGTCCCGGACCTCACAGATCAGGCACATTTATGTATGGGTCACTTGCTTTGAAACATATCTCTTCGCAAAATGATGTTATGTATGCTCAAGTATGTATGATGCAAGTATGTTTAAGAAAAATTTTATGATCATGGCATGTCTACGTTTATGCTACTACGCTCAAGTTTCAAGTATGTTTATGCTATTACGTTCAAGTTTCAAGTATGTAAGCCCTACTTTAAATATGCATGTGGTTTTATTATGTAGTACTTGATCTCTCCAGTTTATACAGGCGATGACGACTTTGAGGAGACGAGGGGTGGGGACCAATGAGTTAGCTTGGACTGCGCAGGAGGCTAAACCCAAGGACCGCCCATGTTTTTTTTTTTAGATTTGATGCATGACAATTTTAATACTCTAATTTCACGTTATGGTTTACAATGTTTAAACAAGTATTTTTCTTTAGCAAACTTTATTTGTGATATCTTTTATTGAAAATATTTTGGATGAACAGTTTATTGATGATCGCAATTTGAACGTTTATTTTGTATTTAAGAAAATTTTTATTTTTTCGCAAATCTTAAAGTTGTTCAAAATACGGTACGTTACATAAAACTTATGACACATCAAATTTAAATTCCAAAAAATTTGCTAACTCAATGTCTACTCTTATAACTTAGCTAACCGATCAACTTTACCTTAAATTGTCTTCACTTTATATTCCTAATTTGCCATAACATTATTTCACTAACGCTTAAATTTTCAAGCCCAAGATTGATTCATCCTGCAATGTCCTTGATTACCATTCCTTATAACGTATAACCCAGATATCTAAAGGTTCTAAATATCCTTCAAGTCTAAATCACCGAAAATTTCCTATCATTAAAACCATTCAATTCTCTCTTATTGCTAAACTAGTCCCCAAATTTCTTAAAAATTGCAATATAAATTCTTATTTTTCCTAAAAAATTATCCAATTTATCCTAAATTTCGAAAATTCCACAATTATCCATAAGTTATTGGCGTTCTTAATTCCACTTTATAGGTTTCTCGTAACATAAAGTTTAATAATTTTAAGCTTATTAAACCCGAAATCAATTCTCATAACCTCAAAAAATTACCGATTTAACCCAAGTGTTCCTTAAAAGTTTCGAACTTAATCCTCAAAAATTTCAAAAATTTGCAATTTAGCCCTTATTGTTCGCGAAAATTACATTGTTGGCCCTCTAACTCTTCGAAATGAGCATTTTTGTCCCCATAACATTTCCGATTTCAACCCCATTAAACCTTAAAATTCTCGAAACTCAGAATTTAATCCCAAAAATTTAGAAAATTCCCTCAGAATTTTTATTTTTGCACTTATATCATCAAATTATTGGTTATTATAATTAGGTCCTTAAAATTCTCAATTCATGCAATTCAATCCTTAAATCCAACTAGGTAGTGTATGCATCCTTAATAAATTCTACGTTTTTTTTAACTTCTAAAGATCGTCGTAGTCTTCGAATCATTATTCCTTATACGAAATCCTCAAGAATTATCTCAACTAGTACCCACGAACCATCAGTAATTTCTTAGAAAATCTACAAGTTTCAAAAGCATTCATAATCTTCATGACTAACTTACGACCCAAAGAGTAGAGCTTCAATACTTACTAACCAAAAACCAGTATAGTCTAATCATTTTCAACATTTCCTAACGCCCCATAGCCTAATTCTTAATCATATCCAATTCCACCACAAAGCCATCATGCATGAAAATCATATAATTTCTCATTTCATGTCGTAACATGCATAAAAATTTAAAGAATCTAATCTCAAAACATAACGACAGATAAACCTGTACTGAAAACGTATATCATGTAAACATTCAGGTGATATCATAAAACTTTCAAAACATTTAAAACCTTTAAACTTAAAAACTGAGGCTTGAAGACTGAGTTGCAGAAGCTGGCGGTGGCACAACCCTATACAGGAACCTTGTTCTGATACCAACTGAAACGTATGCTCATTTTAAAATTCTACTGGAAATTTTTTTTAAAAAATGCAATGGCGAAACCATGCCTACATAAATCCATAAAATTCAAAATATTCATTTTGCGAAATCATCCCACAGTTGAATAAAATAACTACAGTTAAAATTATGAATAGGGCAATCAACCTAAACAATTTACCGTTTAAAAATATAAAACGTCAAGCATATTAAAACTTGTCAAAACCCTCGACAAAATAAAATCAGAAACCATTTAAAAAGTTGTTTAAACGTGTTCCCATAAAATCATATCTTTGAGGGAAAGTACTGAAAGGGGATCGGTTACGGTGACCGGAAGCGCAACGGAAGTTTAAAATTTTGATTTATAGCATAAAATTTTCGGCCACCAAATAAATAGTGTGTAGCAAATACAAAAACACAAAATGACATTCATAGTGTGTTAAGAAATGTACCTATCAATCTCAAAGATTGATGTAATGGCTCCAACCAAGTTGTAAACAACTTGGCTCTTCAAAGGCAAGACAAATCTACAAGCTTCCTTTGAGCACTCCTTGCTCAACTATTAAGCCCACCACCAACTAGGTAGATCCCCTCATATTTTGCACTAGAAAAATATGAGGATTTTTCTTTGAGAAGTGAGTGTTTTCTCCAACCATTGAAGAACAAAAATTGAGAGAAAAATGGGAGAGAAAACCATGAAAATTTCGGCCAAGGTTAAGTGGAATGAAGGGGAAGGAGACTTGTCTTGGTAGAGAAAAAAGTTGAGGCATAAAGTTGCATGCCATGCCTTGGTAATAGTAAAAGTTGTCTCCCAACCCTTCACCTCCCATGCATGCATTTTATTTGGTTTTTTAACAATTAAAAAAAAACCCATGGACTTAATTTTAATTATCTCAAACGTATTTGAGACTAATTAAACATTACTTGAATTTACTCAAGTCCCACTAGTTAAATAATTATTTAAATTGAGCTCTACACGACTCAATATGATTTAATTAATTCAACACTTGAATTAATTTAATTTAGTCCATAATAATGTTTATGAAAATCACAATTTTCAAATACATTATTCACTTGGCCAAATTTTAATTTAGGAACACTTCCATATATTAAAATTTACATTTCTCTCATAGAAGTCATACTTCTATTTTTCCTTACGCCTATAAACTCATTTATAAGCCGTTCAACACATTGAACTATTTTACTTCTCAACGGGATCTAGAAAACTAGTACTTGTGTGGCCCTCAATGGTTCATTGATACAACTAGCCGTGGGTTCACATCTCCATGTGATTCGGACTAAACATGTCCTTATATGAGCATACCCCAATTGCTCCATTCTTATTTATCAACTCCTTGATAATAAGAACGTCAGAACTCAAGTCTGATAGTACCCAACCAATCATGTTAAACGCCTAGCAGCATCGCTTACATGATTCCCTAGGTATCAAATGATAGTGCCTGCAAGAACCATTCAATTTAGGTTAGCGTACAGTACGGTCCCTTCAACTCATATATCCCGACCGATTCGACAACCATTGGTATATCGAGAGTTGTCAATGAATCGATACTATGTGTCATGTCGTAGTGCATCGATGGTGTAATCTATGAAACCCCTTTCATAATTACCACCATACTCTGACCAGAGATTTCAAACTACATATACATGAAAAACACATAGGATATCCATACCCGTAGGTAAGCGGTGAATCCCCGACTACAATGCATCGACTCCCATATGTTTCGACAGAACACCCAACCTTGCCACCTGATGACCCCATGAGAGTCGGTAAACAAGTCAAAGTGTAATTCTAGCACATAGAGTCTCAATGTTGTCCCGGGTCATAAGGACTAATGGTGTACAACTATAAACTAGGACTTTTCCACTCGATAAGTGAGAACCACTTGGAAAGTCCTTTAATGGAGGGTTGTACAGAGCACTCTACCAGGAGCACCTATCTGCATGCTCGGACATCACAATGTCCCCTACCAATGAAACATGGTACTCACATCGCAGATACTAGTCTCAAGCTCGAGCCGCCTATATCCTTCTTAGCGGCGGCTGAATCGACTAGGAACCGTTTAGAATATACAGTAATCCAAATATGAGTTTCATGATACTCATCATATGAGCATCTCATATTCTTTCTACTATTTGTATATTCAAGGGCTTTATCTATGCAACTAGCATGTGTATACAGATAAAGATGTGCCAAAACAATAATTTCAAATATTATTAAAATAAAGATTGCTTATACATAGAGTTTCATTGTGAACACTCGGCCAACACTTGGCTCGACGTGCACCTACTCTAACAAGTACAAGGTCCTCGGGTTCTCGTGCGCACAGCCAGCTCCGCCCGTTTAGTCATCATCACCTCCAGTCTCCTGATCAAAATGCTCACCTGCATCATTCACACCTAGTGAGTCTAAAGAATCAACACACATGTACCGTTAATAGCAAGTACATATGCATGGCACACATCAGTGAAAAATGGTGTAATCAACATATCTTTCATGAACTTAAAAACATAAACGTGAACGTGGCATATGAAATCATATCGTGTCAAACAGCTCATCTTAACATCATATCCTTATACATTTTCCTTTAATGAATTCAGTTCATTAGTTGTGACTTTCGTAACATCATTCATCATTATACGATGGATTCATCTACATAAAACAGTGGTACCCGGCGGCTGCCGGACATCAGCGATAGTATTACCTATCCACTGTGTCTATGCCTCATCATCAGCATTTACATATACATTTTAAGCATTTGCATATACATCGTTAGTCACCACTAATTCTTATCCGTCAAAACATCATCATTTTCATCACTTAACAAAATCATACATATGCGTAAATTTTCTTAAAATCAAGCACGCAACGTAATTTTCATACTTTCATAAAAATCATATTCATGATGCATAAACATTTAAAAGCATGATATATTTGTGCTCGGGGCGTTTCCAGGACTAAAAACTCACCCTCGGTGCAAAATGACCAATTGCCATGGGACCCCAAAATGACCGTTTTACCCCTGGACCTCTAAATTTTGATCCGAAGCTTACCAAACTCCTTAAAACATCCCAAAACATATTAGTAAGCATTTCTTAGACGTAAACTTGAGCCCGATTCAAACTTAATCGATTCGTTTTAAAACTTGGACCGGGGTCCCGATTTTAACCCGAATCAACCCGAAACTTAATCAAATTTCTCACAAGTTTTTACCACACCTTAGACACATCCTATCAGCCGTCAAACCATCTAGACCAGTCCACTAAGCCCCTCGAACAGCCTCAGCGAGCTGCTGGATTTTCGGCCCCCTTGCTAAAACTCAAACATTAATGTTGTAGACCGTCAAATATTCGACTCTAGCCCACCCGAAGCCGGACCAGCTTCGAACCAGCATGCCATAGGACCAAGACCGAGCCCAAGACCCTTCTTTGGACCACTAACCTGAGCCTGCAGCCCCATGCACTCGACCTTAAGCGATTGGCCTGAAGCACTCACCCCGCACAACCACAAGATTCCATGCTCTTCGATCCTACCTAGACTTAGTCAACCATGTTCCAAACATTATGGACCATGGCTTGGACCCTCCAGGGTCTGCACCACAGCCCCGATCAGCCCCTTGCATGGCCGCCTCAACCCCTTTAGCCGATCTAGCCCTAACTCCCCTCCACAAGCACGACACGATTGATTCATCCCCTAGGCATAGTTCAACTTGCACTCGGCCCTCCTGCCTCCTCTATCTGGACGTGTCCAGTACCATTATACCTAGATCTAGCAGCCCCTTTGATCAAGAAAACATGAGATATGTATGAAACAATGTGTATTACGTATCAAAACTTTGAACAAAAGAAGCTACATGATAAATCAATGAGTTTTACAAGCAAATACATATACATCAGCATATATATGGTGTAGATGATGAGAAAAAGAGATACATGACGTGCCTTAGCGTTTATAAGACCGAAAGCTTGAAGATATGCACGTGGGACGTAAAACGGGGAGGCGGGGAGAAGTTTTCTTGAAGAAACTAGCAATGGCCGAAGGTTGCTGAAGTTGCTGCTGCAATTTACGTGAGGATGGGTGCTGGAAGTGTGAAGTGGGTGGCCAATCATTTTAATTTAGGTTTAAGATTTAGTTTAGGTGGTAATTAAGTGAATTATTATGCACTAATAGGCCTTCATTTTAAATTAAATGGTTTTAAAGGGTTTTGATCCCATTAAGCATTAAAATAAACCCACCAATCCCAAAAACAACCCCGAAAAATATTTCTTTTAGGTACGTTTTTGAAAATGATGCCCGAGCCTTCAAAAAGTCCCCCGAATCGTTAAAATTTGCATATCGGCTAAAATGTAACCCGGCGGGTAAAAATATTCAACCAAAGCCCATTTTCAAAAATCATACTTAAAAACACCTCATATTAATTAATTAAAAATAATTACTCAATAAAAATATTTTTACTGAATATTTCCGGTCACCGTTCCTCGTTCGAGCGCGAAATACAACTAAAATCTTAATGCATGAAACTTTAAATAAATCTTGAATTAAAACACAAATTAATGAAATAAACATGCATTTAATGCTTTAAAAGAATTTAATAAAATACAAAAGAAATTTAATAACTTGCATGCATGTGGTTCACGTGGACCTTCATATTTTCAGGACGTTACACTCGGTCTCTAACTTGAGCGTCGGAGGGGCTACACGGGGAAGCCCTCCCGACCCCCTTTCTAACGGTCTCCTTCGTGATTTCACGACTAGAATGTATTCGAGATCTGCATTTGGACTTTTATCAGCTCTGGAACCAAACCCTAAATTTTCAGTGAGTATCAAATATAATGGTAATTCTTATACATTAACAAAAAAGAGTACATTAGAATCCTAGTTGTTACAAATATTTTTTCGTATCTTTCAAAACATTAGGATTCTAATATGGATATTATAGTAGTTCCACACATTAATGTAATTTAACAAAAAAAGATTTGTCATATTAATATTATAATCTAGATATTATAGTAGTTCCACGCATAATCAGAATTCTTATACATTAACAAAAAAGAATACATACTTCTAAGATAATGAATTTGACATAATTCCCAAATGAAAGAGCCATCATTCCTAACTGATGTTCACTATTCGGTTTTGAAAGAAGAATCAATATTTGATTTTCTAAGATTCAGAGTTTGAAATGTATATCGTTTGTGGTTCACTATAACAATTCCCTTGCTTTTCTGTGGACTCTGCATATGTGAAATTCGGTTTGATCATGTTAAAGAAACGAAGGGAATAATCTGTGGGGATAAATGGTTTTCTCGTGTCCAAAACGTAGCGGAAGTTTTAAAATTTTTATTTGATATTCAAATAATGCATTTAAACACTCGTATGGTTTAAACAAATTTAATCATTCATAGGGTGTTTATGAACTTACCTTTGGTGATTTAATCATTTGTCATCAGCTATTTCAGGGTTAGCGGATATAGCACTTGTAGTATTTCCTACGAACAATCTTCTTGAACTCCTTTCTTCAATCCTCCTAATCTGGTCCACAACTGGATCGTTTGTTCCTCTTCCAAATTGCACTAGAAATTAAGAAGTATTTTTACATTGAGATCGAAGAACAAAAGGCGGCTCAAACCCTAAAAATTCTAGGGGTGGCTGGAATTTGGAGAGCAAGCAAAGAGAGGAATTTCGAAAATTGCAAGGCATGGAGGCTAGGGTTTGTGGCCACCTTCCTTAATATTGAACAATTAACCTAATTTATTTAATTATAAGTTTAGGTTCCTTAATTAATAATAATGGGCGTAGTCAATTAATTTAATTAGTCCAACTAGTTTTTTAATTAATTAATATATCAAAGTCCATTAAGAACTTTAATTAATTATCATGTTGGACTTGTATTCTATAAGTCCATTATACCACATTACATTTAATTAAATCTTTTATAAACTCAACTTTTGAGTTTAATATTTTAAATTATCAAATTTTATAAATTCAACTCATTGAATTTATTCTCTCCAAATTTTAATTATCATAAACTCAACTCCTTGAATTTACTATCGCATAATTTTATATAAATTCAACTCCTTAAATTTATTTTCTCAACGGGAACAAATGATCTAGTGCTTGTGTAACCCTCAATAGTTCAGAAATACATCTAGTCGTGGGTTCACAACTCTTTGTGATTCATGAAAATTTTCTTTTATTCGGCCTTACTCTAATTTGCCTCATTCCATGCACCAACATTTGATCATGAAAATGTCAAAAATCAATTTTCTGATTAAACTCATCGAATCATGGTAATAGCGTCTAGCAGCATCACCCCATTATTCCTTAGGTATCACTGATAGTGCCTGCAAGAACCAATCGGTTATGATTAACGTACACTACGGTCCCTTCATCTCATATATCCCGACTGAATCTGCAACCATTGGTTCATCGAGGGTTTCATATTAGATTCGATAGCTAAGTGATACAATCATGAAATATATATAGTGTCACCGCATGCACAACTAGAGAACCATTGTCCCTAATGTACATCTTATACTCTGGTCAGAGATTTCATGTACTACTTTTTCATTAGATTACATATGATGTCCACACCCGTAGGTGAGTGGTGAATTCTCGATTACAATGTAGTGGCTCCTACACATGTTGCAATTGCACCCAACCTCGCCACCATGTGACCCCCGCGGAGTCGATAAACGAGTCAAAGCACAATCTTAGTATATAGAGCATTAGTATTGTCTCACGTCGTAAAGACTAATGTTTTATAATCACAACCACAGACTTTTTCTCTTGATGAATGATAACCACTTGGAAAGCTCGAGGGAGGATTGTTCGTTACAATCATCATGTGATTACCCATCTGCATGATTAGACATCTCTATGCCCTTAACATGAAACACGATACACAACATCACATATGCTAGTCTAAAGTTCAAGCGGTCTTTATCCTTGTTTTTATGCAGCTGAAACAACTAGGAACGAATTTGAATATATATTGTTTACAAATGAGTTTCAAGATCAAAGTACAATTCATTTGTCTTAAACTTTAATGAAGGTCTTTATCTATGTCAATTGCATGTGTATACAGATAAAGTAAAACGAAACCATGAAACGTAAATTATATTAAAATAAAGAATGTTAATTACAACTGAGTCAATAAATTTCTTAGCCAACTTTTGGCTTACAAGACATCTACTCTAACATAATCTTGATCCTATTTTGTTATTCATGTGTTGTGTCCCAGAAAATACGAGGAAGAGTAAGATGATTGAGTAAAGTTATTGAAAAAGATAGAAGGTCATTTTAATGAAGAGTGAACAATTTCTATCTTTACATATATTTATCACCTCTCTCATGAAATACTCTAAGAAAAAGTGCAGAATTTGAATTGAAAAATTAATGACCAGAATTGTTTGAGGATTGTAGAGGTTATCTTTAGTGTCATGTAACATATTACTTTAAAACTCATGACTTCTCAGGACACCCCATTTCCCTTCTTGGATCTTACTTAGATTGCCTCTTTGTATAGTTATGTTTGTCTTCCACATCAATAGTACATGTTTTTAAGGATTATATATAGATTGCTTATTCTTATATTATCCCGACTGCCCTGAACTATATTAAGCGACATTCAATTTATTATTGAAATTTGGGTGTTTTAATTGTAAAATCATGCTTGTTTTTGCAAATAAATTTCATGAAATGCATCAAAACCTTTGAAAGTGCAAGATTTCAAACCGAAAACCAAACAAAGTAAACCTATTCATGGTCTCCAAAATATTGAATGTATACAGTGGCGGAGCCAGGATTTGAAATCTACCCGGGCTAAATTTTTTTAACAAAAAACAAAATAATGCATTACAATTAAAATCATAACTATGATACATGTTCATTGTAGTCACAAAATAATGCATAACATCGAAATACACAATCCAGGATCTCGTTCAAGGGAAGTTTCATCAAATACAACTCTTTGACATTTAGAAGGAGGTCCGGGCTCCTCAATGTGAATGGATGCATGAGTCTCGGTTCTCTCGGATGAAGAATGATTATCAATTCTTGGCTGAAAGAATGATAAAATACTATTTATTTTCTTTCTCTCTTGATTTGACATTAAAATAACTTCATATAAACAAAATTATTAAATTTAGATTAGAACCAAATAATATAAAGTACATAGATAAATTTAATGTTAATAACATGACAATGCTCGATAAACAAATCATTCAAGAACATGTAAGGATTTCCCGATCATATTCGTCTATTTCTTGGCATTACAATCAACCCAATCATCCCAAACATATTGAAATACCAAGAATTCTCATAAATATCACATAATTAAATCTGAAATAATTTAATCAAAAAATTAAGCACAGTGAATAAAGACCTCGTAAATAAAAAGACGGACACTGTGAAGTTTCTCGTAGACATGGACCTGAATAATCAGAAAATTAAGCAACAGGTTTGAATGCGGAAAGAAAAATGAGTAAGGGTTGATAATCAAAAGACGCTGGAACCAACGGAGCCAATAGCCATGACTAGGAAAAAAATTCCAACAAGCATTAATACATCAAAATAAAATGGTTTTCGATACGTCACATACTCACATTCTTCGTGATTAGCTTTACTAGAAGTCTAGAATCAAACAGAAGTACCATGAATACTTTCAAGGAAATCAAGTCAAAAGCTTCCACAACTATACCAGGAAATCAAGTCAAAAGCAAAATCATTACCTAAATCGAGCAAGAATCGAACACAAGAATAGGAGCTGAAATCGAGTGGATTCTTCTTCGATTCGGCGCAGCCGCAGAGCCCACAGGAAGAACTGGAGAAGGAGATAGTGATACGATGGTTGGGACTTGGGAGAAGGGTTTGACAATTTTTTTTTTTTAAGCTTTTGTAAGTGCTTGTCTTCCTATCAAACAATATTGGTATGGATTTTGGGCTGAGAAATTATTTTTTAAGCCCAAACATTTATTAGTTGTAATTTGAACCACTGGGCTGGAGCAAAAACTAATACATATTAAGCAAAAACTAATACATATTAACTGGGCTGGACCAAAATTAATGCATACTAATAAAAAAAAATATTTGGGTCACCCGGGCTACAGTACAGGTGGCCACAAGTCTCCCTCCGCCCCTGAATGTATAGAAATTCTAAAACCCAAACTAAATAGTAACAACGATCTACAAAAACTAGAGAGATAGAATTATGAATCCTTACCTTGTGTGGAATATTTTGGAATCGATAGTTCGTCGTGCAAAGATTGGGTGGTAAGATTTGGAATGAAGATCCCAACAACGAATATATGATAACATAGTAAATTTGAGTCGTGAAATGAGAAATCTTGTGAGTTGTTAGAAACATAGAAGGAGCAACGTGAAACATGATGTTGGTTACTTGAGATGCGAAATGAGAAAGGGAGAAATCAATAATATTACTTTGTAGAAAAGATTAAAAGAGGAAAAAAAATTGGTATCCTCAAAAAAACATTTTTATAAACTTGTCAACTGTTATATTAAATAAAATATTAGAGAAATTAGATGTATTTGAATTGTGTGCGAAATCCATGAAGCTGTTTGAAATTTTTTGGATTGTGAATAAGTTAATGATGTTTTTTTTTAGGTGACAGTGACGTAATAAAATATAAATCATAAATTCTTTTTTGAATGAGGTTAAATAGATGCCCTTAATAATAATTATTATTAAAGTTTATACACATTAAAAAAAGGAAAACATAAGCTTCACTAGAAAATGGGAAACCCTAATATTATCAGGAGTAATTCTTCACCTCTCATTCCGACACACAAATTTAACCATTAGGTTTTTGGTTCGGTGATTAACAGTAAAAGTAGAGGATGGCGGCCGAGAGTTCAACGGCGGCGTCGAGCAATAGATCTGCCGGCGGCGGAGCAACGGCGGACTCGTATGTTGGAAGCTTGATAAGTTTGACCTCGAAAAGTGAAATTAGGTATGAAGGTGTTTTGTACAGTATTAACACCGAAGAGTCCAGCATCGGCTTGCGAAACGGTGAGGAAATTAGAATTAGGTTGCTTTTTTTTTTTTTTTTTTAAAAAAAAATGATATTTTGAGTTTTGATTCATGTGTATTTTGTTTCAGAATGTATGGGCTTTTGTTTTGTTTTGTTTTGTTTTGTTTTTTTTTTTCATCCGTTGCTTTCAATAATTGAACTTTTTATCGCGTAGTTTAAAATTATGTCTTGCTCGGCGCAACTTAAACTTACCATTTTCCTCTTCTTGTGGCGTTTTTGTAACTTTTTAAAGTCTGGTATTTTTCTAATTGATTTTTATGGCCACACAATATGGTGAACGATATTTTTGATGTAGGTCGAAGGCCAAAGGTGTTTTTATACCTTATGTGAATTAGATTTAATACGTTCGTTTAGCATTTGCAATGTTTGAAAGCAGATATTCTGATAGCTTAGTCTACTCTCAGTTCCGATAGGTGTTATACATTTTGAATTATTTATTGATTATTGATGATTTGGTTTCCTATAAAAATAATCTTGTAAAGAAAATTATTGTATGCATTCCTTGTGTTTCTGTTTTTTGTTTGAGCATTTGATTGGCATATAATTGAATTCAGTTTAGCTATTGATTTCTTTTGTTAAGTTTACATTTGGGTTGAAGCATTGTATTTGATAAATGGATTTAAAATGGCTCGAATAATTGAGGATTTGAAATTCCTTATTTGGGTTAAGAAAAATATACTAATATCGAAGTGGGGGGATTTGAAAATTGCCCTACCCAAACAATCATGAATGGATCGTATTAATGATCTGAAATGCCATCTAAAAGGATTTGAACTCTATTATATTTTGTCAGTATGTTGGTTAAATAGACATGGCAGAGTAGGAAATATTTTTTCCTGTTGTTGAAAATTTGTTGGGAAAAATTAAATTTGAGCCTAAATTTGGTTTAGCATTCATTCCTTGCGACCTGTTTAAATTTTAGTGATTTGGTAAACTTCAAGGTGTTAAGTTTACTGTACATTTTTGCATTTTTGTTCATCATGGTGATCCAAAATAATATCTGAAGTTTGTAATGCATACTCTTATTTGTTGTTAAGTATTTGATTTTGACTGACGCCTAAAGCGACTAGTTATCCTACTGATTGGCTTTGAACTGTGAGCAATGTTAATCATGGTTGAAAACTAACTATTGCTTTGCAATTATCATATGGCAGTGAGATCATTTGGAACAGAAGGACGAAAAAGGGATGGTCCGCAAGTTCCTCCCAATGATAAAATTTATGAATACATACTGTTTAGAGGAAGTGATATTAAGGTATTTATTGGAAATGTATGGGTTTGTTGATTGTCTTGAATTGCTACATTTTCCCATTAACTTATGTTGACTAAGTGTTTTAGTTTTACCCCTAGTATGTGATATTTGAATTTTTTACTTTCATTCAAGAGAAGTCGGACATAAAGATATAATTAATCCCGACCACTCAATGACTTGAATAGTTTTAGACTTTTAGGTTGGGTCTGTGCTGATGAACCTAACATGTAATTATGTATTTTCTACTTTTATCCTATTCTTTTTGTGGTATATGGAAGTGGGAGTTGTGCAAGCCATGGTGGATTGCATTGCACGGATGATATTGACAAGAGCTGCATTGCAATCTGGCTGTGATGGCGTTATGTATAACTTTCGACTGTCACGGTTTCATAAGCTTCATCGGTTTTGTTAAAACTTAAGAGCATTATTAATTTGTTTTTTTAGGCTTGTATCTAGGTGTTGTATTTTTGCATGTAGTTTTTTAGTACCGTAAATTTCGACCATGGCTACTGTCTTCCTCAGGATTTACAGGTGAAATCCTCTCCACCAGTTCCAACTACAACAACCATGAACAATGATCCTGCAATTATTCAGGTAAGAAACACCTAACCACAGTAATAATGTTATGCCGTGGATTGTGATTTTAATTTGTCTATTTGCTAGTGCAGACCCACTATTCTCATCCAACATCCACACCCACACCCACAAGTTTGCCGCCTCCAATTGGGCCATCGTCAGATCCTGCTACCCATCCTGCGCCAATAGGACTCCCTGGGTCAGCTTTCCAAAGTGGTATGCCTTTGTATCATCCTGTGGCGAACTTGAATTCTTGGTCCCCTTCTCCAAATGAAAATAATGGTGCCCCACCTATGCCAACGTATTGGCAAGGATTCTATGGCTCTCCTGGTGGGCTTCCTCAATTACCTCAGCAATCATTGCTTCGACCACCTCCTGGGTTGTCAATTCCTCCTTCCATGCAACAGATGCAATTTCCAAATTTTAACTCATCTTTAGCCATTCCGGTACCAAACTTGTCTGGTTCTACTCCATTATCTGACTATCATTCTTCTTCGGGTCCGAGCTCTGGAACTTCAGCTAGTTTAACCTCTACTCCCTTTCCTGCTTCAACTTTGTCTTTCAATAATCCTCCGCTGCAGCCTGTGTCGCTTGCATCCGACCCAACCATGAAACCATTACAAGGAAAAACTTCCATATCCCCTATCTCTACTTCAACACCAAACTCTAACTTACCATCTTTAGCTCCACTCTCTACTCCAGCTCCTGAAATTGCTGGTATACCTTTAGTTGCTACCAAACCTAGTTCAACAATTAGTTTGACATCTGTGCAACAGCTGGCCATATCTCAACCTGTAACATCAATTGCTGGTACATCTGTTTCTATTCTTTCTGAAACGCGAATGCCATCACTTGTTACTCCCGGGCAACTGCTGCAATCTGGACCAGCTACTGCGGTGTCACATCAAACTTTACAAACTGTTCAGAAGGATGTGGAAGTAGTTCAAGTGCCTCCAAAGCCAGTGTCTGAATTATCAAATCCCGTAGCAATGGATTCTCAACCCCCATTATTACCGTTACCTCCAAATGCGCGTGGTCATAAGGTTTTTTTACTTTTGTTATTGTATTACAATGACCCTCTGGATTGCATTATTTTGGGGGCTTCATCTGTTTACATTAATGGTACGAATTATAAACCATAGGCGTCCACCCTTCCTGAAATTACATATTTCCATGAATATTTTGTGATTGAATGACCAGATTGAGCTTGATGGAAATATATGTAGCTTATACGGGTTATACATGTCTTAGTTAATCATACTCGAGAATCAGATTGTAGTTGACCTAAACCTAATCTTCTCCTTCCAAGGTGCATGTTTCGACCTGGGAAGGGCCTCAGGCTTGAGCAACCCATCTCAAACGTTCCTCATATTATTTATGGCCATAATTTTCTTAGCACGCTCCCCGCTATAAAGTCCATACCCAACTAATAGTTGTATAACGAATGCATGTGAAAATGATATAGATATTTTTTTGTCTAGATGTTACAATTGGTGACAGGTGCTCCATGGTTTGTTGTTCTTTCCAAGTCCCATCATATTTGCATATACTCGTCTTCGAGGTCCCATTGTTTGGTTGAAGTGTTAAATGACTATTTCCTTTATGTTCTCTATTCTCTTATATTTTCAATGCAACAGTGCAGCTCTTGGTAGTTGGTACAGTTTGTGAATTTTCTGTTACTTTGTTGGAGAACTGATGATGTATATATCGTCTCTTTTTAGCCAAATGGAGCTACTTATCACATGCGTAACAACAACAGAGGGCGTGGAGGAAGAGGATATGGGGTAAGGAATTCCGTGTTGCATGTTATGGATTTCTCCATGAAACAATACTGATTTACGCTATTGATCAAATGGAAACTAAATCAACCTTTTATTTATACGAAAACTTTATTGTTCTATTTCTACTATTATATATTTTTGTAATCTCAATATGATAGCTACCATAGTTCACTATGTTCTAATGTTTACATTTTAATGACATACCATTTTCTTTGTTCACTTAATGATTCTGGCACTAGGTTTTAATGTTTACATTTTAATTTCACATACCATTTTCCTTGTTCTCTTAATGATTCTGCCACTAAGTCTTCTCCTGTTATCCGCGTCAGAACCATTCCATTGTTTTTTAACTAATGCTCTTTTTCTTGATGGTACATACGTTTTCAAGGTTTATTTGCTTGGAATTTTCAGTGATTATTAATGACAGATATTATTTACATATATCTTTAAGTTCCATGTCATTGTCAGCAAGTTTATGTGCTTGAAATTTTCCATATGATTATTAATGACGGATAATATTTAGATATAGCTTTAAGTGCTATGTCATTGTCTGCAAATTTATTGCCAAAAATTTGATTGCTTTGAAGTTTGATCTGTGCATTGGTTGTCTTCTGTGTCGGTCTCCATAACTGGAGTATCATTTCTTTGCCCTGTATCTGTTTTATGTGTTTAGATGCACACTTATATCAGAACATAATTTTGTTGAGAATCTGATCTTCGGCTTTTTTAAAATAAATTTTCTCTTATTCCTTTTCAAACCTCATTTTTTTTTATTGTTAAATCATTATTCTGATGTGCAATTCCTGCACGAGCACCCATTTTCTTTTTTATCACTGTGTCAGAATTTAATTGTGCTGTTTGATCTCTTATGAGGCATTCATTGTACCAAACCATTTGGTATAATTTGACATCAATTTCTGTCACACAAGCCAAATAGGGAGAAGGCAAACTAAACACCCGTACCCATTCTTCTGATTTTAGAATCAGAACAGTTGTGGGTGAGATTAGTTTTCAAATGACTTTGTCAAATATGAACTGTCCAGTGACTTGAGTTATTGCTTAATAAATTTTTCACTGAACGATTCAAATACAATTCAACTATATTTTTGTGGCGAGCTGTCTCATGGAATTTTAAGTACATTCTTTCTAGCCTGAGTGCCTATGGAGTGAATTTTTGTGCAGTCTTCACGTCCTGTGACAAAATTCACAGAAGATTTTGATTTTATGGCAATGAATGAGAAATTCGAAAAGGACAAAGTTTGGGGTAATCTGGGAAAAAGTAATAAATCCCAATCAAAGGGTAAGGAAGGTAACATAGGCGAAAGTTATGATGATGATTTACAGGAAGAGGATAGTACTGAATTGCCAAAAATTGAGCCCAAGGTGATTATTTAGTTTCTTCCATAATTTATTGCTCCATATGGAACTTCCATTTCATGTTGAAGTTCAATGTATTTTTCCTTGCAGCCTGTTTATAACAAGGATGACTTTTTCGACACCCTTTCCTGCGACACCCTTGGCAATGACCCTAATCATGGAAGAACTAGGTATTCTGAACAAATGAGGTTAGATACAGAGGTATGTGCCATTTACTATTGATCTGAGTTTGTCCATAATATATCCTGATGTATTGCCACGGATGCAGACGTTTGGAGAATTTTCAAGGCATCAGGGTGGACGTCGTGGTCGTGGCCCTGGTCGTGGTGGTGGTAGCGGCGGCCGATTCCGTGGCTCTTACCATGGAAGAGGTTATGGTGGATACAGCTACTCTAACATGGGCCGTGGTCGAGGTGTGTAGAGTAACGTTACCTAAGAGCAATAAACTAGATTTTTCTTGCAATTGTGTCTGCTCAAAGCCAATGCCAATCTTGTCCTTGCTGGGACGAGGATTGATTTAGGACTTTCTTGTAATATCCGCCTTTTATTTTTTTGTTATTTGAGCCATAAACTTAGTGTATTGGATAGTACAATCTGTGGTGTATTTCATGGATTTAGATTTGACAGATTTTGTCCCTAATGTTTGGGCATTGTATTTTGTTTCTAGTTTTTAGTTTTGACTCATATTCATTATGACGTCCTGAATTTCTTTAAATAGACCAGGGATTGAAATATATTGTTCTCATTTTGTTAAGACTAATATTTAAAAAAAACACAAAAGCTTTTGAAAAATCGTCATGGTCAATTTTGTGAGATAGAAATCCTACTTATTTATATATGAAAAGTACTACTTTTCATTCTAAATTCTCACGAATATGTATATGGGAGATTATGTCATAAGATATTTACTCAGAAAAGTAAAACAAAAAAAATTTAATTGGTCCGAATTATGTTGGTGCTTTGTAAGCGAAATGAAACTTAAAATCCTTACCAGATAAGTGTTGCAATTGAATCTCGGATTCAAGAATTAATCGCAAACTCGTGGCCAACTATTTGAAACTAGAATTAAGGTGTCAATAAGTCAAAATCAACTGAATAGCATTTCGAGTACAAAAATTATTGAGTTGTTTCCAAGTTTGGCTGAATGCACGAAAAATGAACTATTCCAGTTCAAATTCAAGTTGAGAGAAGAACCCTTCTTCATAACATATCCATTTATTTATCA
>NC_133309.1:11821031-11821863 GCF_012295235.1 Primulina huaijiensis | reverse complement strand
TTTTGTTTTTGTTTCTTTTTAATTTTAATTGTTTGAATCTTTAATGGGTAAATTTTAATTGTTCAAATTTTAATTTAAGTAGTTGAGATTAAAAGATCCACTCTTGGTATTTTAATAAAGTTAACATTAACGAACAATATTGAAATCCACTTAATAAAATGGTTCCAATAAATTAAATAATCATATTTATATTATGTTATAAATTATTATCTTATAAGTATATAATATATACCAAAACTTATAAATATGGTCAAGGATTTATTGTGCTATATATATTTGTAAACACTAAATCAAGGTTCCCACTTTAAATGGTTGGTAAAAGCAAACAAACATTTAAATGGTACCAATAAATTAATACTACGATATATTCATATATAATAAATCAAGGAATCCAAGTTAAATGGTTGGTAAAACCAAACTAACATTTAAATAGTTCCAAGAATTTAATATTATAATATATTTATATATAATAAATCAAGGCATCCACTTTAAATGGTTGGTAATACCAAACTAACATTTAAAGGGTTCCAAGAATTTAGTGTAACATATAGCAACAATAAATCAAAACTCCCACTTATAAGTAGGGTATAAAAATGCTTAAATAAATAAATATAACATAAACAATAAATAATGATTAAATAATATAAACATAGATTCTTACCTTTTAATAACCTTATTATCATGCCAAGAGTTTCACCTTATCATCTCAACTTTAGGAAGTTAGCTATTCATTATTCAAAGTGTAAAACTTTGAATATAAAATTAACATGCTAATTGTAATTAAATAAATAAATAAAGGAAAAATATAGAGAGAAATATTATGAACTCAAAG
>NC_133309.1:11820606-11820931 GCF_012295235.1 Primulina huaijiensis | reverse complement strand
CATGAAGGTGCACTAGTACGTGTAGGATTCATGTGATCTATAATTTTTCTTCGTCTATCATGATCATGTTGAGATTGAATTTCATCTTCATTTTCTTGGATGGGTTCTTCTGCCATGTTTTGTAAAAATAAAGGGTTATTTCGAATGAGTCGACCACTAAGTGTACGTGACCAAATGCTCATGCAAATACAAATGCAAAAGAATAAAAACACACAAAAGCAATAAAAATTCAAATAAAGAAAAATAAACTATAAACAAAATTAAATAGACTTGAAATTAAATTATACTTCCCCGGCAACGGCGCCAAAAACTTGTTGTCACTTTG
>NC_133309.1:11601414-11818467 GCF_012295235.1 Primulina huaijiensis | reverse complement strand
TCGAGGTGTGGTTCCCCGAGCCAGGGTGTAGTGCCCTGGGCTTTTTGTTGATCGAGGTGTGATTCCCTGAGCCAGGGTGTTTGTGCCCTGGGCTTTTTGTTGATCGAGGTGTGGTTCCCCGAGCCAGGGTGTAGTGCCTTGGGCTTTTTGTTGATTGAGGTGTGGTTCCCCGAGCCAAGGTGTTTGTGCCCTTGGCTTTTTGTTGATCGAGGTGTGGTTCCCCGAGCCAGGGTGTAGTGCCCTGGGCTTTTTGTTGATCTAAGTGTGGTTCCCTGAGCAAAGGTGTAGTGCCCTGGTCTTTTTGTTGATCGAGGTGTGGTTCCCCGAGCCAAGGTGTTTGTGCCCTGGGCTTTTTGTTGATCGAGGTGTGGTTCCCCGAGTGAGTATATAATGACAAGATCCTCAATATTTCTCTGAGAGAATAGGTCTTATATCTTCCAATAAACAATTACATCTGTTAAGTATAATACTTTTTCAAATGAAAAACATTCCAAGGCCTTTTGAGACAACGTCCTTGGGCATCTTATAGATAAAAAGATCCTGAGCTGACTTTCCGGGTTACTTTATAAGGTCCTTCCCATCGATCTTCTAGTTTCCTAACATCCCCAGCTGGATTGATTTTCTTCATGACTAGATCTCTCACTTGGAAGTCTCGAGCTTGGACCTTTTTGTTGTATGATTTCATGACCCGGCCCCGGTATGCTTCCATTCGAATCATTGCTCGATCTCTCTTTTCTTCTACTAAATCCAATTCCATGGCCCAGCTCTGATCATTACTGTTAGGGTAAGATTCTACCCGAGAAGAAGTTTGTCCGATCTCAACTGGTAAGACTGCTTCGGCACCATATACCAAGTTAAAAGGAGTTTCTTGAGTAGGTACCCGGGGAGTGGGTCTATACGCCCAGAGAACACTGGGTAATTCTTCCACCCAGTCCTTTCCTTTGCCTTGTAGCCTGGTTTTTAATGCTTATATAATAATTCTGCTGACAACTTCTGTTTGGCCATTAGCTTGATGGTAGGCAACAGAAGTAAAAGACTGAGTGATTTTCATTTCCCGGCACTAAGATGTAATCTCCCTTCCTTGGAATTGTCTTCCATTATCTGAGATTAGTCTTCTGGGTACTCCGAACCGACATACTATGTTTTTCCACAAAAACTTTAAAACTTCTTGTTCAGTGATTTTGGCCAATGGCTCGGCTTCTACCTATTTAGAAAAATATTCTACAGCCACCAGTAAGAACTTCTTCTGAGCCCGGGCAATTGGAAAAGGGCCACAATGTCCATACCCCATTGATCAAAGGGGCAAGATGCCCAGATAGGCTTCATAGGAGTAGCCGGGCTGTGTTTAAAGTTTGAGTGATATTGACAATTTTCACAAGCCCGGACTATTCGAGTAGAATTTTGCTAAGAGTTGGCCACCTGAACCCGGCGAGCATCGTCTTCCTGGTATAAGCTGTTCCTCCGAGATGCTCAGCACAACACCCTTCATGAATATCCCGGAGGACATAATCCACTTCTCCCTCAGATAAACATTTTAATAAAGGTCCCTGAAATGATCTCATGTACAAGACATTATTTAAGAGAACAAACCTGAGAGCTTGTCTCTTGATTTTTTGAGCCTGGATTCTGTCTTCATGTAATTCATTCGTTGCAATGAATTTGATCAAGGATGTCATCCAGGAATCCTCCGGTGCTTGTAATGCTTCTTCATCTGTGGAGAGAATTAACCGAGAAACATGTAGCACTTCCCGGGTGCTGGCCTCTAATAAAGAAGTAGCCATTTATGCTAGAGCATCCGCCTCTCCATTCTCCTCCCGGGGTATTTGTTCAATACCCCAATCCACAAAGATTTTTGCTTGGGTTTTTATGAGCTGTAAGTATTTTATCATCCTGTCATCCTTAGCTTTATAAGCACCCTTTATCTGTTGAGTGATCAGTTGCGAACCAGATTACAGAATAACCCGGGAAGCTCCAATCTCCTGTGCAGCTCGGATACCGGTGAGGACAGCTTCATACTCGGCCTCGTTATTGGTTACCCGGGAATCAATTCTTATTGCAAATTTAATCCTCTCTCTTGTGGGGGATATTATTAAGACCCCTATTCCGCACTCCGTGGGGGATATTATTAAGACCCCTATTTTTTATGAGCTGTAAGCCACATCCACGAACACTATCCATACTTTCTCTTCATCGGGTTGGACCATCTCGGATAAAAAATCTGACAAAGCTTGTGCTTTGATGGCCACCCGGGTTTGTACTCGATATCATGCTCCCCTAATTCTACCGCCCACTTGATCATCCGCCCGGCTACCTCTGAGTGAGTCATAATTCTCCCCAAAGGGCTATTAGTGAGAACTTTGATTTGATGAGACAAGAAGTAGGGTCGCAGCTTCCTAGTGGTCACCACCAAGGCCAGGGCAATCTTTTCTACTTCGCTGTATCGGAGCTCGGGGCCTCTCAGAGCATGACTGACATAATACACAGGCTTTTGGTCAGAGCCTTCTTCTTTTATCAGTACTGAACTGACAGCATACTCTGTAGCACAGAGATAAACAAACAATTTTTCCCCGGGCTCAGGCTTTACCAACACAGGGAGCTCTGCAAGATGGATATTCAAATCCTTGAAGGCCTGTTCACATTTTTCATCCCACCCAAATTGTTGGGCCTTCCTCAGGACCTGAAAGAAAGGATAACTCCGGTGTGCTGACCGGGATATAAATCGAGAAAGAGAAGCAATTCTCCCGGTCAGTCTGTGTACTTCTTTGACAGATCGGGGAGACGGCATGCATAAAACAGATTTGACTTTCTCCTGATTTACCTCAATTCCCCGGTCTGTCACTATGAAACCCAAGAATTTGCCACTCTTTACGCCAAAGATAAATTTTGCCGGATTAAGCTTTATCCCAAAATGCCTTAGAGTGGAAAATGTTTCTTCCAAGTCAGCAATGAATCCCGCAACCTCTCTAGACTTGCTCAGGATATCATCCTCATACACCTCCACATTCCGGCCTAGTTGCTTCTCAAATACTCTGTTCATGAGACGCTGGTAAGTAGCCCCTGCATTCTTCAACCCGAAAGGCATTACAACATAACCAAATGTACCTCCCGAGGTGATGAAGCTAGCTTTATTTTGATCATCTTTGGCCAAGGGAATTTTTTGATATCCCTGGTAAGCATCCATGAAACTCAGCAATTCAAAACCCAAAGTGGAATCCACCAACTGATCAATCCTGGGCAGGGGATAATGATCTTTAAGACAAGCCTTATTGAGATCACGGAAATCCACGCATATCCTCCACTTTCCTGTGGACTTAGGCACCAAAAGCACATTCAAGAACCATGTAGGAAATTAGATTTCCCGAATGTGTCCGGCCTTCAACAGATCTCTTACCTGTTCATCAATAACTTTGTCCTTTTCCCGACCAAAGTGTCTTTTCTTTTGTTTCACCGGGTGAGATCCCGGGAGAATATTCAGTTGGTGCTCCGATATCAGGGGCGAGATCCCCATCAACTCCTATTGGGATCAGGCAAACACATGAATATTAGCTTTTAAGCAATTGATTAAACTGACCCGGGTGGATACATTGAGGTCCCGAGCCACCCGGATCTGCTAGCCTGGTCCGATCTCCACAACATCCTACTCTTCTTCTCCAACGAAATGCACCTCTCCCTTCTCAACTATTCTTCCACCTACTTCGTCAACTCTTGCTCTCTTCTCTTCCCTCCTGATTTTGCTCTGATCAGCCCGAACTGCTTCCATATAACATTTTCGGGAAGAAGGTTGATCTCCACGAACTTCTCCTACCCGGGCTCCCACAGGAAATTTGATCTTTTGATGGTAAGTGGATGCCACGGCCCTTAATTCATTCATGGCTGGTCTCCCTAGAATAATTTTATATGATGATGGGGAGTCCATCACCGTAAAAGAGGTCATCACTTTCTTTTTAAGATCTTGGGAGCCCAAAGTTAGTGGTAACACAATCTCCCCTTCCGGGTAAACCACATGGCCAGCAAAGCCAAAAAGGGCAGTCTCTATAGCTTCCAAATGATAACCCTGCAAATCCATCTTCATAAAGGCATCTTTAAATATAACATTAACAGAGCTGCCCGAGTCCAGAAAGACTCTCAAAATATCATAATTGGCCACCCGGGCTTGGATAACCAGTGCGTCATTATGGGGTAGATTTATCCCTTTTAAATCTTCCGGGCCAAAACTGATCACCGCCTCATTCCTCCTCATTCCTTCCACCTCCATAGAGTCTCTTCTACTCCTCGAATTCCTTGCCCGGTTAGAATCTCCATCAGTAGAGCCTCCTGATATCATTTTGATCAACCCCACAGCCGAGGGCGAAGATTTCTTCTTCTCGGGCTCTTGCTTTATCTTCTTCCCTGGATCATCTCTCGAGATATCCCTTGATTTTACCTGGATGCTAGGACTTGGTTGCCGAGGTGTCCATGGTGGACCTCTCGGCCTTTTGTTCGATTGATTATGCCCATGGACGGCAGGCGGAACATAATCTCTTTTCAAAGTCTTGCAATCCCCAGTATTATGGTAACAAACCCCATGAAGAATGCAGAACCCACTCTTCTCGGGCCTGGTGAACTGCTGTGATGGCAACAAATCTCTGCTACACTCTTGGACCTCCCGATCCCGATTGATTTTCAAGGGCACGTGCTGAGAAAAATGCCCCGGATTATTCCTCCTCTGCACCTTCTCCTCGGGCTTTACCACCCGCTCTCCTCTCTCTTTCCTTCCCGCCTCTCTTTTCTGTTTCTAGGCTTCTTCCATATTAATGTACTTTTCTGCCCGGTATAACAAGTACTCGAAGTCCCCGGGCACTTTTTTAGTCAAAGATCTTAAAAACTCACCCTCCCTCAAGCCTTGAGTGAAGGCAGTTGTCTTCGTTTCGGTGGCACAATTAGGAACATCCAAAGCCACTATATTAAATCTTCTTATATAAGCCCTCAAACTTTCTTCCGGGCTTTGCTTGACCTCAAAAAGACTAAATGCAGTCTTCTTGTATCTCTTTCTACTGCTAAAATGGTGTGAAAACACCTTCTAGAAGTCTTTGAAGGAATGAATACTTTGCGGAGCCAACCCCTCAAACCATCTCTGAGCAGAATCCACCAGCGTTGTCAGGAACACCTTACACTTGATTCGATCAGTATAACAGTGTAGCATGGCCATATTTTCAAACCTGGCCAGGTGCTCTTCGGGGTCTGCATTGCCATCATATTCTTTCACTTTGGCAGATTTGAAGTTGTCGGGAAGTGGTTCCCGGACAATGGCTTCCGCAGATGGGCAACCTTTGGTTAATGCCTGAGAAGTACTTCGACTTTCCAGCTGCCCTTCTAAGACCTTCATCTTTTGTCTCAATTCCAAGAGCTATTCCGCTACAGTCGGGGATTTGGACCCGGCAATAGACTCACCATAGCTTCTGATGACTTCTAGGACACTCCAAGTACAAGTGGTTCTGACAGATTAGACGGTCTGTATCAATCACACTCGAGTGTGGTGCAATTCCCGAGGTGGTCCGGGTGATAAGGTACCCGAGCTTTTGTCGGAAAGCTCGGGCCATTGGGTGATTACCGAGGAGGAGAAAAAGTGCCCGGGTTTTTAAGAAAGTACACTGTACGTTGGCTCTCATCTGGGCTATCCAACTATCTTCCCAGGTCATCCCTGACCCGGATCATTATGGGGGTATCAGTCCAAAAACAGCACATCACCTTTCTGCCACTTGAATTGGATACTTTCCTCTTCGATAATCTCTTCACATCTCTTCACGAATTTCTCTGAGATTTCGGTTCCGTCAGCCATTGTAGCCGAGCTCAGCTCTTTCCCGTACATGCCAACCATAGTATTGGACCACATTTGTCTCCGTTTTCTTCCGTCGAACACTCTTGTCAAACTTCTTGGACCTAGTATGGTCTTTACCCCACCATCAGGTAGCCATTCCATATCCATTCCTAGTGCCTTTGCCCTGCATTGAATATGCGGTTAGGATACTAAGAATGACTGAAGCAAGCTTCTAAGCGAGTCGAATGGTCGAGAACTGGTTCTGTTCGGCTCGACCATATTGTTATCGAGTTCGAATAGCTCAAACCAGTTTTGACTAGGTTTAGTAGCTTGAGCCCTTATTTCATCTGTACTCAAGTATTCACTCTTAAGTGGGAGGGAAAAAAAAAAGTTGTTAGAATACCTTTTCTCTGCTTCCACACGATCGGAGGTTCCAAAAGTATCTTCCCAACCACGACCTCTCATGGAGGAAGTATCGTCCTTGCTAAGAGCAGTGAAAGTATATCTCAGTCCTTTCTTCTCCAATTCCTCCGCCTCTGCTGGAAACTACTCCAGAGCACGCTCCGCGACACAAAAAATAGGCACAAAAGGCTTCTCCCTGCCTTCCGCTGGAGGTATTTCGCAGTAAAGAATCACTTTCTTTGGAAATTCCTTTATCTGTATACACAAGGCACTGGCACTATGACATTATCCTACCTTTTCTTGTCATGAACAAGGACAGAATGGAAAAAAATTGTAGGTTTTTCTACATAAATTATAGTTCCAAACTCCGTATGTAATATATAAACATTACCATCGACTCCATGCTGATACTTACTAAGACCATTTCATGATCGTAATAAATGAACTCCGACAGAGGTCCTTCATTAGCTGTCCAAATTCTCTTGTAAATATGCGTCCGGGGAGCCGGCCCAACGTACTGGATATCGTCCCACCCGCAAACGTTGACAATGTCATTGAACTCCACTGCGTTGTTCACATCAAATCCCCGAAAAAGAACAGCGCTGTTCTTGATTATCATCTGCTCGACCAATTCCTTGTTCTCTTTCAACACTACAAGCAATGATTCGACATCGTTCTTGCCACAGTCTGGAGGCTGGAACACCAGTGGCATCGTTTTGGTGTCTACTAGCTTTTCTCCTTCACATTTCCCGACCTTGAATCAACATGCGTAGATGCTTAAAACATTGACGGTCCTCGGGTTTATCTTCCGCGCTGTCCGAGCCAGCTCATTGTTCCCCACCCCTCGTCTCTTCATACTCGTCCTCACTTACATTGATCGGGTCTATGAGTCTAAAAACTAAACATGTATAAACTTACGTAATAAAACTACACGCATTTCAAAGTAGAGCGCACATACTTAAACTTGAACGTACTTACATAAACGTAGACGTGCCATCGTATCGTAAAACTTTTCATAAACATACTTGCATCATACATACTTGGACATACATAAACATTATCATTTTGCTTAGAGATATGTTTCAAAGCAAATGACCTATACATAAATACGCCTGATCAGACTAAACCATAGAACTGGGCTGGCAGAGATGTCCACTACCACATGCATGAAATCTCCGGTCATGCTTTATCGGGTGGATTGGTCCCTGGTCATACTTTAACGTTTTCCAATCTTGATCTAAACTCGGTCATGTTTTACTGAGGTGGAGAGGTCCTCGGCCACGTTCACCGACTTCAAAATCCGTTCATATTTGGTCACAAGACATTTAGCATACCTCAAAAATATAAACATTTTTCTTTGCACGTCGAACATGTTAGAGTAGATGCCCTGCAAACCAACTGTTGGCTAGGGATTTTATTGACTCGGTTGTAATTAACAATCTTTATTTTAATATAATTCATTATTTCATGGTTTTGTTATTTCTTTATCTGTATACCCATGTTATCAAACATAGATAAAGACCTTGATTTTACTTTAATACAAATGAATCGTAACTCGATGTTGAAACTCGTTTGTAAACACTGTATGATGTAAATTCGTTCCTAGTCGATTCAGCCGCTTAAAACATGGATAAAGGTCGCTTGAGCTCGAGACTAGCAACTGTGATGTTGTGTACTGCGTTTCTTGGTAAGGGCATAGAGATGTCCAAACATGAAGATAGGTAGTCATATGATGATTATACCGAACAACCCTCCCTCGGACTTTCCAAGTGGTTATCATTAATCGAGAGGATAAGTCCGTGGTTATGATTGTACACCATTAGTCCTTACGACCCTGGACAACACTGAGGCTCTATATGCTAGGGCTGTGATTTGACTCGTTTACTGGCTCCAGGAGAGTCAACAGGTGGTGAGGTTGGGTACAGTTGCGAAACATATAGGAGCCAGTGCATTGTAGTCGGGGATTCACCGCTCACCTGCGGGTGTGGATATCCTATGTGATCTGATGAAATTATGGTGCATGGAATCTTTGGCCAGAGTATGAGATGTACATTAGAGAAGGAGTTCTCGAACGGTACATGCGATGCCTCTATTTATAGTTATCACATAGTTGTCGAATTAATATGCAACCCTCGATAAACCAATGATTGCAGATTCGATCGAGGTATATGAGATGAAGGGACTGTACTGTACATTAATCATAATCGACTAGTTCTTGCAGGCACTATCAGTGATCCCTAGGGGATCATGGGGCGATGCTACTAGACGCTCTTACCATGATCCGATGGGTGCAATCAGAAATGAGTTCTGACATGCTTGATCAAGGTGTTGATGAAAAGAATGGGGCTAACTAGAGTAAGACCGAATAAGGAATTATGTCCTTAATCACAAAGAGTTGTGAACCCACGGCTAGCTGTATCCCTGAACCACTGAGGGTCATACAAGTACTGGATCATTTGTTCCCGTTGAGAGAATAAATTCAAGAAGTTGAATTTATATTATATAGTAAATTCAAGTAGTTGAATTTATGATAATTAAATTTTGAGAGAATCAATTCAAAGAGTTGAATTTATAAAATTTGAGAATTTAATTTATTAAACTCAAATGTTGGGTTTATTAGATATAAAATTTTGGAGGTGATATAAATTCAAGGGGTTGAATTTATAATTTAAATAATAAATTCAAATGTTGAATTTATAATGAATTTAATTAATTAAGCTCAAAGGTGTTTATTTAATTTATTAAATTCTTTAATAATTGTGGTGGTTAGTGATAAAATTATTAGAAATAAGATTTACCAGTTAATTAAATTTGTTTAATTAATTGTTGTTAATATTTGATATTAAAATCGTGAAGGATGATCGAGAGCCTTGACCAATGTGTTATGTGTATGTTAGGATATTTTACTGTTTTATTCGTTTTGTTAATATTTGATATTATTAAAATGGACCTGGTTTATGGCCCGTTCCCACCCCCATGAGATGTATCCCTTATGTTCCATGGCTATTTAAATGTAATCATTAGAAATAGTAGGGGATCAAGACTGGAAGATGGTGGACCCGATGCACAAGATGAAGACATGTAAAATATTGGAAGCTCTTGTAATAGTTGCATTTGCATCCCTGCATTCACCTAAATTTTGGACCTAGATCCATGTATGGCTCACATGGATCTAATAGTGTTGGCGATCGATCATCCTTATTTATTGTTGAATGTCATATTATTATATATGTGATATATAGTAGTATGCATGTTTGTATATTATTAAATAATATTGTTGCATGAATCCGGCAAACATACAAACTCGTGGCACGCGAATTTTATATTAAAATGATGAGACAATTTTAAATTAAAATCCCTCATTTTGAATAAAATTAAAAATTTATATCAAACCGAAAAAGTAAAAATTGAAAGAGTTTAATGTTTCCTTACCTTCCATCAACCGTGGTTGCATGTTGATCGCTACCCGCGGACAGTGTCTGGCTCATACTATTGGGGAGGCCTGGACGCCGGAAAGCTGTGACTTCCACTGGACATATGATGTGAATTGAGTGGAACTACCATGACTTCGGCTCATATTATTGGGGGAACTCATGGCGACCGTCCAATACAATTCAATATTGATGGGTTGGTTTGACACGTGAAAATAAACGGCGTCATATTATTCGCCCTTATTAAACGTGAGGCAAAACACGAAGAGGTTGCATAGGGATGCAATTGGGTTCTACCTTTTAGAAATTATAATTGGTTTATATTGTTCGGGATTATAATTGGCTAATTGGACTCTACGTGCCTACTAAGGAAATACGATTTCCCTTTTTAATCAGAGGGTGGTGGAAATGTCAAAATAGTGATAGGGAAATTTATAAAATGAAAATCCATATTTTATATCTTAGAATTATTTTAAAATTATCAGTAACTATTATCTGGTTTCATTTTCAGTAGATTCACGATGTCTACTCGTAACCCGCTTTCAATCATTCTCGATCGAAACAAATTGACTGGCCCTAAATATCATGACTGGTTCCGAAATTTAAGGATTGTTCTGAACTCCGAGAGGATTGCATATGTGCTTGATAAGAAGCCACCAGAGGAGGCATCTCCTGATATCAGTAGGACTGAGTTAGCTAAGCTTGAGAAATGGTGGGACCATGATCTTTAGGCAAAGAGCTACATGTTGGCTTCTATGTCGAATGAACTTCAGAGAAGGTTCGAGGAGGCGGTGACTGCTGCTGACATTCACCTTCATCTGAAAAAAATGTATGCTGTACAAACTCGTTCAGAGAGACATGCTACTGTTAAAGAACGCATGACTACACGCTTGCGAGAGGGGGCTTCGGTCCATGAGCATGGTGTTAGGTTGATTGGGCTCATCGAGAAGTTGGTGGGGCTCGACTTGGTTATGCCTAGTGAGCTCTCGACTGATATTCTATTGCTGTCTTTACCTGCCTCGTTCGATGGATTTGTGGTTAATTTTAATATGAACAAGCTTGAGGCTAGCCTTGAAGAGTTGGTCAATATGCTCACTAATTATGAGGCCACAATTAAAAAGGAAAAGCCTTTTCTTCTGGTGGGTTCTTCGTATGGTACGAAAAAAGGAGCCCCAAATAAAGGCAAGAAGCGTTCTGCCCCTCCAAAGAAGAACAAGCCCAACAAGAAGCCATACAAGAAACCAAATCCAGGGCCCACAAAGCCTGACAAGTCAGAACAAGTCTGTTTCAACTGCAACAAGCCTGGACATTGGAGGCGTAATTGCGAGGAGTATCTAGCCCAGAAGCGTTCTGGCCATGGTATGTTTTATATTGAAGTTAATGTTTCTATTAATTCCTCTTCTTGGGTATTTGATACCGGATGTGGTTATCATCTATGCAATGATTTGCAGGTGATGGGAAGAAGCAAGATGCTTAGAGATGGTGAGACCTTTCTAAGAATAGGAAATAGAGCAAGAGTTGCTGCCACTGCCATTGGAGACGTTACTTTAATTTTGGACAATAATTTTAAGTTGTTTTTGAGAGATGTTTTATTTGTTCCTGAATTTGTTAAAAACATTATTTCCATTTCTATGCTTGATAGGGATGGTTATTCTTGTGTTTTTGCTAAAGGAGTTTGAAATTTATACAAGAATGAATGTTTGATTGGAACTGGAGAATTAACAAACGATCTCTATAACTTAAAATTAAAAGATATTCCGTTGAACAATATCCAAGCGCGTACGGAAACAACAACAAACAAAAGAAAAATAGGATTTCCAAATCCCGCACAAATATGGCACGCTAGACTAGGTCATATTTCTTAAAGAAGGATGCACAAGCTAGTGGGAGAAGGCATGTTTGACCTGTCAGACATAAATTCTCTACCAACTTGTGAGTCCTGTCTAAAAGGAAAAATGACTAAAACTCCATTCGGTGGAAACGTGGAACGTGCACATGTTCTACTGGATTTGATCCACACGGACGTTTGTGGCCCGCTAAGTGTTAGCACAAAATTTGGGCATTACTACTTCATTACCTTTACTGATGACCATTCGAGGTATGGGTACGTTTATTTGATGAAACACAAATCTGAAGCATTTGAAAAGTTCAAAGAATTCAGATCTGAAGTAGAAAATCAGCTACAAAGAAGTATTAAAGCACTTCGATCTGATCGAGGTGGAGAATACTTGAGTGCTGAATTTTTGGGTTATCTAAAAGAGAATGTGATTCTCTCACAGTGGACTCCACCAGCAACACCACAATTGAATGGTGTTTCTGAACGTCGAAACCGAACCCTGATGGACATGGTTTGATCCATGATGGGATTCACTGAACTGCCTACATCGTTTTGGGGCTTTGCGCTTGAAACGGCGGCAATGTTGTTGAATAATGTCCATACCAAAGTAGTGGATAAAACACCATATGAGATATGGATGAGAAACTCCCAAATATTCTTACATTAGAATATGGGGATGTCCTGCTTACGTGAAGTAGACAGTGGGAGACAAATTGGATAGTAGATACACTTTGTGCTACTTTGTAGGATATCCAAAGAATTCTGTCGGATATTATTTCTATCATCCTAATGAAGCAAAAGTGTTTGTTTCAAGAAATGCCACCTTTTTGGAAAGGGAGTTTCTATTAGATAGAAAAGGTAAGATGATAGAACTTGAAAAAATTCAAGATACTCCCTCAACTATAGTAGTTGAACCTAATCCCCAACAACCAGTAGTTGAAGTACGAGCTCGTAGAAGGTCTGATAGGGTTATTAGACCACCTGCAAGATATACACTTCTTCATGAACAAGGCCATGATGAGCCTTATGTTGGATGTGATCCAATGAATTTCAAAGAAGCAATATCTGATACTGATTCAACCAAATGGCTTGAAGCCATGCAGTCAGAAATGGACTCTATGTATTCAAACCAAATCTGGACATTAGTGGATCCACCTGAAGAAATCGTTTCCATAGGATGCAAATGGATCTACAAAAGAAAGCTTGGGGTGGATGGGAAGGTAGTGACGTTCAAAGCAAGACTGGTTGGAAAAGGTTATACTCAAAGGCAAGGAATTGACTATGAGGAAACTTTTTCACCAGTAGCTATGTTTAAGTCCATTAGAATACTTCTAGCCATAGCAGCATAGTATGACTATGAGATATGGCAAATGGATGTAAAGACTGCATTCCTCAATGGAGACATCAAAGAAGAAATCTATATGTCTCAACCTGAGGGATACACATCAGTAGGAAGTGAGCATAAGGTATGCAAACTTCAGAGATCTATATATGGTCTCAAGCAGGCGTCAAGGAGTTGGAACCTCAGATTTGATAGCACTATCAAAGAGTTTGGTTTTGCTAAGAATCCTGAGGAACCATGTGTGTACAAGAAAGTTAGTGGGAGTGCAGTGACATTCCTTATACTTTATGTTGTTGATATCCTGCTCATTGGGAATGATGTAGGATTATCGCAATCAACTAAAGTATGGTTAGCAAGTAAATATTTCATGAAAGACGTGGGTGAAGCATCCTATGTATTAGGAATACAAATATATAGAGATAGATTAAAGAGGATGCTATGGCTCACCCAAATCACTTATATCGATACCATCTTGAAGAGATTCTCTATGGAAGAGTCCAAGAGATGATACTTACCAATGTGTCATGGTGTTACTCTATCTAAAGCTATTTGTCCCAAAAATGATGAAGAGATAGAGATGATGACACGTATTCCATATGCGTCAGCCATTGGTAGTATCATGTATGGTATGATATCAACACATCCCGATGTTGCTTACGCCCTGAGTGTTACAAGCAGATATCAGGCGAACCCTGGTCCCATGCATTGAAAGGCCGTGAAAGATATTCTTAAGTACTTGAGAAGGACTAAGAATTTGTTCATGGTCTGTGGGGGTGGAGAATTGAAATTGGAAGGCTACACTGATTTTATCTTCCAATGTGACGTAGATGATTCGAAATCGACCTCTGGTTTTGTATTCATGCTTAATGGTGCGGCTGTCTCTTGGAAAAGTTCCAAGCAAGATACCGTTGCGGATTCGACTATTGAAGCTGAATACATCGCTGCATCTGCTGCAGCCAAAGAGGCAGTTTGGATGAGAAATTTTGTCCAAGAGTTGGGCGTTATTCCTAATGGAGTTGATCCAGTCCCGGTATACTGCGACAACACTGGTGCCGTTGCGTAAGCAAAGGAACAAAGGTCTCATCAGCAATCCAAACATGTACTGAGGAAGTTCCACATCATCTGGGAGATTGTGAGAAGAGGAGATATATCAGTCGAAAGAGTCCCCTCTGCAGATAACGTTGCTGATCCACTTACAAAGCCCTTGCCAGGACCATTGTTTGAAAAGCATCGCGAAGCAATGTGATTAAACTTTATGGGTAGTTGGCTCTAGAGCAAGTGGGAGATTGTTAGAGTAGATGCCCTGCAAGCCAACTGTTGGCTAGGGATTTTATTGACTCAGTTGTAATTAACAATCTTTATTTTAATATAATTCATTATTTCATGGTTTTTTATTTCTTTATCTGTATACCCATGTTATCAAACATAGAGAAAGACCTTGATTATACTTTAATACAAATGAATCGTAATTCGATGTTGGAACTCGTTTGTAAACACTGTATGATGTAAATTCGTTCTTAGTCGATTCAGCCGCCTAAAACATGGATAAAGGTCGCTTGAGCTCGAGACTAGCATATGTGATGTTGTGTACTGCGTTTTTTGGTAAGGGCATAGAGATGTCCAAACATGAAGATGGGTAGTCATATGATGATTATACCGAACAACCCCCCCTCGGACTTTCCAAGTGGTTATTATTCATCGAGATGATAAGTCCGTGGTTATGATTGTACACCATTAGTCCTTACGACCCAGGACAACACTGAGGCTCTATATGCTAGGGTTGTGCTTTGACTCGTTTACTGGCTCTAGGAAAGTCAACAGGTGGTGAGGTTGGGTACAGTTGCGAAACATATAGGAGCCAGTGCATTGTAGTCGGGGATTCACCGCTCACCTGCGGGTGTGGATATCCTATGTGATCTGATGAAATTATTTTGCATGGAATCTCTGGCCAGAGTATGAGATGTGCATTAGAGAAGGAGTTCTCTAATGGTACATGCGATGCCTCTATTTATAGTTATCACATAGTTATCGAATTAATATGCAACCCTCGATTAACCAATGATTGCAGATTCGATCGGGAAATATGAGATGAAGGGACCGTACTGTACGTTAATCATAATCGACTTGTTCTTGCAGGCACTATCAGTGATACCTAGGGGATCATGGGGCGATGCTACTAGACGCTCTTACCATGATCCGATGGTTGCAATTAGAAATGAGTTCTGACATTCTTGATCAAGGTGTTGATGAAAAGAATGAGGATAACTAGGCTAAGCCCGAATAAGGAATTATGTCCTGAATCACAAAGAGTTGTGAACCCACGGCTAGCTGTATCTCTGAACCATTGAGGGTCACACAAGTACTGGATCGTTTGTTCCCGTTGAGAGAATAAATTCAAGAAGTTGAATTTATATTAAATAGTAAATTCAAAGAGTTGAATTTATAATAGTTAAATTTTGAGAGAATCAATTCAAAGAGTTGAATTTATAAAATTTAAGTATTTAATTTATTAAACTCAAATGTTGGGTTTATTAGATATTAAATTTTGGAGGTGATATAAATTCAAGGAGTTGAATTTATAATTTAAATAATAAATTCAAATGTTGAATTTATAATGAATTTAATTAATTAAGCTCAAAAGTTGAGTTGATTAAATATTAAATTAAATATAGTGGAAGTATGTTTAATGGGCTTGTAGGAGTACAAGTCCAACATATTAAATAATTAAAGTTATTAATGGACTTTGATTAATTAATTAAACTAGTTGGACTAGTCCAATTAATTAATAAGCCCATTAATGTTAATTATGTAATTTAGGTCAAGGCTATTGTTTTTTAAAGAAAAAATAAATTGACCTAGCCTCCATTATTTCAATTGTGACTCACGAGAACTACATCGGCCAATCCTCCAAATATTTTGGCCATTTTTCAAGAAAAAGAAATTTGAGTCCTCTCAAATTTTTGATCTCAACGTAAAAACTTCTTTCAAATATTCTAGTGCAATTTGAAGAGGAACAAATCTTCTGGTCGTGGATTTGATAGAAGGAGACTCGAAGAAAATTCATAGAGAATTTATCAAGAGCTATCTCCCGGAATAGTTGGAAAAAAGTGATTTAATTCACAAAGGTATAATTTCTAACGCCCTATGAATGTTTGATTCAGAAAACCATACGAACGCCCAATCAAATATATTTTGATTGTCAAAATAAAAGAAAAATTTTAAAACTTCCGCTGCGTTTGGGCGTGTAGAAAACCGAGATCCAACATAACATACTTTCATGGCGTTGAGGGATTCGTTGGATCTTGCTTGGGGCCACTGCTGCACATAAAGACACATTTTCATGCACTCAATTACAATAACTTAGACATAATAGTCGTGCTCACCACCGAAATTGAAAAGTCTACTCATTTTTAAAAGTGCGAAAATATATATATTTTTATTTTTATAAATCCTCGCAATTACAAAATAACATTTAAAATAATCGTATTTGTTTGTCAATAAGAATAGCGTAGTTTTCAAAAATAACCAACAACCTCCAAAATCAACGTAAACATAAACAAGTAAAAATGCGTAATACTACCAACTGATAAAAATGTTTAACTCCTCTCAAAAACTCATAACCAAGTGCAGAAAAACACGAGGTCCTCGGGTCATGTCACCGCACCAGAGCTGCCTACTCAGAGTTCAGCAGCTTCAGTCTCCTCAGCATCAAGCTCACCTGCATCACACACGCCTAGTGAGTCTAAAGACTCAACACGGCTGTACCAGGAATAACAAGTACATATACAGGCACACAGCAGTGAAAAATATCATACCCAACATAATTTTATTGAACTTAATAACATGAACTTAAACGTGTCGTATAAAATCATAACGTGTCAAATCATGTCATCTCATGTCATCATAAACGTATACATTTTCTTTTTAATTGAATTCAGTTTATTAGTTGTGACTTTTGTATCAGCTCTATTATATGGATCTATCTATAAAACAGTGGTACCCAGCGGCGGGGACATAAGCGACAACATTACCCGTCCATTGAGCCTTGGCATCAGCTCATCATAACTTATCTCATTGTATACATATACATCGTTAGTCACAACCAAATCCCATCCTTCAGAAATAACATCATATTCACCATTTAATAAAAACATGCATATACGTAACATTTTCCTTAAAACTAAGCATGCAACGTTTTTATCATAATTGCGTAAAAATCATAAACATGATGCATAAACATTTAAAATATCATAAATTTGTGCTCAGGGCGCTGTCAGGACCAAAATCTCATCCCGGGTGCAAAATGAACATTTTGCCCCTATAAACCCAAAATTACCATTTTACCCCTGGACCTCTAAACTTGACCCGAAGCTTACCAAACTCCTTAAAATGTCCCAAAACATTTTTATAAGCATTCCGAGACGTAAACTCGAGCCCATCTTACAACTTAACCGATTCGTTTTAAAACTTGGACCGGGGTCTCGGTTTTACCCCGAATCGGACCGAAACTTAACCAAAACTCCCCCAACTTTTTATCATACCTAAAAACACTATAATGCTCCTATAACAATGTCATCAGGCCCCTAAACTCACGGCTGAAAATTCCAGCACATAACAAAACTCTCGGCCCTTTCCTATTTCACCACCTCGTGCACACCCTTTCCCAAATCTCACGCCATCTGCTTAACCCCGACGCACCAGCCCCAAAACTACCAACCATGGACCTAGACGGGACCCTAAGGAACCTATCAGAACCAAGGACCCAGGCCCATGCACAAGAAGAACCGCGCTCCCATGCTTGCACCGCAAGGATGCCAACTCACGACCCCTCTTCGTAGCCCACTCTCGATCTATCCAAGGGCGGCACCAGCAGCGCTCAAGCCTCCCTCAGCCACGGCTCAGACCCCACATGGTCTGGTCCAGCCTTGGTTCGGCACCTAGATGCTGGAACACAAGAATCCGAGCCCCTCTTTGCCACAACTCACGATCTACAACCCAAACTCCTTAAGTCTCGACTTCAGCACCGCATCCCCTATCTCATGACTTGTCTCGGTCCCCCTAGCAACGAAACTACACCAGACCCTTGCAAAAAATCGGAAAAGAATGTGAGCAGCAACGTAAGAATGCAAGAAACACATGAAAATTCGATAATCCTCCCTACACATGCTTGGATCGAGAGTTATACATACATAAACACATATACTTCAGTAATATAACGTGGATGATGCTAGAAAGATGTTACAAAGCGTGCCTTGCTGATGATTGATGAACAAAACAAGAAGAGGGAGACCTGGATGAATTTTCTTTGCAAGAACAAGCAAAACTGATGGAACCTTCAGCTGGAAATGATGAAACCGAGAGAATATTGAATTTTGAATGGGTGTCGGCTGGTTGGGGGGATAAAATGACTAGGTTTAGGGTTAATTGGTGCTTAGGAGCTTAATTAAATAATAAACAAATAGTTAATGGGCCCTCAAATAATTTATTAAAAGTTTAAAAGAGTTTTAAGCCCAAAAAGCTTAAAAGTAGGCCCATTAAATCTAAACACACTCTCGAAAAATATTTCGTGTTGGAAATATTTTGAAAATATTAGCCGAACCCTTAAAAAGTCTCCCTATTTGATAAAATTTACGTACCGTTAAAAATAAAATCTTGCGGGTAAAAATACCCAATAAAATCCCATTTTCGAAAAATCCCCTTAAAAAACCTTATTTTAGTTAATTAAAAAAAATCATGTAATAAAAATAATTTCCTGAAAATTCTCTGGTATCTGATTCTCGTTCGAGCGTGAAATGCTTCTACAAACTCTAATGCATGAACTTTTAAAATTTCATGAATTAAATCCTATCATTCATGATTTATGCATAAAAATAATTAAACACATAATTTAAAGTAAAACCCTAGATTGCATGCATTTATGTTATGTGAATTAAATTCCTGGACCTTAAAGAAATAAACAATTGACTTATGACGTTATAGATCCCTCGGGACTTGACCTCGTTTAATCATCGTACTAAATCATAACATCGAACCCCGAAACAATTTCTGAATTGATGTGTGAACATTTCCCAAACAATGTAAGACATGACCTAACAACTTGAACATAAAACTAAATGAGAACTAACTTCCTTCAAAATGGTGGCGCGCTCGGGCGGTAACATCTTACCGCTCGAGCGCCAGGCCTACTGGAAAAAATAAAACCCGACAGTGAGAGTTGCGCTAGGGCGGTAAGATATTACCGGTCGGGTGCCAGGTACCCTGGACTTCGCGACTTTGGAGCTTAATTCTCCAAACTCGATCATACGGACTTGAACAACGCATTGAGACTCATCCTAGGGCACTATGGCATTGAATTGACTCTATAAAAATGCCCCAAGGGTCCCAAAAACAATGACCACCAAACCACGACGTGTCACAATCCCATAAACCCGAAATATGACAGAACATGCTTCCTATGACTTATGTTGCAACCAAGTGCCTATCGACACGAAACGAAACACCAAATATCGTCCAAAAATCATACTTAATATACCTAAATGCAGCAGCGATCACCCGATGGTTCGCAACAAAGCCTGCAACAAATAAACTTCAATAACATGTCAAGAACGCATTTTCATAAAATTGCAGTTTGAGCAGTCCCACAAAAACGATCATAACTCACTCATTTCTAGTCCAAAAATTACGAATTAACTGTCAAATCGAAGGTATCAAAAAGTACTACGTTTTATATGTCGAAAGGTTTTCCATAAAATCAACCAAAAATGAAAAGTACACAAAATGACAGCAACATCTGGTTTTGAGGTCTAAAAGTCATTTCAAATTCAATCCAACCAATTTTGCTCAAACTCTTGCACATCATACATGAATATTTACACATAATAAACATCAAAACCTATACTATAATGAGATCGATGTAAAAACGAAAGAATATACATGATTTTGATCTTTAAAACTCTTGAAACGACGATACCGAAGTGGGAAGGATGCGAGGGTTGATCCAGAACGAATTGTGGCGCGATTTTGCTGCTAAAAACAATCCGTGATTGCTGAAATTTTTGAAGAGTAAGGTGGCTGCTGAAGAAGGTAACAAGAGCCCTAGTTTTTCTTCAAAAAATTTCTGAAATAAGAGTGTGTGTGAAGGTGAAACGTGTGTGTGTGTATATGTGTGTGTGTGCGCGTGAGTTTTAGGTAATTAGGGAATACAAATTTTCTTAATTAATAATTAACAAAATAATTAAATGTTAATCCACACTAATTTAACAAATCCCTTAATTAAAATAAAATACACAATTGATAGACTTTAAAAGTTTTAAAATATTAAAATCACCAAATAAATGAATTAAATTAGGCTTTAAAATTCTAAAAACTTAATAAATCATTTAAAATGCCACTTTCTTGACTTGAAATAAAATACCACATTTTAGGCCTTATTTCCCCGATCTCGCACCGAATAATCGTCTGAAACATGAAACTCAAGAAAACATTTTAAAAAACATCACAAAAACATAAATAATTTAAAATAATGCAAATCGTAAATCATGCATGATTAAAAATCATTTTAAAAATTAAATAAATAATTTTAACCAATAATTAAAACACATATCCATGCAAGAAACATGCTTTTAAAGCATTAAAACAATTTAATAAAATAAAAAAAAATTAATAACTTGCATGCATGTGGTTTACGTGGACCTTCAACATTTCGGGACGTTACAATCTATCCTCCTTAAACTGAATTTCGTCCCCGAAATTCGCTTATCCTCGATAATTAAAAAGTTTAGACACTTAATTATAGTATCTCAATAATTCACGCTTCTGCTGCGCTACTCTGATAAAATAAGTGTTAAAATGTCCTTATGTCTCCTCAATCCTAATTAAATTGCTTTTAAAATCCTCGTTTGCGAATCACAACTTATGACGGCTTATGGTGACTTAGTTATATTCTACTTGGACCTCGAAATTTGACTTATCTCACAATTCCTCATACTAGAGATGGATGTCCAAAATTGTCGCACCTTACTTTTCTTATACTATACCCATAATGTTGATCGACCTATTACATTTGCATTTATGCAGTTCAACTTAAGAAATCTTAGCACCAAAATTTATTGACTGTCTTCTATCCTTGGTAATACACTTAAAAGTTAAACCTTACATCAACCCCATAATAATATTATCTTTAAATCCTTGAATCTAATCTTATCTTATGGCACTAAACTTACGTAATTTAACTATTTACCAGTACATCAAAAATATAAAATTGTTGCAAATCTGTTGCGTGTTTTCTTGATTGCTCGCAAGCGCACGACATCAAGTTATATAAAATGTATTTTTGAGTACGAGTGTCGATCCCACGAGGAGTGTGTATATAAACGTATATCAGTGCTTGTGATTAAAATAGTCTCGACTTTATTTAGAATAATCAATTAACAGATTTGTTTGCAAGAATAACTAAATTGAAAATGGATTTAAATGTAACACCAAATTGTAGCAAATAACAATGGAATAAAGGATCTAGAGGTCCGATTTCACGCAACCGTCCACCATGTGTAATTTATTGTAGCTATGTTATAAAAATACTTCTTATTCATTAGCCTAGAATCCAATAATTATCTACTCACTCTCCCGAGTGTTAAGAAGATATTAGTTATCTAAAAATAGATTGCGACGTCCCCATCAACAATCTACAATTAAATAACACATCAAGCACTATAATCTCTATGGGCTTCCATAGCATTATAGGCCCTCCCGAACTCTATAAATACCATTAATGTATTTTTCCCCTTTCTTGTTTATAATTTCCTCTTCCGAGTGATTAATTGTAAACATATAAATCATGCAAATTATGGCCAATATATTGAAAGCATTAAGATTAGAACAATACAAATGAAAAATATGAAGAACTTAAATAGCTTAGTTCATAAATTCCAACACATGGTTTCTAGTTTTTTTCCATGTTTCCTCTAGAAATAAAAATTAGTTCATAATAACATAGACAAAACAACAAAACATGGTTCTAAAACAAAACATATCAAATGAAAAAACAAAAAAAAGAAGAACTTAGAACAAGTGTTTGAAGTGCTGATTCCGTCCCCGAAGTTGTGCAAAAGATTTCCCAAAAACTTGAACTTGGGTCTTCAATCTTCTAGCAGAAGCCTCCACTCTTCCCTTGGCTCCCCAATACCCTAGATGGTAAAAATATGACATATTTTATAGTCCTAGACAAGCTCTAATTCGCAGCACAATCAAATCTTGGACTTCCATGCGCAGCACACCAAAATACAGATTTTCTGGATTCTGTCTTACAAGGACCGTGGGTGCGGTCAGAAAGTCATCGCAGGTGCAGTGCAGCTACTGATGTGTGAGTACAGGTGCAGTATGTTTTCCAAGCGGATGCAGTGCTTCACCGCGGGTGCGGTGTAAATATAAGCGCGGGTGTGCTGTAACTTCTGTATTTTTGCATCTTTTCCACTTTCCAATTGAACATTTTAATACTCCAAACTCTCATTCTAAGCTTCCAAACTACAACAACAAGAACAACAACAAATCTAAAACCTGCTCCATAATCACAAAATTCCAAGTTAAATACAAGTAACAAAAGTGCAATATTGCACTTATCAAACTCCCCCAAACTTAGGATTTTGCTAGTCCCGAGCAAAACAAAACAACACAAACAAACAAGTCATGAAATATTTTTAAAAGAACTTGGTCTCAATATAATTTAACTAACTCTTCATACATTCATTATTCGATATATGACAAGTCAAATCAATCCAAAAAATTTTTCATCCAGATATAATCATGCAATAAGTTAATTTTCTAAACTTCTAATCTCTTCAACTCATGTT
Organism: Primulina huaijiensis; assembly: GCF_012295235.1. Taxonomy (NCBI): domain Eukaryota; kingdom Viridiplantae; phylum Streptophyta; class Magnoliopsida; order Lamiales; family Gesneriaceae; genus Primulina; species Primulina huaijiensis. Next base: position 11,795,810 of record NC_133309.1, on the reverse strand, counting down.
TCAAAACATTCTCAATCGGTTTCAATTTTTACAAACACAAATCAAGAGGTCTTTTTCTATAAAAATTGGGTTCAAAGTAATATTCATTGAAGAAAAGAGTACCCAATAAATATTTGATGCAATGAGGTGTGTGTAAAGTTGATCAAGATTCGTACTCAATGTAAGTGTTTATCGATTGTCCATAGGCTTGATCCTCTCAATCCCTCTCCACTTGTATATTGGACAACAATGACTTGGTCAATAGGATTTGCAATGCTTGTAATGTTAGGCCTTGTCTCATTGCTACAAATAAAGATTAGGAATTCAAATAAGGGAGTAAGTTGAATTTTTATCTTTTTTGCATACTCCAATTTTTCTTTTAACTCCATTTTTATTCATTTCATCTCTTTTTCTCCCCTTTTTCTCCAACTTCTTCAATGAAACATCATTCATTTTTCTTTTTTTTTTTTGTAGGAGAATTTCAATTTCTTTGATTCTTTGAATTCTTACTCCCTTGATAATGTAAGAAATTAATGTATAAGATATTCAAAGGGGTGGTAAATGTGGGATATTTGAAAGGATATCGAATGGGGGTCTTTTACACATATTCACGTGTGCCATTCGAATTCAAATAAGCTAGAAAGAGGTGACAAATGATAAATTATTTTTATTTGGTAGCTCGAAAGGCTCAACCGATCCAAAAATCACCTAAATCATTCTTAAATCATAGTTTGTCCGTATTTCGCCTCGAATAATGTTTGGATAGTTCTAGACAAAATCTCAATTCACCAAAAAAAAATAGAATATAATCATCGTGAAAAATGGTGTCTCAATGCATCAACCAAATACATATATATTCAAAAGAAAAGTGCTTGGCAAATTTTAAGAACACAATTCTTTTCTCACATTAGCTCAAGAGGGCTTCAAATGAATATTTATGAACAATATAAATAGGCCCAAATAAAATCAAAGATTGCCTCAATCATATATGTGTTTGAAAAAATGTATTTCAATGTGAAATGAAAATCACATAGTTTTTTAGAAATTATAAGTCTCAAACTTACCAAATCTCATGATTGTTCTCTAAATTTTTCAAATTTATTGATGAACATGAATGAAATGCATGACCTTTCTTCTCACAACACAAATTTTGTTCATCATTGGCCATTTCAAAAATTTTCATGACTATGACACTACAAACTCACAAGCAAACAAACTCACAAGAAAAAAAAACACTCAAATAAAACTAAATAAGTGAACACACAAAATAAAATAAATAACATCTCCCCCAAACTAAAATATATGCATCGTCCTCGATGTAAATGATCATGAAAGACAGAGAAATACACATACCTCAGGCAACGACCCTTAGTGGTCATTGTCATCCTCATCATCTGCGCCTTCTGGTGGTGGGTGGAACTTCGACGGGTAGTATGTGGACGGCCACTGTGGAGGTTGTGGAAATGGATTACCAGATGCGGAAGCTGATGGAAATTGTTGAGCCAAAATGGACGTGAAATCCATCATATATCCCATGAATGTATCGGTCCTAAATCGAAACTCTTCCATGTCTTGGCGTTGATGGCGAATCTCTTCTTCCAAATGGGTTAATCGATTTTGCACATTTCTTGGTTGCGGTTGTCGGGCCAAAGCATGGGCACGTCTTTCTGCAGCTCTTCTGTTGAATTCTCTATGAACTCGACGTGCATCATGTTGTTCAGGTGACAGTGACCTATGTGGTTTAATTACCACAATGGCAGACTTTGGTTTTACAACTCATCATTTGCTGCCCAAGTCACTCCCACATTCTGGCATAGATCGATGATAAGAGAGGGGTGGAGGAGTCCACTAGGAGAGTTGCCTTTTGCATAATCTAACATCGAGCTCTGAAGCAATTGACCTAAGTCAATTGTCTTTCCTGTCATGATGCAAAAAGACATGATTGCCCTCTACTTGATGACAGTGGTAGTATGGTCAGTAGGCTTAATCCTAGCCGAAATGAAGGAATACCAATCTTTGGCAACATTTGTCAGATTTGATTTGGCTAGGCTTAAATGCACTGTTGGGTTAATTAACTACCGCAAGTGTACGGTGTCAAGTTTTAGTACTGGTTTGAGTACAGATATCGATCCCACGAGGAGTAATTATTTAAAAATGTATATTAAGTACCATAATTGACATAGTTTAATTTTATTTAGACAAATCAATGAGATGGTTTATAATCAATTCAGATAAAATAGAAAAATATGTAAATCTTATGCACACAGTTGAGATTCAGTGAGTAAAGCAATCTAGAGATATGATTTCTTCGTGTCTCCCCTATGCTAAATTAAAATTGACTAACATATTATTAAATTGCACCATGTTTATTAACCAAGAACTCGCAATTTTCCTATTCCCTTTTTCAAGTGATAAATAGAACTGTATTACCTATTACTGATTTTAATATGTCTATTAAAAATCACTAAACAAATAATAAATGCAAACAAGATTCTTTTTACGGATTCACCAGAGTCATACATCTTTTGCACGTTATAAACATCTGACGATGTGATTTCCCCTGTCCTCATTTCAATCCCCTCTCTAAGTGTTAGATCTTAATTATTTAATCAATCGAATTATGGCCAGTAATCCAAAATCATTAAACACAAGAAATCACAAATAAACACGGTGAATTAATTCAATGAATATTCAATACGTCAATAACATAAGTTGGACCATGACTACGTCAATCTCTAGAAAATAAAATTAGTTCATACTCAAATCTAACTCACAAAAAAACCTGTTTGTAATCATTAAAACGTAAAAGTAAAGATGTGAGGCCCAGGGCCGAAGAGGGCGGGGGGTGATCGCCGGTGCCATGAGGTTGCACGGACAATGAGCAGCTCCTGGCAGACTTCTCGGCGGAGGGAACATTAATGAACCGATCTTAAACCGGAAGGAGAGGGATTCCGAGACTGTTCAATGTAATGGATTGTACAGTTGAAGAGGGCTTAAAAGATTTGATATGTACTACTCATACTACGAAGGTGCATCTTCTTTTCGGTAGCTCATCACATAAGAACTCCAAAGTCAAGCGTGCTTGACTTGGGGCAATTCTGGGACGGGTGACCTCCTGGGAAGTTTCCTAGGGTGAGTGTGAGTGAGGACATAAGTATGCTGGAAAGACTCGTCTTGGTACAGTGAGGACAGTCGTCGAGTCTGGGGCGTTACAGTTGGTATCAGAGTCGACCTCTCCTAGTACGGTGTGGGTTCGGGGACGAAGAGGGCGGGGGGTGATCGCCGGTGCCATGAGGTTGCACGGACAATGAGCGGCTCTTGGCAGGCTTCTCGGTGGAGGGAACATTAATGAACTGATCTTACACTGGAAGGAGAGGGATTTCGAGACTGTTCAATGTAATGGACTGTACAGTTGAAGATGACTTAAAAGATTTGATATGTACTACTCATTTCACGAAAGTGCATCATCTTTTCGGTAGCTCATCAGATAAGAACTCCAAAGTTAAGCGTGCTTGACTTGGGGCAATTCTGTGATGGGTGACCTCCTAGGAGGTTTCCTAGAGTGCGTGTGAGTTAGGACATAAGCACGCTGGAAAGACTCGTCTTGGTAAAGTGAGGACAGTCGTCGAATCTGGGGCGTTACAAAAGAACCGATTTAGAAACGTTTTGAAAAGAGATGAAAGTGCGCGTCCGTGTCCGGATCCAGCGTCTTTGTACTCCGTTCTTTGCGTTCCGTCTTCCGTTTTAATACCTTTTTTTTCCTCATTCCTTTCCCCTCTGGAGACGGCTGTGTCCAATTTTTTTAACTTCTTCCTTCTCAAAACACACGACTAACCTATTTAATTCTGAACATCGCACCGCGCGCATATGCGCGACAAAGACTTGCACATGTGCGCGGGTCCTTCTGTTGTGTTGGGCAGTCCTGCTTGCGCGCCCATATGCGCGGAGTCTTCTATTTTGAGCATCGGTAATTTCTTCTCTCGCGCAGATGCGCGGCCTAGATGGCGCATATACGCGCGTCTTTTTGTTTTGTTGCCTTCGGTTTTATGTCTTGCGCGCATATGCGCGCATCTGACTCGCGCATATGCGGGCACCTCACTGCCTTCCTGGCTCATCTGTTTCCTCCTAACGTCATTTTCTCCCCTTTTCACGCCTTTGTCGTAGCCTTACCTAGCTTCCTGCAATCACACCAAAAATACCAAAAACGCATAATTCTGCGCTAGAAAACTAGCAATCTATATGAATTATAAGGATAATTTAAGTGCATAAAATGCACTTATCAAATCCTTCCAAACTTGAACTTTTGCTAGTCTCGAGCGAAATAAAATAAAACAAAACATTAGCTAGACTAGACACATCCTTAAGAAAGTAACTGAACGAACAAGAATTGTGGAATAAAAGGATAACCACTAGCCTCTGAGATTACAGTCCCCATCATATTGAATCAAACACATGCCATATCACTCCTAGTTCACGTGCGTGTGTGTTTTGCTATTCTCGTTTACCCATTCCAAATACCAAGATAAGTTCATAACTTTTTTTTTTTCATAAAATTCTGGACTCATTGACACACATGCAATTAGCAAAACCATTGTGGTATACATTTACCTTCACAAATCAACAGGACTTATAGGGTAAAATTTGGCTAAACAAAATGGCAATCTGAAGACAATAATTAACCAAAGTACAATATCATGAGATGCGCACATATACACAATCAAATTCTATGTCTAGCGACGGCATTTTTCAAGTGTCCATAGGCTTAACTTTGGCAACTCTTCTCCACTAGTATATTGGGTTCATGTGACTCGGTTAATAGGTCTTTTAAGCTTATAACGTTAGGCTACGGCTAATGGCTACTAATGAAGATAGGGAATCAAAAGTGAGAGAAACAAACCAACTTATTTTTCAACACATATCTCCCATTTTTTATGTTTCACCTCCAATTGGATCGTCACAATATCTTTACCATTGTTTCTTCCTTTTCATATCAACACGTCATACTCCTTTATTCTTTATTCAACTTCTTCCAACTTCTCTTTCTTTTTTTGATGATATTCTTATACACACACAAGGGAGAAAAACTTTTGTGGTGATAAAAAGATTCGTTTTCTCTCAATTTTTGGTAGGTACTAGTGTATATGCTCAAAATTTTGTAGTTGACGTGGGGATTGAGAAATGATACAAATGGGGGCTCTTGTGTGCCTTGGCACACTCCATTCGATTTTTATTAAGCTCAAACATGGGACACTAGGGTGTAATACGATGTTATGGGTAGCCTTGAAAGGCTCAAATGGTTCAAAAATCGCCTAAATCATCCCTAAGTCACATAATACTCGTATCTCGCCTCAAAGAGTGCCAAACCAAGTTCTAGACTACTTTCAATTTACCAATCAACAAACACAGATAGATCATGTTTTCGAGTATTCAAACAGAACAAATCACACATCTCATTCTCATTTAGGCTCAAAGGGCTAACAATTGACAAATTATTCATGGAAAAACAGGCCCAACATAATTCAAAAACTGCTTGGGTCATTTTTGTTTTAGTGAACACGTAACTTAACAACAAGTAATCAACATGCAAGTTTTGGAGTCCATTCATATATTCCAAATCACAAATCACATGAACACTCTCTTGACATCGGATGTATCAACAATCATAGCAGTCGTGAATTAGTGTGTCAATGGTTAAGTAGAGATAGCATGCATTTAGATTCATAATCATGGGACATGTGTTTCAGGTCAACTTTCATCATTGTTTGATATTACCTTCATTCCACAACTCTAAAAAAAAACAATTTAACGACAAAAAATGGACATAAAGACTAAATTAAATAATTTTTTTTATATTTTTTTCTTTTTTTTCACTAAAGCATCAAAATCTAAAGCATCAAAAATTAAATCACCCCCTCCCCCCCAAACTTAAAGTATGCATTGTCCTCAATATATAAACAAAAAAGAACGGAACAATCATACCTCCCACGATGAGCGTCAATGCTCGTCGTTACCATCGTCATCATCCTCATCCATGTGCTGGGGTGGGCCTGGTAAGGAGGTCCTGGATACTGAGGTGGCCATACAGGTGGCGGGGGAAACATCGGATCCTCTGGACCTATAGGTGGAAACCGCTGAGTAAGCACGGAAGTGAAGTCCATCATGTAGCCCATGAAGTGGTCGGTGCGGTATTGAAGCGAATCCAGCACCTGGCGCTGCTCGACCAGTAACCTCCTCTAGTCCTCCATCTCTGTCTCAAGTCTATGAAATCGGTCTCCCTTGCGCTGTCTGGTTGCCGCAGGTGGTGGTGGTGGTGGAAGCTGTGGCTGTGGGAGCTCATCTGCATCTGGATACTCGTGGGGAATATAAGAGGCAGCTCCAAAGAAGGCAACAGTAGGAGCTTTCGGCTTAAGAACCTGCTCGTCAGAGGACCATGCCACGCCGGCATGTCGGCAGAGCTCGGTAACAATGTGAGGGCATAGAAGAGCGACCGTGGCTAGTCCTGTGCCAGCTCTCAGAATCGATCCATAAATGATTTTCCCCAAGTCGATAGATTTCCTCATCATAATAGCAAAGACAAGTGCAACTTTGTCTTTGGTCACATCGTGGTAGTGCGAGGACGGAAGAATCCGGGCCAACACAAAGGATGTCCAAGCGCTTGCATTAGGGCCCATGTCTGATTTCTTCAAAGAAATAGGGCCGCTCGAGCTCATTTTCCAGGAAGCACCTTCTGGACATACAGTCTGAATGACATCTGTATAATCAACACCATCTGTGAGAAATGCATGGTATTCGTCTTGGTCGAGGCTAGGAATCTGATAGATCATGTTTATCATTTGAGAGTCAAACGATACCAATTTACCTCTCACCAATACTTTCGACTCGTCATGGCGTATCCACAGATTAGCATAGAACTCACGCACAACTGAGATCACAACATCTAGAGGAGGGTGAGCAAATTAGACCCATTGTCTTCGTTCAAGTTCATCACAATAACACCATGGGGAGTAGACAAATTAAATCCCCGTTCCGGGATTATGGATCGTGTCATAGAGCTCTCATATACCTGTTGGGCTTCCTCACTCCAGAACCTATAAGAATCAAAACTGGAGGAGGAAGATGCACCTTTTTTTGATTTCTTTTTGGTGCCATGGAATACAATAATGCAATGTCCATACCCACACGCTAAATTCAACCAACCGAAGAGTCAAAATCACAGATAATCGGACCCCAAACTTGCGTTAGAATAACTATAATCGATTCACTATCACTGCCAAAAACAACCCAGTTACAAAATACTTTTGAGCAATTTGAAGTACCCAATTGACGATATCAAACGCTCCCCAAATAGATCGAAAACCACTTCTAAATATGACATAGGATTGAATAAAATTTGGATAAAGCCCTTACTCGTACCAGAAAGTGACTGTAAATCAGAGTGTTGTTGAAGCTTTCGTGTTCAGCTGTCAGCGAGGTGTGGCGGCGGCGGCGGCGGCGTTGCTGAAGATGGGAGCGACTGGTGGTTTTCTGAATAGGACGGCTGCTGGTTTTCTGAAGAGAGCGGCAGCTGGTTTTGTATTTCTGAGAAGGGTTTCGCGTATGTCTTTTTTTTTTTAAATCAAGTCTCGCGCATATGCGCGATCCTAAATCGGCGCATATGCGCCAACACTTCTGTCCCGCATGTTTTGTCTTGTCATATCGCGCATATGCGCGCCCGGAGTGGCGCATATGCGCGAAGTTTACTGGCCTCCGAGTGTATGCGCCTTGTCTTCTTGCGCATATGCATGCCTTGAGTGGCGCACGCGCATATGCGGGCATTCTCTGCCTTCCTTGCTGGGCCTCGTGTATGTGCGCGACAATAACTCGCGCATATGCGCGGAGGACACTGTCCATCAATTTTTCTATATTTTTTTTTAAAATCACCTGCAAAAATAAGACACTTAAATTAATACTTGAATAGAGAAAATTAAAATTAACAACTATGGAATTGAAATAAAATAATAAAAACAAAACGAATGCTAAAAATAAATGTGGGTTGCCTCCGACACAGCGCTTGGTTTAACATCATCTGCCTGACTTTCTCCAGTTTATTTTGGTTCTCCCAGGGCGAGGTTGTCCATGTGTCTCACTTCACTTCCATAATAGTGCTTGACCCTCTGACCATTTACTTTAAATGTTTGACCGTTGTTGCACTTTAACTCAATTGCACCATGTGGATACACTGTTTCCACTGTGAATAGTCCATACCATCGTGATTTTAACTTACCATGAAACAATCTCAATCGAGAATTGAACAATAACACCCGTTGTCCTGGTTCGAAGCATCGTCGAAGAATCTGTTTGTCGTGCCATCTCTTGGTCTTCTCTTTGTATATCTTTGCATTCTCGTATGCATCATCCCTGAATTCCTCCATCTCTTTCAACTGCAACAGTCGTTGCTCACTAGATGCTCCCATATCAAAATTCAACTTTTTCACAGCCCAAAAGGCCCTGTGCTCCATTTCCAATGGTAGATGGCAAGCTTTACCAAAGACCAACCTCTAAGGTGACATCCCGATAGGTGTCTTGTATGCAGTCATGTACGCCCATAAAGCATCATCTAGCTTAATCGCCCAATCCTTTCGGTTTGTCTTCAATGTTTTTTCTAATATCTGCTTGATCTTCTGGTTGGATATTTCTGCTTGCCCGTTAGCTTGTGGGTGGTATGCCAGTGTCACCCTGTGCTTCACATCATACTTAGTCAACAGTGAGTTAAAAATTTTGTTACAGAAATGCGTACCTTCATCACTGATTATGGCTCTAGGCGTACCAAATCTTGTGAAGATGTTCCTGTGGACAAACTTAACAACAACTCGAGCATCATTAGTACTAGTGGCAATTGCTTCCACCCATTTGGACACATAATCAACAGCAAGTAAAATATAAGTTTGACCAAAAAAGGATGGGAATGGACCCATAAAGTCAATACCCCAGACATCAAAAAGTTCCACCTCCAAAATGTTTGTCAGTGGTAACTCGTGTCATCTAGAAATATTGCCAACTCTTTGGCATTTATCACATGACTTTACTAAGGTATAACTATACTTAAACAGATAAGGCCAATAGAAACCCGACTGTAATACCTTAGCTGCTATTCTAGATGCTCCAAAGTGCCCACCGTAGGTTGAGGAATGACAATGCTCTAGAATCGTGCCTGCTTCTTCCTCTCCTACACACCGTCTAATTATCTGATCAGAGCATCTCTTGAACAAGAAGGGATCATCCTACAGATAAAACTTGGCATCATGAAGAAATTTCTTCTTTTGGTGATAAGTTAGATCTGATGGTAATTTTTCTGCAAGAAGGAAATTAGCTATATCTGCAAACCAAGGATGTGTAACATTTACCTTGAAGAGTTGTTCGTTTGGGAATGACTCATTGATAACTACGCCTTCAGTTCTGTCTTCCAGCTCTAATCATGACAAGTGATCTGCCACCTGGTTCTCACAACCTTTCTTGTCTTTGACTTCAAAGTCAAATTCTTGAAGTAGGAGTATCCATCGTATCAACCTGGGTTTTGCATCCTTTTTTGCAAACAAGTAACGAAGGGCTGCATGGTCGGTAAAAACAGTTACCTTGGTGCCAATGAGACATGTTCTGAACTTGTCGAATGCAAACACCACAGCTAGCATTTCTTTCTCAGTAGTTGTGTAATTCTGTTGGGCTGCATTAAGTGTACGACTTGCATAGTAGATAGCCTTGAACATCTTGTCTCGCCTTTGTCCCAATGCTGCTCCCACAGCATAGTCGCTAGCGTCGCACATGAGCTCAAAGGGCTCCTTCCAATCAGGACTATCATAATGGGTGCAGAAATCAGTGTTGTCTTGATCCTGTTAAACGCATACGAACAATCATCGTCAAAAATAAATGTAGAAACTTTCTCTAACAAATTACATAAAGGTCTAGTAATTTTAGAAAAATCTTTAATATAACGACGATAGAACCCGGCATGTCCCAAGAAACTTCTGATCCCTTTCACATTCTTCGGCGGCGGGAGATTCTCAATCGCCACAACTTTGGCTCTGTCCACTTCTATCCCTCTGGCTGAAATTTTGTGCCCAAGCTACCTTCTTGCACCATGAAGTGACATTTCTCCCAATTCAACACTAAATTCTTCTCCCGACATCTAAGCAAAACAAGCGTCAAATTCTGCAAACAATGATCAAATGATGAACCAAAGACAGATATATCATTCATGAAAACCTCCATTATTTCCTCGACCATGTCAGAAAATATGGCCATCATACACCTCTGAAAAGTAGCAGGTGCATTGCAAAGACCAAATGGCATTCTCCTGAAAGCAAATGTACCATAGGGACAAATGAAGGTAGTCTTCTCTTGATCTTCCGGTGCTATGACAATTTGATTGTAACCTGAATAACCATCTAGAAAGCAATAATAATGATAACCACCTACTCTATGAAGCTTCTGGTCAATAAAAGGAAGAGGAAAATGATCTTTCCTAGTAGCATCATTCAATTTCCTGTAGTATATACACACTCGCCAACCAGTCACTAGACGAGTTGAAATCAATCCGTTATTCTCATTTCTCACCACAGTTATACCCCTCTTCTTAGGCACTACTTGTACTGGTGAAACCCAAGAACTGTCAGATATAGCATAAATAACACCAGCATTTAACAATTTTAATACCTCAGCTCTCACAACCTCTTTCATGGCTGGATTAAGCCTCCTCTGATGATCAACATAGGGGGAATATGACTCCTGCATCAAGATTTTATGCATACAAACAGTAGGGCTAATCCCCTTTATATCAGAAATTGTCCATCCCAAAGCAGATTTAAACTCTCGCAGTACTCTCAACAACCTATCTTTCTCATCAATAGTAAGAACAAAAGATATAATTATCGGATAGGACGAACTTTCGTCTAGGAATGCATAACACAAGTGACTCGGTAAATCCTTTAATTCAGTAGATGCTTTCGGTACCTCTTTACTTGCATCTTCAATTAACTCTTCATGCTGGGCATCAACCTTTTCTTTAGGCAGCACGTTGAGAGCAAGTAATTCCTCTCGCACATCCCAGTCCTCTTCATCCACTATGGAAGTTGATTTCAATAAGCATCTCTCCAAGGAGACTTTTGTCAACTTACCTGCACCCACTTGAGATACACATGAATCAATGATATCAATACTATTACAAGTACTTACTTCATTTGGTCCTCTGATGTGAAAGGGGATCGATTAAGGTGCTCGAATGCGCAACGGAAGTTTAAAAATTTGTTTTTCTAGGGCAAAAACCGAGCACCCTAATCCTATAATGTGTAACAAATACGAAAACACACAAAAAGTCATACATCGGATGTTTAGAATTTTTACCTATCAATCACAAGGATTGATGTTATGGATCCAACCAAGTTGTAAACAACTTGGCTCTTGAAGGTAGACAATCTACAAGCTTCCTTCTTTCCTTCAAAATAAGGTCCACCACTAACAAGGTAGATCCACTCTAATTTTGCACTAGAAAAATTAGAGCATTTATCTTTGAGAAGTGTAGGATTTCCTCAACAATTGAAGAACAAAAATTGGAGAGAATATGAGGATGAAATTTAGGCCAAGGGGTTGAGGGAGAGAAGGCAAGATGACTTTTCTTGGTTGTAGAAAAAGTTAAAGCAAAAAGGTGCATGTGCATGCCATGCAATTAACTCAAAAGTTGTCTCCAACCCTTCACCTCCCTAGCATGCTTTTTCACTTGGGCTTGCAACAATTACAAGGCCCATGGACTTTTATTTAAATGTCTCAAACACATTTGAGATCATTTAAACTTCACTTGATTTTACTCAAGCCCACTAGTTTAATAATTATTTCTAATTGGGCTCTACAAGGCCCAATGTTATTTAATTAATCCAACACTTAAATTAATTTAATTATTTGGACTTTACTAGATCCACTAGTGTTTAATTAATTCAACACTTGAATTAATTTAATTTAGTCCATAATAATGTTTATGAAAATCAGAATTTTCAAATATATTATTTATTTGGCCAACTTTTAATTTAGGAACACTTCCACAAATTAAAAGTTACATTCCCCTCATATAAGTCGTACTTCTATTTTTCTTTACGCTTATAAACTCTTTTGTAAGCCGTTCAACACATTGAACTATTTTACTTCTCAACGGGATCTACAAAGTTAGTACTTGTGTGACCCTCAATGGTTCATTGATACAACTAGCCGTGGGTTCACATCTCCATGTGATTCAGACTAAACATGTCCTTATACAAGCATACCCCAATTGCTCCATTCTTAATTATCAACTCCTTGATAACAAGAACGTCAGAACTCAAGTCTGATAGTGCCCAACCAATCATGTTAAACGCCTAGCAGCATCGCTTACATGATTCCCTAGGTATCAAATGATAGTGCCTGCAAGAACAATTCAATTATGGTTAGCGTACAGTACGGTCCCTTCATCTCATATATCCCGACCGATTCGACAAACATTGGTATATCTAGAGTTGTCAATAAATCGATACTATGTGTCATGTCGTAGTCGCATCGATGGTGTAATCTATGAAAACCTTTCCATAATTACCACCATACTCTGATCAGAGATTTCATACTACATACATATAGGATATCCATACCCGAAGGTAAGCGGTGAATCCCCGACTACAATGCATCGACTCCTATTTGTTTCGACAAAACACCCAACCTTGCCAACTGATGACCTCATATGAGTCGGTAAACAAGTCAAAGTGTAATGCTAGCACATAGAGACTCAATGTTGTCCCGGGTCATAAGGACTAATGGTGTACAACCATAAACTAGGACGTTTCCGCTCGATAAGTAAGAACCACTTGGAAAGTCCTTTATGGAGGGTTGTTCGGTGCACTCTACAAGGAGCACCTATCTGCATGCTCGGACCTCACAATGTCCCCTACCAATGAAACATGGTACTCACATCGCAGATACTAGTCTCGAACTCGAGCGGCCTATATCCTTCTTAGCGGCGGCAGAATTGACTAGGAACTGTTTAGTATATACAGTATTCCAAATATGAGTTTCATGATACTCATCATATGAGCATCTCATATTCTTTCTACTATTTGTATATTCAAGGACTTTATCTATACAACTACCATGGGTATACAGATAAAGAAGTGCCAAAACAATAATTTCAAATATTATTAAAATAAAGTCTGTTTATACATAGAGTTTCATTGTGAAAACTCGGCCAACATTTGGCTCGACGTGAACCTACTGTAACAATCTCTCTCTTACACTAGAGCCAACTTCCCATATGCTTTAAACCCATCGATTCTTGATGCTTCTCGAATAATGGTCCAGGTAAAGGCTTAGTTAGCGGATCAGCAACATTATCTGCAGAGCCGACTTTGTCAATCGACACTTATCCTCTTTCCACAATCTCTCGGAGGACATGGTACTTTCTCAATACATGTTTGGACTTCTGATGAGACCTTGGCTCCTTTGCCTGAGCTATAGCTCCCGTGTTGTCACAAAACACCGGGACAGGAGCAACTTCATTAGGAACGACGCCCAACTCTTGGACGAAATTTCTTATCCAAACAGCCTCCTTTGCTGCAGCTGATACAACAATGTATTCGGCCTCAGTGGTGGAATCCACAGTACTGTCTTGCTTGGAACTCTTCCACGAGACAGCAGCACTATTGAGCATGAATACGAAACCAGAGGTTGACTTCGAGTCATCGATATCGCTTTGGAAGCTAGAGTCGGTATAGCCTTCCAATTTCAGCTCTCCACCCCCATAGACCAAGAAAAACTTATTGATCCTTCTCAAATACTTGAAGATGTCTTTCACAGCTTTCCAGTGTGAAGACCAGGGTTCGATTGATATCTACTCACTACACTTAGTGTGAAAGCCACGTCAGGACGTGTAGATATCATCTCATACATGATGCTACCAATCGCAGATGCATAAGGAATGCTTGTCTTTGCCGCTATCTCTGCATCAGTCTTGGGAGACATAGACTTGGATAGGGACACGCAATGACACATTGGTAGATGTCCTCTCTTGGACTCATCCATCGAGAACCGCTTCACAATGGTATCAATGTTTGTGGACTGGGTGAGACCCAGCAATCTTCTCGATCTATCTCTATAGATCTGTATTTCCAATACAAAAGATGCTTCACCTAAGTCTTGCATCGAGAACTTACTTGCTAACCATATTTTAGTTTATTGCAACATTCCTACATCATTCCCAATGAGTAGAATGTCATCAACATAAAGCACCACGAATGTCACAGCACTCCCACTGACCTTCTTATACACACAGGGTTTCTCAGGATTCTTTGTAAAACCAAACTCTATGATTGTACTATCGAATCTAAGGTTCCAACTCCTAGATGCCTGCTTTAGACCATAAATAGATATCTGAAGTTTGCATACCATATGCGCACTTCCGAAAGATGTAAACCCTTTAGGTTGAGACATGCAAATCTCTTCCTTAATATCCCCATTAAGAAAGGCCGTCTTGACATCCATCTGCCATATCTCATAGTCATACCATGCAGCTACGGCTTGCAATATCCTTATCAACTTGAACATTGCAACTGGAGAAAAGGTTTCCTCAAAGTCAACTCCTTGTCTTGGAGTATATCCTTTGCTACCAATCGCGCTTTGAAGGTCAATACCTTCCCATCCGCCCCAAGTTTCCTCTTGTAAATCCATTTACACCATATGGGAACGGTTCTCTCGGATGGATCCACAAGGTTCCACACTTGGTTCGAATGCATGGAATTCATCTAATATTCCATTGTTTCAAGCCACTTGGATGAATTGGCATCAGATAACGCTTCCTTGAAGGTCATTGAATCACATCCATGGTTAGGCTCATCATGGCCCTCTTCAAGAAGCAGACCATACCTCATAGGTGGTCTCTAGACTCTCTCGGATCTTCTAGGAGCTTGTATCTCCTCTCTTGGCTCTTCTGGTGTGGGTTCTATAATTGTGGGTGTCTCTCGAACCTCTTCAAGTTCCATCATCTCCCCTTTTATATCCAATAGACATTCTTTTTCCAAAAAAGTTGCATTCCTAGAAACAAACACTTTTGTTTCTTGGGGATAATAGAAATAATATCCGACTGAATTCCTTGGATATCCCACAAAGTAACATAAGATGGATCGACTATCCAATTTATCTCCCACTACCTCCTTCACATAAGTAGGGCACCCCCATATTCTAAGATAAGAATATTTGGGAGGCTTACCCATTCATATCTCATATGGTGTCTTATCAACTGCCTTTGAATGGACATTGTTCAACAACAGTGCCGCTGTCTCAAGCGCATATCCCCAAAAGGGTGGCGGCAACTCCGTGAACCCCATCATAGACCGAACCATGTCCATCAAAGTCCGGTTATGACGTTACGAAACACCATTCAACTGCGGTGTAGCGGGCGGAGTCCACTGCGAGAGAATCCCATTCTCCATAAGATACTCCTGGAACTCGGCACTCAAGTACTCACCACCTCGATCCGATCGAAGTGTCTTGATACTTCGTCCCAACTGTTTCTCTACTTCACTTCTGAATTCTTTGAACCTTTCAAAGGTTTCAGACTTGTATTTCATCAAATACACATACCCATACCTCGAAAAGTCAACGGTAAAGGTGATGAAGTAGGCATGTCCATGCTTAGTGGTGATGCTAAGCGGACCGCACACATTGGTATGGATCAAACCCAATAACCCTTTGGCTCGCTCCACATGGCCCTTAAAGGGAATTTTGGTCATCTTTCCTTTTAGACAGGATTCACAAGTCGTGAGAGCATTAATATCAGACATATCAAACATGCCCACTCCCACTAGCTTGTTCATCCTTCTTAGGGAAATATGTCCTAATTGAGCATGCCATAATTGTGTCGAATTTAGAGTATCTTGTTTTCGCTTGTTTGTTGTAGTTATTGCTTGGACATTGTTTAGTGGAATATCTTTCAATTTTAAGGTGTAGAGATCGTTTTCGAGTTCTCCAGTACCAATTAAACATTCGTTCTTGTAAATGTTGCAAACACCTTTGCTAAATAAACAAGAAAATCCATCTTTATCAAGCATAGAAATGGAAACAATGTTTTTTACCGAATCCGGTACAAACAAAACATCTCTCAAAATCAACTTAAAGTCATTGTTTAATAACAAGTAAACATCTCCCACGGCTTTCGCAGCAACTCTTGCTCCATTTCCCATCCTCAAGAAGGTCTCACCTTCCCTGAGCCTCCTACTTCTTCCCATCACCTGTAGATCATTACAGAGATGTGAGCCACAGCCGGTATCCAATACCCAAGAAGTAGAGTTAATCGAAATGTTTACTTCAATATATAACATACCGTTTCCAGAACTCTTCTGGGCACGATATTCCCTGCAGTTACACCTCCAATGTCCAGGCTTCTTGCAGTGATGACAGATGTCAACAGTCTTGTCAGCCTTCACTGGTGTGGCTGCCACAGCGGGACTCGGAGTTTGTCTCTTCAAGGGCACGTTCTTCTTGTGACGTTGGAAAGAATGCTTCTTTCTCTTCCCACGTGGATCAATCTTCGTACCAGATGAAGAACCCACATAAAGAATGGGCTTCTCTTTCTTGATGGTGGACTCAAAGGTCACGAGGATGTTCACCAACTCCTCAAGGGTTGGCTCCATCTTGTTCATATTGAAATTCACCACAAAAGGATCAAACGAGCTAGGCAGTGACAAGAGCAACATGTCGGTGGTCAACTCCGAAGGCAACATCAAATCCATGCCAACGAGCTTGTCCACGAGTCCAATCAACTTTAGGCCAAGCTCATGGACCGAGGCCCCATCTCGCATGCGCAAAGTGATCAGGTCATTGATGGTAGCATGCCTAAGAGGTCGAGTCTGCTCACCAAAGAGCTCCTTGAGATGCAAATGAATGTCAACAGCACTCTTCGCATCCTCAAAACGCCTCTGCAGCTCATCATTCATAGAAGCCTGCATATAACACCTGGCTTTCAAGTCATGGTCACACCATTCCTTGTAAGTCTGCAATTCCTCAGGAGTGCAGTCAGTCGGAGCCTCAACAGGGGGCGACTCAGTCAGTGTATATGCAATCCTTTCCGAATTCAAGATGATTTTTAAGTTTCTTAGCCAATTGAGGTAGTTAGGTCCGGTTAATACGTGTTTGTCGAGTATTGCAGATAGCGGATTGCGAATCAAAGCCATTGTCAAAATTTGTACTGAAAAGTAAAACAGATAAATGTTAATGACTATTTTAAAATATTTAGTAAGATATAAAGTATGGACTTTTACTTTATAAATATTTACTCCCACTGTTTTGACATCTTTCACTACCCTCTAGTGAAAACGGGAAACTCCTATCCTCAGTAGGTACGCAAGGTCCAATTAGCGAATTATGATCCCGAATAATATCAGCCAATCACAATTCCTAAAAAGTAGTTTCCAATTGCATCTCCATGCAACCCTCTACGTAAACTTTTGTCTCACGTTTGATTAGGACCCAATAATATGACGTCGTTCATCTTTACGTGTCAAGCCTTACCCATCGATGTTGAACCTTAATGGACGGTCGCCATGAGTTCTGTAAGGCCCGAGATTTTATCATTTTAATCCGAGATTATTTAATTTATGAATTTTGGAATGTTGAGTCATATTCCATGGTTTTACAATTCCATAGGATTGAAATTGAATTAAAAAGAGTGGTGAGGACCAAATTGCAAATAGTGAAGATTTCAGGGGCTAAAGTACAATTAATGATAGTTGAGTGTGACACTTGTCTTGCCATGCATGGAACCATGTATATGATGTATTTCCTTTAGATTTCCAGCAAGAGAGAAGACCGAGAGTTCATAGCTAAATTCCTCAAGCTTCATTTTGGTTTCAAAATTTGATTGTGCAGTAGCCGGTTATCAGAATTTTGATCTGAACATATTTCCGTGCTCCTCTTGTCAAGGGCTACACAAGGATGTAAGTTTCATCGATTTCTAACATGATTTGAAATTCATGTACTAGAGGAATTATGATTTGATATATATTATGTGTTCTGGGAATACTAGACTTCGTAGAATCGTTCTACGAAGTCAGATCGAAGAACAGATTGAGTTTGGAATTGTTATGATTTTCTGATTTTATCGATTGAAATTGAACAGATTTGGATTATTGATTGATTACATATTGTAGTGGATATGAGTTATGATTTGTAATTGATATCTGTTGATAAGGTATTGACGGGAATATCGAGATTGTGCCGTTATGCCGTTGATTTTGAATTAGATTCAAATTGATCAGATTCAGTATTGAATTGGGAATGGAATGTTGATATTATTATTTCTCGATATGTCCTTTTAGATTTACAGAGACAATCTTGAGTTCAAAACTTCTGTTTCTTCAGACCGAGACTACAAACGAAAGGTATAAGTAAATGTGGTATTGGGAGATCGACACAAGTAGGATATACTTGTGTTTCCCTAAATCACATAATATTTGTTATTATTTGCATTGATTTGATTTGATATGCTTGTTCTATTGATGTATAGAGAGCATGTGTTAGACGAATATTAGATGAGTGATCTTGTGACAGAAGTACCTGATAGTGGCGGGATCGCCACGGGCACATTGCACGATGTCACAAGATAGTGTATTGGCGATAATGCCACAGTCTGTGACGGATAGGTCAAGACACTGGATGTTTGGTTATATCGACGTGGATAGAATCGGAGTTTCTTCTATTACTGTTGGTCGATATAGGAATACCAACGTCTGGAAACCGGGATCCATAGACTAGGATGGAGTCTAGTCTGAGTCGTGGAGTCACGAGTATGATTGATAGTTTGATATTAATTATGTTTCAGATTTTGATATATATCTGATATCTGCTTCATGCTTTATATTAATTATATGATTGCATGTTTCGTTGATTTATACTGGGATTTATTCTCACCGGCGTTATCCGGCTGTTGTCGTGTTTGTATATGTGCATGACAAAAGGTGGGACAGGTTCAGGGTCGAGGAGATGAAGAGAGAGATCGTGATTAGAGTGAAGACTACGGACTTGATCTGAGATAGGGTTGCACACTTGATATTTAGTAGTTGAACCTTAGTTTGTAAATGATTGTATATAGTACAAGACTTGTACTTTACTTTTATACTGATATGTATAGTAGAGTGATTCCATTACGTTCCGCATTTGATATTATATTGAAAAAAAAAAAATAATGTTAGACCCTGTTTATTATACTAATTGATTAATTAGTCCCAATGACGATTAAGAACATCATTAGCGTCCGGGTCCCCACAAGTTCCCTCTATAATATGAGCCGAAATCATGGGAGTTCCACGAAGTTCACATCACCATGTCAATGGATGTCACAGCTTTCCGGTGTCCAAGGCCCCGCAATAATATGAGCCGAGCCCCAAACACGAGCAGCGTTCATCATGCACCCATTGTCGATGGAAGACATGGAAATCATAAACACCTTTATAATTCCTCTTTTCGGGCTTGAATTTTGAATCTTATTCAAAATGAGGGTTTTTAATTTTGAAAGGTCTCATCATTAATTTTATTTAAAAGCTCGCCATGTTTGATCGTATGTTTGCCGGATTCATGCAACTTTGTTATTATCATAATAATAACGCACATACTCATTATTTATAACATATCATGCATATATTAAAAACAGTAAACACAACAAGGATTATCAATCGCCCCAAAACTAATGGCCCGTGTGAGCTAAACACTGGCCTAGGTCCAATCCTAGGGAAATGCATGGGATGCAAATGCAACTTTTACATAAGCTTCCAATATTTACATGTCTTCGATCTTCATAATCATCAAGGCCACCATCTTCCAATCTTGATCTTCCACTATACTAATATTTACAAACAAATATCCATGAAAAATAGGGATACATCTGATGGGGGTGGGAACGGGCCATAAACCAAGCCCACTTTATAAATTGATAATTATTACAATCATTCAACACAAAATAACCTAGCATACACCTAGCAAATTGGGCTTAGGCTTTTGATCATCCTTCATGCATAATATCACATATCATATACTATCAATTAATTATCACAATAATCAATTGATCCAATATTATATATCTTGATCCAATCACTAACCGCCACAATTATAAACTAAATTAACAAAGTATACAAACTCCTTTGTCTACTTTCAAATTAATTTATTTATAACCGAATTTCTTGCAAATCACAATTTACTATAAATAATTAAATTCCAACTACAATTATTTATTTCATGAGAAAATATTTGCAACTTTTGTAAATTTAAACTTAAGGGCCCAAAAAATCATTTTGCACCAAAAACATTTTGGCCCATTTAAATTTCACAAATATGTTAGCCATCTAATAGACCAACAACTTCAAGGCCCATGACACTTAGATAATCCAAAAAAATTTTAGAAACCCTAGTCGTCATCGCCGTCGCCGGATTCCGGCCAATCATGCAAAATTTTTTTTTTATTAAAACAAGGGGCTGTTCGGGCAGCACCTCGGGCTGCCCTTGCTGCCCAAAATGGGCAGCCCCACGGGCAGCCCGAGGTGCCCGAAATGGGCAGCAAAATGCACCCAAAACCACCCCACGACTGCCTCGATTTTTGTTGCAAAAATTCATCTCATGCGATTAGAAATCGAACTAAATATAATATCAAGTATATGCTACACAAAATAGTATCCTTAGCTCATGATACCACTTGAAAGGGATCGATTAAGTGCCCGAATGCGCAACGGAAGTTTAAAAATTTGTTTTTCAAGGGCAAAAACCGAGCACCCTAATCCTATAATGTGTAGCAAATACGAAAACACACAAAAAGTCATACATAGGATGTTTAGAATTTTTACCTATCAATCACAAGAATTGATGTTATGGCTCCAACCAAGTTGTAAACAACTTGGCTCTTGAAGGTAGAAAATCTACAATCTTCCTTCTATCCTTCACAATAAGGTCTACCACTAACAAGGTAGATCCACTCTAATTTTGCACTAGAAAAATTATAGCATTTATCTTTGAGAAGTGTAGGATTTCCTCAACAATTGAAGAACAAAAATTGCAGAGAATATGAAGATGAAATTTCGGCCAACAGGTTAAGGGAGAGAAGGGCAGATGACTTTTCTTGGTTGTGGAAAAAGTTAAAGCAAAAAGGTGCATGTGCATGCCATGCAATTAACTCAAAAGTTGTCTCCAATCCTTCACCTCCCTAGCATGCTTTTTCACTTAAGCTTGCAACAATTATAAGGCCCATGGACTTTTATTTAAATGTCCCAAACACGTTTGAGAACATTTAAACTTCACTTGGTTTTACTCAAGCCCACTAGTTTAATAATTATTTCTAATTGAGCTCTACAAGGCCCAATGTTATTTAATTAATCCAACACTTGAATTAATTTAATTATTTGGACTCTACTAGGTCCACTAGTATTTAATTAATTCAACACTTGAATTAATTTAATTTAGTCCATAATAATGTTTATGAAAATCAGAATTTTCAAATACATTATTTATTTGGCCAACTTTTAATTTAGGAACACTTCCACAAATTAAAAGTTACATTCCCCTCATATAAGTCGTACTTTTATTTTTCTTTACGCTTATAAACTCCTTTATAAGCCGTTCAACACATTGAACTATTTTACTTCTCAACGAGATCTACAAAGTTAGTACTTGTGTGACCCTCAATGGTTCATTGATACAACTAGCCGTGGGTTCACATCTCCATGTGATTCAGACTAAACATGTCCTTATACGAGCATACCCAATTTCTCCATTCTTAATTATCAACTCCTTGATAACAAGAACGTCAGAACTCAAGTTTGATAGTACCCAACCAATCATGTTAAATGCCTAGCAGCATCGCTTACATGATTCCCTAGGTATCAAATGATAGTGCCTGCAAGAACAATTCAATTATGGTTAGCGTACAGTACGGTCCCTTCATCTCTTATATCACGATCGATTCGACAACCATTGGTATATCAAGAGTTGTCAATGAATCGATACTATGTGTCATGTCGTAGTCGCATCGATGGTGTAATCTATGAAACCTTTTTCATAATTACCACTATACTCTGATCAGAGAATTCATACTACATACAAATAGGATATTCATACCCGAAGGTAAGCGGTGAATCCCCTACTACAATGCATCGACTCCTATTTGTTTCGACAAAACACTTAACCTTGCCACCTGATGACCCCATATGAGTTGGTAAACAAGTCAAAGTATAATACTAGAACATAGAGTGTCAATGTTGTCCCGGGTCATAAGGACTAATGGTGTACAACCATAAACTAGGACGTTTCCACTCGATAAGTGAAAACCACTAGGAAAGTCCTTTATGGAGGGTTGTTTAGTGCACTCTACAAGGAGCACCTATCTGCATGCTCGGACATCACAATGTCCCCTACCAATGAAGCATGGTACTCACATCGCCGATACTAGTCTCGAACTCGAGCGGCCTATATCCTTCTTAGCGGCGGCTGAATCGACTAGGAACTGTTTAGAATATACAGTATTCCAAATATGAGTTTCATGATACTCATTATTTGAGCATCACATATTCTTTCTACTATTTGTATATTCAAGGACTTTATCTATGCAACTAGCATGTGCATACAGATAAAGAAGTGCCAAAACAATAATTTCAAATATTATTAAAATAAAGACTGTTTATACATAGAGTTTCATTGTGAACACTCGGCCAACATTTGGCTCGACGTGCACCTACTCTAACATGATGGTGTGGTAGATGTTGAACACAACTTCCTCTCCACCTACTCTCAGCGTGAGCTTGCCCTTGTGCACATCAATCAAGGCTTTCCCGGTAGCCAAGAATGGCCTTCCAAAGATAAGTGGTGTCTTCTGGTTTTCTTCCATATCTAAAATGACAAAATCAGCTGGGAATATGAATTTGTCTACCTTTACCAGCACATCCTCTACTATCCCTCGTGGATAGGTAAGTGATCTGTCTGCCAGCTGCAAAGTAATAGTGCTAGGTTTCACCTCGCCAAGCTCCAAGATCCTGTAAATAGTAAAAGGCATTAAATTAATACCAGCACCCAAATCACATAAAGCTCTTTTTACTCTAGAACCACCAATAACACAAGGAATAGTAAAATTCCCTGGATCTTTGAGTTTTTGCGGTAGTTTCTTTTGGAGTATGGCACTGCACTCTTCAGTTAGCTTCAAGGTTTCAAATTCTTGAAGTTTCCTCTTCTTGAACATCACATCCTTCATGAACTTAGCATAATTGGGTATTTGCTCCAATGCATCGGCAAATGGGATGTTGATGTGTATTTTCTTGAAGATTTCCAGGAACTTCGCAAACTGATCATCCAACCCTTTCTTCTTGAACCTTTGTGGATATGGAAGATTCACCTTCAGTAAAGGCTGCTGTTCAAGCACTTTCTTGGGTTCCTCTACTTTCTCTTTTCCATCACTAACACCCTTTTCATCATCTTCTTCTACAAGAATCTCTACATTTTCTTCAGCAGGCTTTGGAATTCCAATTTCCTTGCCACTCCTCAGTGTGACAGCTTTGTATTGTTCCCTAGGATTCACCTCCGTATTGCTTGGGAACTGTCCTCTATTCTAATCTTTTAAAGCATTAGCTAATTGCCCAATCTGTGTTTCCAAGGATTTCATCGTGGCACCCATATTCCCCATGTGTGTTTCCATGTTATCAAGACGAGATTCGGTTCTAGCCATTCTTTTCCCAGACTCAGTCACAAACGTCCCAACTAGATCCTCAAAAGATGGCTTTCCTTCCCCCTTCTGTGTATTGAACCCCGGTGGTGGATTCAACACGTTCTTGTTGTTTGCATAGGAGAAATTCTCGTGATTCCTCAAACCTGGATGATAGGTATTAGGGGGAAGATTACCTCGATATCCTCCATAGCCTCAATTGTTGTTGATGTACTGAGATTCCTCCATAACGGGCTCTTCTTCGGTGGTCACCAATGCTACATTAGACGTAGATTGGCCTACCTTGTTCATTGCTGCAATCTGTGTGGTCAACGCCGAAACCTGTGCAATAAAATATGTGATCGGGTCTACGGCATACAATCTGGCAGGTTTCCTTGATCCAGATCTCTCACTCGGCCACTGGTAACTGTTAATGGTCATCTGTTCAAGCAATTCATAAGCTTCATCATGTGTTTTGGAGAAAATAGTACCTCTGGCGGCTGCATCAACATTCCCTCTAGTTGGCACATCCAAACCATTGTAAAATAACTCGATTTGTACCCAATATGCATATCCATGATTCGGATACTTCCTGAGTAATTCTTTGTATCGCTCCCAAGCCTCATATAACACCTCGAGTTCTCTCTGCCTGAAGTTGGTGATATCTATTTTCAGCTGAGCAGACTTGGCTTGAGGAAAATATGTTGATAGAAACTTCGTGACCAAATCTGCCCATGTGGTAATACTTCCCAGAGATATAGATTGGAGCCAACTCCTTGCTTGATCCCTAAGAGAAAACGAAAACAGATGCAATCAAATAATTTCATCAAAAACACCGTTAATTTTTATCGTATCCGTGATCTCTAGAAAAGTTCTTAGGTGAAGAAGGGGATCTGCAGTGGCTGTTCCTCCAAATTGGTTCTGTTGAACCATGTTAATGAGTGCGGGCTTTAGCTCAAAGTTGTTAACAGCAATGGTTCCGCGAGCTATTCCAGAGTAGTGAGCGTTGATGTCTAGGCGGAAATGTTCTCAGATTGGCACCTCACTTGGGAGCTCATTCTGATTATCTCTGTTTTCAGTAATTGCTTTAATTTCGTCTCTCCTTGCTTTCTTTGATCTCCTAGCTGTTTTTTCGATTTCTGGATAAAAAATCAGCAAGTTGGGATTTTGATATCTTCGCATGCACTGCAAAACAGAAAAGATAATAGATTAACAAAATAAATAAAATAAAATAAAATATAGTCTAAATTAAAGTCAAAACTACTTAGTGACGATATCAATATGCAATAAAAAAGTTTACTCCCCGGCAACGGCGCCAAAAACTTGTTGCGTATTTTCATTTCCGCAAGTGTACGGTGTCAAGTTTTAGTACTGGTTTGAGTATAGATATCGATCCCACGAGGAGTAATTATTTAAAAATGTATATTAAGTACCATAATTGACGTAGTTTAACTTTATTTAGACAAATCAATGAGATGGTTTATAATCAATTCAGTTAAAATAGCGAATTATGTAAATCTTATGCACACAGTCGAGATTCAGTGAGTAAAGCAATCTAGAGATATGATTTCGTCGTGTCTCCCCTACGCTAAATTAAAATTGACTAACATATTATTAAATTGCACCACGTTTATTAACCAAGAACTCGCAATTTTCCTATTCCCTTTTTCAAATGATAAATAGAACTGTATTATCTATTACTGATTTTAATATGTCTATTCAAAATCACGTAAAAAATAATAAATGAAAATAAGGTTCTTTTTACGGATTCACCAGAGTTATATGTCTATTGCACGTTATAAACATTTGCCGATGTGATTTCCCCTGTCCTAATTTCAATCCCATCTCTCAAGTGTTAGATCTTAATCAATCGAATTATAGCCAGTAATCCAAAAGCATTAAAAACAAGAAATCACAAATAAACACGATGAATTAATTCAATGAATATTCAATACGTCAATAACATATGTTCGACCACGACTACGTCAATATCTAGAAAATAAAATTAGTTCATACTCAAATCTAACTCACTACAAAACCTGTTTGTAATCATTAAAATGTAAAAGTAAAGAACCGAATTAGAAACATGTTGTAGAGAGATGAAAGTGCGCCTCCGTGTCTGGATCCAGCGTCTTTGTACTCCGTTCTTCGCGTTCCGTCTTCCATTTTAGTACTTTTTTTTTCTCTTTCCTTTCTCCTGTTGAGACGGTTGTATCCAATTTTTCTAACCTCTTCCTTCTCAAAACCCACGACTAACCTATTTAATTCTGAACATCGCGCCGCGCGCATATGCGCGACAAAGACTCGCGGATATGCGCGGGTCCTTCTGTTGTGTTGGGCAGTCCTGCTCTTTTGCGTGCATATGCGCGCCCTTACTCCGCGCATATGCGCGGAGTCTTCTATTTTGAGCATTGGGAATTTCTTCTCTCGCACATATGCGCGCGTCTTTCTGTTTTGTTGCCTTCGGTTTTATGTCTCATCTGACTCGCGCATATGCGCGCACCTCACTGCCTTCATGGCTCATCTGTTTCCTCCTAACGTCATTTTCTCCCCTTTTCACGCCTTTGTTGTAGCCTTACCTAACTTCCTGCAATCACACCAAAAATACAAAAAACGCATAATTCTGCCCAAGAAAACTAACAATCTATATGAATTATAAGGATAATTTAAGTGCATAAAATGCACTTATCAAGCACATATTCTCTCATTCGACTCTCCGCTCCCTCAATGCATATAGTCTGAAGAATATTATTATAATCAACGTCCTCGGTCCGATATTCTTTGTATTCATCATGCATGACTGGAGGGATGCCATACATCATGTTGATGGTATGAGCATCAAAAGCTACCATATTTCCTCTCACCAAAACTTTCAAATGATCATACTTTACCTTAAGGTTAGCATAAAATTCTCGCACCAAAGAAATGATTGCATCTTTTGTTTACTTGCCAAAATCCTCCCAATGCCTAGCGGTAAGCATTAATCCGATCTCGGTTCGGGGGAAGCTCAGGTAAAATCCCCTCTCTTTCACAATGCTCTTGTTCAACATTTTACCATAATTTTCCTCCGCCTTGTCGTCCCAGAACTTGTGTGCATCATAATTCGCAGATGAGGATGCACCCTTTGATTTTTTTTCTTGGAGGCATTTTGTGGAACACTTTCAAAGCACCAACTTCCCCTTCAATCCAATTCAATAAACTTGATGATTCTTTCACTCCCCCAAACTTATTAATCACAATAACTACACCTCAACAATATACACACCAATCCAATCAACAATGTCAAGAATGTATTCCACTAAAATTGAATATTAATCTCACTTTTCTTCCATACCCAACACCACCAATAATTTCGAATTTCAAAGAAAATGTAGCATGGATTTGCTCACCTTGAGTGTTAAAATGTGTCTTGGAAAAACAAAATCGAAGCTCCACTCAATCCTTGGTGTAAAATTTTCGAGCCCCTTTTCAAACCCTAGGTAGTATTGGTGTTGATTTTGTAGAATGAAGATGGATATTGGATGAAATGATTGAAAGTATGCTTGTGTGGAGTGGGAAATATGTGTTTGGATAGAAAATTTGAGTGTGGAATGTGTTTTGTGAGAAAGGATTTCGATGTGAAGGGGAAGGTGGGGAGAAGTGTTCTTCGGTAATGTCCAATTTCTGCCCCTTTCAGTATTTAAAATCATTGACCGCGGGTACGATCCAGAATATACCTTGGGTGCGGTGTAAAATAGACCGCGGGTGCGATCCACCTTCTGTCAACCCAGCGCGGGTGCGGTAACGTTTGCACCGCAGGAGCGGTATTGCTACCGAAAATTTTTAATTTTCTATCTTCTTTTGATGATAAGTCAAATCTGGAGGGAGAGTACCATAAGACAAGAAATTAGCTCTATCAGCAAACCAAGGGAGTATAGAATTTACCTCAAACAGCTGTTCATCTGGAAATGCTTCTTTTATGGTTCCTTCATCTTTTTTATCTTCAAGTTAGAGCCGTGACAAGTGGTCGGCCACTTGATTTTCACACCCCTTCCTATCCTTCACTTAAAAATCAAACTCTTGGAGCAATAAAATCCAACTTATCAAGCGTGGTTTTGCATCTCTCTTGGCAAATAGGTATAGAATAGCTGCATGGTCAGTGAAAACAATTAACTTTATGCCAACCAAGTAGGGTCTAAACTTTTCAAATGCAAACACTACTGCAAGCATCTCTTTACCAGTAGTTGTGTAATTTTGCTTTGCAGCATCCATGGTTCGACTTGCATAGTAGATTGATCTAACAAATTTATCACGCCTTTGGCCCAACACCACACCTACTGCATAATCACTAGCATCACACATCAACTCAAAGGGCTCCTTCTAATCTGGTACTATCATGATTGGTGTTGTCACCAATGCCTTCTTGATCTTCTCAAATGCCTGCAAACAATCATCATCAAAAATAAAAGTGGATTCTTTTTCAAGAAAATTACACAAAGGTTTAGTATTCTTAGAAAAATATTTGATAAATCTACGATAAAACCCGGTGTGTCCTAAGAAACTCCTTATCTCTTTGATATTCTTTGGTGGTGGAAGCTTTTCAATTGCAACCACTTTGGCTCTGTCTACCTCTAATCCATTAGAAGACACTTTATGTCCAAGAACAATACCCTCTTGGACCATAAAATGACACTTCTCCCAGTTAAGAACTAAGTTCTTTTCTTGACATCTCTGCAAAACGAGGGAAAAGTTATGTAAACAGTGATCAAATGAAGAGCCAAATACCGAGAAATCATCCATGAAGACTTCCATGATGTCTTCCACCATGTCTGCAAATATGGCCATCATACACCTCTGAAAAGTAGCAAGTGCATTGCATAGCCCAAAAGGAATCCTACTAAAAGCAAACGTGCCATAGGGGCACGTGAATGTTGTCTTCTCCTGATCCTCTGGTGCTATAGCAATCTAATTATAACCTGAATAACCATCTAAAAAGCAGTAGTGACAATAACCATCAAGTCTATCAAGCATTTGATCAATAAAAGGTAATGAAAAATAATCTTTACGTGTGGCATTGTTCAACTTCCTATAATCAATACATACTCGCCATCCAGTAATGGTACGAGTACATTTTAGTTCATCATTTTCATTCTTTACCACATTCATTCCACCATTTTTAGGCACTACTTGAACAGGAGACACCCAACTGCTCTCAGAAATAGCATATATAACTCGAGCATTTAACAATTTCAACATTTCATTTTTTACTACCTCTTTCATGGCTGGATTTAGCCTCCTCTGATGATCCACATAAGGAGCGTATGACTCCTCCATTAAAATCCTATGCATGCATATGGTTGGACTAATCCCCTTGATATCAGAAATCGACCACCCAAATGCAGTTTGAAATTTCCTAAACACTCTCAACAATTTCTCTTTTTCATCAAAGTAAGAGAGGAAGAGATAATTACTGGATATGTCGACTTCTCACCCAAGAAAGCATAGCAAAGATGGCTTGGTAATTCCTTCAAAACAGAGAATGAAGGTATTATCTCTAAACGCTTTTCTTCTTCCAACTTCTCCTGTGCGGCTTCCTTCACCTTTGGCAACTCCTCAAGAGCTAAAAGTTGCTCTCTCAATTCCCAATCATCATCATTAACTTTACCGACAGTACTAGAAAGGCATCTTTCTAATGGATCTTCTACTGTATGACCTATACCAATCTCACCAACACAAGAGTCAATTATATCAATGCTTTTACAAGTACTCACCTTGTCGTTACCTTTGATAGCCTTATAAATGTTAAATATCACAGCTTCCCCACCAACTCTCAAGGTGAGTTCCTCTTTGTGTCCATCTATCAATGCTTTTCCAGTGGCTAAGAAGGGCCGCCCAAAAATCAATGGAGCATCTTTATTGTCGAGGCCCGTATTTCGTATTTATAAATTTGCGGAGTTATTTAAAATTTTTCCTTACAAGTAAATAACATGCCTCATTCATAAAATATACTAATAAAAAGGTTTAATGTCAAAATAGCAGCGGAAGTGAATATCTGTTTCAAAATCGTGATAAAATGTGTTTTGAGCATAAAAAGGTAAATGAACTGAAGCATGGGGTCCTCGGGTTCCAACTACTGCCGACCCAAGCTAGCTCACTAGTCCCCGCCCTCAATCCCGACCTCATCAGTACCTACAACAATCAAGTCTAGTGAGTCTAAAGACTCAGCATGCATATATCGTGAATAACAAGTACATATATCATAAAATCGAATGCAACGTAAAAATATCATATCGTAAAGTGTAACGTAAAAATCGTGTCATTAGTAATTATAAATACGTACATAACTGAAAATTGTACGTAAAATTTTTGCTCGATAGAGCCCTGTCATAACATAGCATATCATAATTTTTTTGTAGAGATAATGTTCTACGCAAGTGGCCCATAACGTAACATGAATCGTCTGATCAGACTAAACCACAATATACTGGGCGGTAGAGATCATCACAGCCCTTGGACTGGATATCCGTACCCATACATAGACATGAACCGGTCGTAAGTCACCGGGTGAAGTAATAATCCCATAAGCTGCATCCTATAAGCGTGAGCTGGCCACAAGACATATCCCATATATCTCAAAAATGAACATCTTATATTTTATGCACGTAATATAATTAAAATCCTGTTTTATTTTACCACTTGAGTTGGATCTTTCCCAGGCTCGCTGAGACCTAATTCTAACATGAGGGACATGCAAATAACTTAACTTGACCAACCCTTCAAAATCGAACCAAAAAAAAAACGAGACAACTACGCCCAACAACTTAATATTCAACCATGGCTTCTTACCAACCCGAACCAACATCGAACCATCGTTTAGCCATGATTAAAATACTCCTAAAATGCTGGAAAACATAACCATAGGGCTGAAATACACGAAAATATTGAATGGAGGCCAAAATCAAGAAACGCTCTTTCGAGAGTCACTTTGGCACATTGCACCGTAAATTCTCGTACGACCTCTAAACTTAACCAAATCATGAACGGCCAAAAACATGACTTTCCTAACTCAATAAGGTACTGTCCAGTCCAAGGCCATATGCTAAAAGCCAACCGAGAACTCAAACGACACCTCTGAACCGAACCCCGAGATTCTGTCCAATTACGGCAACAGCGCTTGTGCTTGCATCGCTTCGTTTGCGTGTCTATTGGCCATCGGGGCTTGAACCACCCACCAGAGCCTCTTACCAACATCCTACGGTGTGGCTTGAACGATGAATATGGGCACTAGGTCAGCCACAATCCAAGAAAACACCCAAGGCAACCAGCGCTTCTACCCGAGAACACATACTGCACGTGTGGGTTGTATTGCTTCACTTATTGTCATGTATCATTCCAGTGGCCATATGATCAACCATGGCATGATCTAGACATCATGAGGTATTGTGTGAACCATGGTTAAGGGTTAGAAGCCAACCAAGATCCACCCTACACCATAAAAGCCGAAACTAAACTCACATAACAAAATCAAAAACTTGAAAACCGAAGGGGCACTTGTCTTGTTTGTTTTAAAAACCGATTGGGACCACGAACCAAGCCACGAAAGGGAATCTTGGTAATGTCCTAGACATGCTAAGGAAGGGTTATAACCATGGTTACAGGCCTTAGGCCAACCAAGATTTGAACCTTCAACTTAGACATCCAACCATGAAAATGAAGACTCAACATTTGCAACTATGGAGAGTTGCTGTAATTTTCTTAATCCTGAGTGCATGGGGCTGAAACCAACGAACCAACATGATCCTAACCCACCCTAGTACGTGCCTAGATGCAGCCTTGAGCGCCTGGAACCTAGCCAAACGCTGAAACAACAAAAACAATCCAACCCGTGAAGCACAAGGAAGGGCCAAAAAATCTGTGCAGTATTTTCGAAAGTTGCTGTCGTATTTTCGTTTTTTCGTCATGATTTATGATAACAAAATGGTTTAAAAATATGTATAAGACTTGATTGAAGAGAAAAGAATAACATATACATGGCTGAATTTCGTTTAAGAAAGAAAACAAACACTACGACGAACACGGCGCGGCGGAGGCGGAGTTCTTTTATTTTCTACTTTTCTCTCTTGTTTTTCCTTGTTGCTTCACACGATTTTCTTTAGGTTTTTACTCTGAAATTTTCAAGAATGAGGAGAGGAGAATGGATAGGGAAACGAATGGGTAAGTCTACTAATTGAATGGGAATTGAATGGCAACTATAAAACCTTTCTATCCTAGTTGCTTGTGAGATATGGAATGATGTGATAAATTGATGGATTGAGGGGAATTAGGGGGAGGTGATGGCCGATTTCTTGGTGTCTAAAGCAAGGGAGAATATTGCTTAATTATTAAATATTGGTGAATTAAATTGAAGGGATTATCTTCCAAGAAAAGATAAGGAAATGAATTAAAAATGGTGAGTTGACAACTTATATCAAATCTTTCAAGGGGTGGTCGATTTTTTTATGATAATGGGGATGAAATATTGCTAAATTATTTAATTTTAAACCTTTAAAATTTTATCCACCCATTAAGTATTTTAGTGAATTAAATAATTAATTTAGGATAGTAATTATCTTGCATGCATGGCAAATTTTTAAATTAAATTTACTAACATGTTAAGTTACAATTTCTTAAATAAAATAAGCCTAGATTAACTTATCTCAATTGATCACATATTTTAAGTTAGGCTTTTACATAAATTATTGGACATAAAAGAATTTATTTACTACTTATCTCTAATTAATTTAACTCTTAAACATTCTTTCACATTAAAATAAATTTTCCTTTATCTTGAATAAATTCTAGGAATATTTTCTTATCATTAATTTTATCTTAATACTCCAACTCCAGTCCGGCCTCACTTACTTAACTGAAAAGATAAAAACTAAAATACTGCGTAAAATAAATAATAATAACTCAACCAATTTTAAAAGAATGAATTTAAATCCTCATGCATAAAAATCATTTTAATTTAAATAATAGTAATTATGCATGGCTTATACGTCGTCTGATTTAACGGGTTCTACATTTATCTTCCTCCATATCAAGAATTACAAAATCAACAGGGAAGATAAACTTGTCAACCTTTACCAAAATATCTTCAACAATTCCACGAGCATAGGTAAGTGACCTATCTGCAATTTGCAAAGTTATAGTGGTTGGTTTTACCTCCCCAAACTTCAAGTCCCTATAAATAAAAAATGGAATATGATTAATACTCGTTCCAAGATCACATAAAGCTTTATTAACATGAGTACTACAAATAATGCAAGGAATAGTAAAACTCCCCGATATTTTAGTTTTTGTGGTACCTTCTTTTGGAGAATGGCGCTACACTCTTCGGTCAACTTCAATATCTCGAACTCCTGCAACTTCCTCTTCTTTGAAATCACATCTTTGATGAACTTTGCATAGTTTAGCATTTGCTCCAAAGAATCAGGAAATGGAATGTTGATGGGAATCTTACTGAAAATCTCCAAAAATTTTGCAAATTGATCATCAATAATCCTCTTCCTAAATCTTTCTGGGTATGGAAGAGTCGGTTTCAGTATAGGAATCCGTTCAACTTCAGTTTCAATCTGAGACTCCTCAACCTTGTTCCCCTTTCCATTTTCACACTCATCCTTTTCAACTCTCTTCTCATTTTCCTCATTCTCTTTGGATTTTTCAACCTCAAGTTCTCTTCCACTTCTAAAAGTTACAGCTTTGCATTGCTCCTTTGGATTCACTTCAGTATTATTTGGGAATTGACCTCTATTTTGATCTCTCAATGCATTAGCCAAATGTCCAATCTGTGTCTCCAATGATTTCATTGTGGCACCCATATTTCCCATGCGAGTTTCCATACCATCAAGACGAGATTCAGTCCTAACCATCTTTTTACTAGATTCAGCAACAAATGTCCCAACTAGATCCTCAAGTGAAGGCTTTCCTTCCCCCTTCGATGTATTGAACCCCGGTGAAAGATTCAACACATTCTTATTATTAGCATATGAAAAATTCTCATGAATTCTCAAACCAGGATGATAAGTGTTAGGGGGAGGGTTACCTCGATATCCTCCATAGCCACAAAAATTCCTGTTGTTGACATAATAAGCCTCATCAGGAATATGTGTTTCTTCAATAAAAACCGATGCATTTTCAACCTCTGCCATACTAGCCTTATTCATAGCTGCAATTTGAGTTGTTAAAGCTGAAACTTGTGCAGTGAGTGATGTAATAGGATCTATGGCATAAACTCCAGCTGTCTTCTTTACTCCTGACCTCTCAGACGGCCACTGATAACTATTAATGGTCATTTGTTCAAGCAAATCATATGCTTGATCAGGTGATTTGGAAAATATCGTGCCACCAGCTGCTGCATCCACAATGCCTCTTGGTTGTCCGTTCAAACCATTGTAAAACAATTCGATCTGTACCCAATCTTCAAAACCATGGTTTGGACACCTCTTCAACAACTCCTTATACCGTTCCCATGCCTCAGATAATTGCTCAAAGTCAGTCTACCTAAAAGTACTTATCTCAATCTTCAACTGTGCAGACTTCGCAGGTAGAAAATATTTAGCAAGAAACTTGGTTGCTAACTCCTGCCATGTAGTGACACTCCCCAAAGGAAGCGATTGGAGCCATCCTCTTGCTTGGTCCCTAAGAGAAAAAAGAAACAAGCGCAATCAAATTATATCATCAGAAACACCATTTATTTTTACCGTGTCAGTGATTTCAAGGAATGTTCTGAGATGTAGATGAGGATCTGCAGTAGCGGCTCCCCCAAACTGGTTCTGTTGAACCGTGTTTATCAATGCGGGCTTGAGCTCAAAGTTGTTTTCATTAACAGTCCCTCGTGCTATGCCCGAATAATGAGCATTTAGTACTGACCTAAAATGATCTATGATGGGTATTGCAGGGGGTGGATTTTCATTATCTCTGTTGTCATCCATTACTTGAATCTCCTCTTCTCGCCTTTCTTAAACTTCTTGTGGTTCTTTCGATCTCAGGATCATAGGTAATCAAGTGAAGATTTTGCGATCTTCGCATGCACTGTCAAAAAAAGATAAGAAACAAATCGATGTTTAATGTAATACAATAAAAACTACTCTAAATTAAAATCTAGACTAATTGGTAACAATACTAATATAAATATAAAATAAACACTCCTCGGCAACGACACAAAAAACTTGTTGCGTGTTTTCTTGATTGCTCGCAAGCGCATGACGTCAAGTTATTGTAAAATGTATTTTTGAGTACAAGTGTCGATCCCACGAGGAGTGTGTATATAAACGTATATCAGTGCTTGTTATTAAAATAGTCTCGACTTTATTCAGAATAATCAATTTACAGATTTGTTTGCAAGAATAACTAAATTGAAAATGGATTTAAGTAAAATATAATACCAAACTTTTTACAGCAAATAACAATGGAATAAAAGATCTAGAGGTCCGATTTCACGCAACCGTCCACCATGTGTAATTTCTTGTAGCTATGTTATAAAAATCCTTCTCATTCATTAGCCAAGAATCCTATAATTATCTACTCCCTCTCCCGAGTGTTAAGTAGATAAGTTTCTCCTAAAAATGGATGGCGACGTCCCCATCAACAATTTACAATTAAATAACACATCAAGCACTAGATTCTATATGGTCTACAATAGCGTTATAGGCCCTCCCGAACTCTATAAATATCATTAACGTATTTTTCCCATTTCTTGTTTATAATTTCATCTTCCGAGTGATAAATTGTAAACATATAAATCATTCAAATTATGGCCAATAAAATGAAAGCATTAAGATTAGAACAATACAAATGAACAATATGAAGAACTTAAATAGCTTAGTTAAAAAATTCCAACACATGGTTACTAGTTTTGTTCCATCTTTCCTTTAGAAATAAAAATTAGTTCATAATAACAAAGGCGAAACAACAAAACATGGTTCTAAAACAAGACATATCAAATGAAAAAACAAAAGAAAGAAGAACTTAGAACAAGAGTTTGAAGTGCTGATTCCGTCCCCGGAGTTGTGCAAAATATTTCCAAAAAACTTGATGAACTTGGATCTTCAATCTTCAAGCAGCAGCCTCCACTATTCCCTTGGCTCCCGAATACCCTAGATGGTAAAAATATGATGTATTTTATAGTCCCAGACAAGCCTTAATTCGCAGCACAATCAAATCTTGGACTTCCATGCGCAACACACCAAAATACAGATTTTCCGGATTCTGTCTTACAAAGACCGCGGGTGTGGTCAGGAAGTCATCGCGGGTGCGGTGCAGCTACTGGTGTGTGAGCGGGTGTGCTGTAGCTTCTCTACTTTTGCATCTTTTGCACTTTCCAATTCAACATTTTAATACTCCAAACTCGCATCCTAAGCTTCCAAACTACAACAACAAATCGCATAAAACCTGCTCAAGAATCACAAAATTCCAAGTTAAAAACAAATAATAAAAGGGCAATAAATGCACTTATAAAAATCTTAAATTCAAGTTATGTTAATCTATAAAACTCAAAACATACAATATCGATTTCCTATCTAATTAGTAAAACCCTTCCAGCATCAATTACATGCTTAAACTATTTGCTTCTCAATTACAATATAGTTGAAGCCTAAGACACTTGGGCTTTCCTCATTGAAACAAATGTCGCATCCTTACGTATCCTAAATGCTTAATTAATAATAGCGTACAAAACTTAATAAGTTCTCCCTTGTTAATGATAGACTAACTCTAATAAATCAACTTCACTTATAACTCATAGAGTTTTAGAATCCCCATATCAAGACTTTAGATTTCTTACTCGATAAAAATATTAATATTCATCCATTGGTAACCTATATTGAACACAACTAATTTTCTTTGTTTTAATTTCACCCAAAATTTTTGTATGAACACTTATCTAATAAACTTTAAATTCAAGCTTACTCAACCCAAGTAGTAATAGATAGTATAACTTTAACACACATATCCGCTTACTCCCAAGTTTCTTAATGACTTTCAAAAGTTTCTCATAACAAGGTGTCTACCTCAATTCTTACATGCATCTATCAAGTAACCTAACCATCAATTGTAAGGTCCAAAATTAAGACGACGTAATCCAACTGCATGGAAATCTATGTAATATGAAATATGTTTAAATAAATGAATTTAATTGCTAAATTCATTATATGACATGTTTATGTGATGTTTTAGTAGTTTTCTACTTACATGCATTAAAGTCTATTTTTAAGGGTTATTCGAGTTGCGATCGAAGAACGGAGACCGATGGCTGAAAAATGAAAAATGTTTTTATTAAATAATTATTTTTAATTATTTAAAATATGATTGATTCTTTTTATTATTTTTGAAAATAAGGAGGTTTGAGGTGATTTTATACGCTGAGACGTAATTTTTATCGGTGTTAGATTTTCAACAAAAATACGAACATGTTGGCAACCCGGCTAACAAATTCACAAACTTTTCTATTCAAAATAATTTTAATCTTTTAATTAAGCACTAATGGGCCTAATTAACCTCTTTGGGGGGCCTAATCCTTGTTATCGGTTGAATTAAGTATTTAAAGTGCAAATCCACCCTAAAACCCACACAAGTCACACGCCCACCTCCCCTTTACAATTAAAACTCTTTCTTTTACAAATATCACGGCACACACACCATCAAATTTTAAAGTAAAATTCGAAGGTTCTTAAAGGAAATTCAAGCCATCGTTCTTCGATTCGTCAACGATTATTCGTGCGTTAAATATGCAAAGGCACGTCATATTCTTTCTTTCAAACATCTAGCACACCATAGTATTTTATTTAATTCAGTTTTTGCATGAAAAACAAGTGCATCATGAAAACAATTTTGTTTTTGTATTACATGTGAACTTTTGAGGCATGAAATTGTTGCAAAATTATGTTAAACATGTTGTGAAGGGGCTGCCATGTGTTAGGATGTTAAGGGATTGTTTTACACGATACTAGAGTCCTAGAACACCCACCAAAAACGTTGCACATCAGGAACGAAACAAGTTGGAACCAATTTCTATCATAAGCGATCGAGGGGCTCAATTGTTGGGGTTTTGTTGCTAGTCTTGGGTTTGGCTGGGACCACGGCTAGGCCAGGACCAGGTATGAGTCAGGGAAAGAGTCCTAGCCACGCTAGGACTCAAGTCGAGGGCTGGGGAAGAGTCTTAGCAAGCTAGGACTCCCACTCGAGACAAGGCATGCAGCATGCGCAAGTGTGCAGCTTGCGTAGGGTTAAGGGGCTCGGCCAGGCGGCTCAAGGCTGGGCAAGGGTGACTCCTTAGTGTCCTAAGAGGGTGCACAAGGGGCTGGTTCATGGGCTGGTGCGGTTGGCTAGGTCCTAGGCATTGATCGAAGAGTCCATGCCATGAAGAGAGTTCTC
This sequence comes from Primulina huaijiensis, assembly GCF_012295235.1. Classification (NCBI taxonomy): domain Eukaryota; kingdom Viridiplantae; phylum Streptophyta; class Magnoliopsida; order Lamiales; family Gesneriaceae; genus Primulina; species Primulina huaijiensis. The sequence continues at coordinate 11,757,730 of NC_133309.1, read as the reverse complement.
AGGCAATCTTGATCTAGTTGTGTGGTTTGGTTTTGGGGCTAGGTTCAAGTCCTAATGGTTTTAAGGGTCCATAGGGGGCATGGATCGAGGTTGGCTCAGGATGGTTGGAGCGTGGCTTGAGAAAATTCGAAGTTGGCTCAAGGTGTAATGCATAGGCTCGGTTAGGGTTTTCTTCATTGAAAATAAATCGAAACATGGCTTACGGGGGTCTAGTCATGGTTCACGAGGGCCACATATGTAAGGTCCAAAATCAAGACTAATTCAACTGGATGCAAATCTAGGAAAATTGAAAAAAAGAATAATTAAATGATTTTGATGGAAAAAATTAATAGTGACATGCATGATTATATGTTAAATAGGATTTTGTTGTCATTACGCATAAAACTTTATTTTTAAGGATTATTTAAGTTGCGATCGAAGAAAGAAGACCGATGGCTGAAAAGTAGAAAATATTTTTATTAAATATTTGTTTTTAATTATTTAAAATATGGTTGATGTTTCTTCTTATTTTTTAAAATAAGAATTTTTGAGGTGATTTTATACGTTGGGATGTAAATTTTACCAGTGTTGGTTTTTCAACAGAAATACGAACGTATTGGCAACCTGGCTAATAAATTCACAAACTTTTCTAAACAAAATTAATTTTAATATTTTAATTAAAGCAATAATGGGCCTAATTAACTCACCCAATGGGCCTAAGCTTGGTTTAGTGTTTAGTTAAACTATTTAATGTACTAAACCCTCCCCATAATTTACCTAAAACCCACGCCCCCTTCCCCCAAAACCCACACGAAACCTCCCATCAGAAGACAAAAGCACACATGCCACTTTCAAGAGGAAACAACCACGGTTTGAAGAAAATTCATCCTAGGGTCTCCTACATCAAAGTTCTTTGCATCGCCATCGAATATTCGTGCGTTCAAAACGCAAAAGCATGCCATACATCTCCTTTTTCACATCTATCACATCATATTACTTGTGTAAATTGTGTTTGCATGGAAAAGAGGATGGCCTTTATTTATTTTCGTTTTTATGCTTTAACAAGTCAAAAACTCTTGAATTTATGGTGCAAAACTTGTTAAATTATTGGTTGAAGGAGTCTGCCATGACTGAATATAAAGGAGGGACGTTTTCCACGAGTTTTAGGACCATAGAATACACACAACACGCTGCCACACGAAGAAACAAATGCTTGAAACTGAAAGTATGCACTAGGCGATCATAGGGGCTCGGCTGTGGGAAGTAAAGGACTGGGCTTGGTCTCGGCTTGGGGCCTGGGCTCAGCGAGGGTCTGTGTGGGTCAAGGGAAGAGTCCTAGCAACGCTAGGACTCGAGTCAATAGGGATGGGAAGGAGTCCTAGCCATAGCGCACTATGGCTGCGCGTATGTTGGAACTGTGCAGGGGAGGAGAAACTCGGCCAAGGGGGCTCGCGCTCGGCTAGGTCAATGGATTAGGGTACCAGGTGGGTGTACAATGGGCTGGTTCAAGGGTTGGGTCGATCGCTTTGGTCCTAGGCACACAAACGTGGAGTCCATGCACAATAGGAGTCTCGGCTGTGAGCTCTTCGGGTTGTAGGGCTTCGGGTTCGAGCTAGGGGTCAAGTCCTTTATTTATAAGGGTCCAATAGGGTCCTTAGTAGGTGTGGCTCGATGCTGGTCCAACATGGCTTGAGCATGGCTCGATGAAAAATTAAGATGGCTCGAGGTTAGCGCATAGTGGCTCGACTAGGGTTTTTGTTTTAAAAATTAAATCAAAAAATGGCTCACGAGTCGTGGTTCACGAGGGCTAAAATAATATAAAAAGTCAAAGTTTTGAATTTAAGAATTTTATATTAAAGTTTGAAATTTTTCGGGATTAAAACGCAGTAAATACGATTAATTTAAAAGTCTAGTATTTAAGCTAAATAAAATTATGAGAATTTTAATTCAAGCTTAAATTATTATTTCTAACATGTTAGAGTCAATGAAATTAAGAAAAAATCAAAGTCGAGGAATTTTACGTCTAGGGGTAAAATGATAATTTTACACCAAAAAATTAGTAAACGCCATTAGGCATGCTTATCGGTTCCATCAAACCGGTTTCGGACCGGTTCTGGGTCCGGTGAGTTCGGAACCGAACTAAACCGGTTAGGAACCGGTTCCGGTTCCAAGTTGAAATTCAACTTGGAACCAATCCAACCCAAGACCGGTTCGGATTCTAATAAACCAGTTACGGTTCGGGTTGAATCGGTTCCGAACTCTAATTTAATATATTTTACTATATAATTAAAATTAGTAATATTAATGGACAATTTTTTATTTAGTATTTTGTTTGCAAATAATTGTGATTACATAAAAAACTATAACAAAATAATTTAAACATTTATTTTTACAATTGAACATCTAAAATTCATCACGATTTATGAAAATATATTTTAAATATTCTGGATCTTCGTCGGAGCTTGAGCTTTGAAATTTGTCTATCGCGCCAGAGGTCCTATTCTTTTTTTTTTTCTGCTGCAAACCAATATTGTAGGCATGTTAGCATGGAAAGTGAAACGTCTGCTTATTCGTTTAGCTCAAAAAGTTCTAGAAATTTTTTTTTTTTAAAGCTCTTGAAATTTCAGCCATTCATATACATCTACCTAAATACTTTTGCACCATTTTAAAATAAAACATCCAACTAGTAATTGAAAATCAAAAGGAAATAGTCAAAACATGTAATCGTTAAACGGTTTACCAAACCTAAAAAGAAATAAATATTGAAAAGTATCATCCTCTCAAAAACCACTCAAAAGTCTAAATAAAAGTCGTAAAAGTCTTTTAGCAAAATCATAAACATGAATGCGGAAAATAGAATCGCTGGTCCTCGGGTTATTGTTAGAGTAGGTGCACGTCGAGCCAAGTGTTGGCCGAGTGTTCACAATGAAACTATATGTATAAGCAATCTTTATTTTAATAATATTTGAAATTATTGTTTTGGCGTATCTTTATCTGTATACCCATGCTAGTTGCATAGATAAAGTCCTTGAATATACAAATAGTAGAAAGAATATGAGATGCTCATATGATGAGTATCATGAAACTCATATTTGGAATACTGTATATTCTAAATGGTTACTAGTCGATTCAGCCGCCGCTACAAAGGATATAGGCCGCTCGAGTTTGTGACTAGTATCTGCGATGTGAGTACCATGTGTCATTGGTAGGGGACATTGTGATGTTCGAGCATGCAGAGAGGTGCTCCTGGTAGAGTGCACTGAACAACCCTCCATAAAGGACTTTCCAAGTGGTTCTCACTTATCGAGTGGAAACGTCCTAGTTTATGGTTGTACACCATTAGTCCTTATGACCCGGGACAAATGCTAGCATTGCACTTTGACTTGTTTACCAACTCCAATGGGGTCATCAGGTGGCAAGGTTAGGTGTTTTGTCGAAACATATAGGAGTCGATGCATTGTTGTCGGGGATTCACCGCTTACCTTCGGGTATGGATATCCTATGTGTATGTAGTATGAAATCTCTGATCAGAGTGTTGGTGGTAATTATGAAAGGGGTTTCATCGATTACACCATCGATGCAACTACGACATGACACATAGTATCGATTCATTGACAACTCTCGATATACCAATGGTTGTCGAATCGGTCGGGATATATGAGTTGAAAAGGGACCGTACTGTACGCTAACTATAATTGAATGGTTCTTGCAGGCACTATCATTTGATACCTAGGGAATCATGTAAGCGATGCTGCTAGGCGTTTAATATGATTGGTTGGGTATTATCAGACTTGAGTTCTGACGTTCTTATTATCAAGGAGTTGATAAATAAGAATGGAGCAATTGGGGTATGCTCATATAAGGACATGTTTAGTCCGAATCACATGGAGATGTGAACCCACGGCTAGTTGTATCAATGAACCATTGAGGGCCACACAAGTACTAGCTTTCTAGATCCCGTTGAGAAGTAAAATAGTTCAATGTGTTGAACGGCTTATAAAGGAGTTTATAAGCGTAAGGAAAATTAGAAGTATGACTTCTATAAAGGAGAAAATAGTTCAATGTGTTGAACGGCTTATAAATGAGTTTATAGGCGTAAGGAAAAATAGAAGTATGACTTCTATGAGAGAAATGTAAATTTTAATTTATGGAAGTGTTCCTAAATTAAAATTTGGCCAAGTGAATAATGTATTTGAAAATTGTGATTTTCATAAACATTATTATGGACTAAATTAAATTAATTCAAGTGTTGAATTAATTAAACAACAATGGGCCTTGTAGAGCCCAATTAGAAATAATTATTAAACTAGTGGGCTTGAGTAAAATCAAGTAAAAGTTAAATGATCTCAAATGTGTTTGAGACATTTAAATAAAAGTCCATGGGCCTTGTAATTGTTACAAGCCCAAGTAAAATGCATGATTGGAAGGTGAAGGGTTGGAGACAATTTTTTAAGTCAAAAAGGCATGCATGCTTTTGGGACACACTTTAACTTTTTCCACAACCAATAAAAATGTCTCTCCTACTCCACCATGGCCGAAATTTAGAGCATTTTTCTCTCAAAATTTTGTTCTTCAATTGTAGAAGAAAAACATTCCCTTCTCAAAGAAAAATGCCTTAGATTTTCTAGTGCAAGTGTAAGGTGAATCTTCGTTGTTGGTGGTGGGCTTAATTTTTTGAGCAAGGAGTGCTCAAGGAAGCTTGAAGATTGTCTTGCCATTGAAGAGCTTAGTTGTTTGACAACTAAGTTGGAGTCATCATCAATCTCTTGAGCACCCTATGCATGACATTTTGTGTTTTTCATATTTGCTACACATTATGGGATTAGGGTGCTCGGTTTTTGCCCTTGAAAAACAATTTTGAAACTTCCGTTGCACATACGGGCACCTTAATCGATCCCCTTTCAGTTATGTGCACCTCCAGTCCGGTCAGATTAGGCATCCAAGTCTCCCTCAACATTATTATCATACTCACCTTCACCAATCACACCTAGTGAGTCTAAAGACTCAACATGTCATATACTTGATAACAAGTAATACATAATACAGATCACATGCAACAGTGAAAAATTCTTGTATTTAAAATAACATTTTAATGATAATGCATAAACTTTAAATGTAAATATTTTCTTAAACATTTTCATATCAACATATTAACATATTCATATTCATATTCATATTCGTGTTTTTGTTGAATTCAGATCGTGATTGTGACTCGTGTTCTTAATCGTATTGGGCGATGGATCCATCTAGAGAAAACCACAGTACTGGGCGGCGGGGACACCAGCAACACTCTCACCGGTCAACTGGGCCTTGGCCAACATATTAACATATTCGTATTCGTATTCGTATTCTTATCCGTATCCAAAGAAACACGATTGTCGGGCTCCTACTGGGACTATAACCCTCACGTTATCTCCAACATGTAGTATTCACAATCCATTCACATCCTTCAACATGTTATCATCACTTAATAAAAATCATGCATATACATATCGTTTTATTTTTGAAACCAAGCATGCAACTTATCTTTTAAATGTCCAATTTAAAACTTAATAATTTATAAACATTTAAAAATCATGTTTTAACATATAAAATCCATAAACATCCAAAATCATTGAACATACTCATATTAGCATATATACTAGCATTTAGGACACTGCCATGACGTTCACTAATTTTTTAGGTGTAAAAAAACTGTTTTACCTCTGGACGTAAAATTTTAAGTTTTTGTCATTTTCTTGATTTCATTGACTCTAACATGTCCCAAATAATTATTTAAGCCTAAATTGAAATTCTCATAATTTTATTTGGCTTAAAAACTAGGCTTTTTAATTAATTCGTAACTAGTCGTTTTAACGATGTTTTAATCCCGAAAATTTTCAAACTTTAATATAAAATTCCTAAATTCTAAAATTAGTCTTTTTATATTATTTTAGCCCTTATGAACTACGACTCGACCCCCGTGAGCCGTTTTTCAATTATTTAAGTTTAGAAAACCCTCACTTGACCCTATTTGGTTAGCACCGAGTCATCTTTCGATTTTCTCAAGCCGCCCTCGAACCAAAGTGAACCAGACCCTGACCAACACCCTTAGACACCCTACTGGACCTTAGGAACCCATGGAAACCACCCTTAGCCCCAAATCCGTTCCATAAATACTTGCACCTGCACTGGCTGAGAATTTCTTATGGACATGGACTCTTGTTCTAGCTTCCAGGGCCCTACCAACGAACCAAACAACTGAACCAACCTGTTGTGTACTGACTTAAGACCCTAAGGACTCACTCAATCCCAGCCCTAGAACCCAGGCCGAGCCCCACATCCCCTGTGCAACAGCTGAACCCTGCGCGCATGCCCCATGAATCTCGGAGAGGAGTCCTTGTTAGCAAGGACTCCTCCCAGCCTACAAGCTCGAGTCCTAGCATTGTTAGGACTCTACCCTGGACTCACTCACGGACGTGGCTAGCCCCTGGTCCCAGCCGAACCAAGCCCAGCCCCTAAAACAAATGAACCGAACCCCCATGACAGCAACACAATTCAGCTTGTGCTCTGTTCCTATTGCAACATATTTGTGTGGTTCTAGGACACCATAAATTTGTGTAAAACAATACCATAACACTTCCAAATCATGGCAGCCCCTCTATGCACATAAACCACACAATTGGGATAAAAAATCCTAATTGAAATTTCATGTTATATGCAAAAAACGAAACTTGAACCAAGGTGTCACTTGTTTTCAATCTTTTCATGCATAAAATATAATATGGTGTGATGGTGTTTTGAAGGAAAGAATAGGCGTGCTTTTGCATTTTTAACGCACGATTAATCGTTGACGATTAAGAAAAACGGGCAAGACCTTGGCTTCAATTATCCTTAAGCTTTTTGTCTCGATTTTCTTCTTCAATATAGATGATAGTGTGTGCCGCGTGATGGGGTGTGTAATTCAGAAAGTAGGCGTGAAGAAGTGTAAGGTTTGTGGAGGGTTTTAAGCATAATATATACTAATTAAACACTAACAAGGCTTTAGACCTATCAAGACAACAATTTAGGCCCATTAGTCATTATTAGGATTTAATTAAATATAAAAATAGTTTTGGTAAAAATAAGTTTGTAAATTTAATAGTCGAGTTGCCAAAAAGTTCATATTTTTTTGTTGAAAAACCAACACCGATAAAATTTACGTCATGGCGTATAAAATCACCTCAAACCACTTATTTTCAAAAAAAAAACCCACAATCATATTTTAAATAATTAAAAACAGTTATTTAATAAAAACATTTTACTTTTTTTCAGCCCTCGGTCTCCGTTCTTCGATCGCAACTTGAATACTCCTTAAAAATACAGTTTTATGCAAAAATGATAATTAAATCATATTTAACATAAAATCATGCTGACCACAAATAATTTAGCAATTAAATCAATTAATTACTCATTTTCATATTTCCTAGATTTGCATGCAGTTGGGTTACGTCGTCTTAATTTTGGACCTTACAGAAAGTGTTTCTTGCTTTAAATTAGTTCTTTGTTCACCGATGATCCTTCGACATACTGAAAATGCTCATTCGGAAGCAACAATAGAATTTTGAATGGGTAGGACATCTCTTGCAATTGTAGCTAACACTGGATAAAGTTTAGAATTTACTTTCCACCAATCAAGAACATCGAAATTATCCGTAGTCTCAATATATTGGCTTAGATAAATTTGGATCTCATTGTAATTGGTTGTTGTCACCGATTTCCTTTGAACTTTTGTCGTTTCAAACTTTGAAATAAGTTCAGTGCTCCACTTTTTCTTTTATATGTCGGCATCTTCTGCGGCTGCGTACTCGGTTCATCACATTGTTCACTAGCATACAAATCAAATAATTCTTGGAGAGAATACATGATTGACTTCTTTTGATCGTCAACATTCTTCCAAAGAAATTTAGCATAATATTCAAAAAACACGTCTAATCCTGCTTGATTTTGAGTAGGATCAAGTAATGTTGTTAAACCATGCACAATTGGGATAGTTTCCCAATAATTTAAAATTTTGTTTTCCATATTTGAAACAAAATCACGCATAACAGAATAATCGCGATATTCAATAAATTTATAAAACATATTGAAAAGCAAATGTAAAAACATGGTTGAAGTAGGGTAGTAAATGTCAAAAAATTTTTCGGTTGCTACTTTAAAATTTTCTAACAAAGAAACACATTTACTCAAAATATTCCAATCATCGTAAGTTAGCATTAAAGATTGTACCACAACATTATTAAAATATGAAGTAACTAAATCTTGAAAACGTAATAAAGTATGAAGCAAGTGATATAAAGAATTCCATTTAGTTTCAATAAGAAGAAGAAATTTTTTAAATTTAATTCCGGTTGATTTAACTAGTGTTTTCCAGTCACGTCCATATCTTCTTTCACGTAATAATTTCCCCTATAATTTAAAATTTTCTATTCCAGCGGACATTTGCTCATCACATGCACATTTAACACATAAGTTGATAATATGACACAAACATCTAACATGAAGTAAATTACCTTCTAAAATTGGTTTTAGTGATTCTTTAAGATATTTAATTGTAAGAGTATAGGCACTCGCATTATCTAACGTTATCGACATTATGTTATTTTGTATGCCATAAATCTTAACAACATTTAAAACATATCTAGCTATAGTGTATGCATTGTGAGACGATTCTAAATGATCTAGCGCTAAAATTCTTTTTTGCATAGTCCAAGTTTCGTCAATCCAATGACATGTAACAACAAGATATGATTCATATTTTAAATTAGTCCAAATATCAGTTGTCAAACTAACTCTACAAGAAATATTTGAAAAATGCGATTTTAATGTTTCTTTATATTGTTTATAAATATCAAAACAACATTTTTTAAGTGTGTGCCTAGAAATATCGTGAAAACAAGGTTGAATAGTACTAGTAAATTCAACAAAACCTTCTTTTTTAGCTATTATAAAAGGTTGATAACATTTGGTAACAAACTTTACGATGGCTTTCCCAGAAATTTCTTTTGTAATTGTGAAAGCTTTACCACTAGAAGGATTAATTTGTTGTTGTGTTGGTTCCTACCGAATGGTTGTAGCGTATCAGGGTAAAGTTTATGTATCTTAACTAAATGTTTTTTCAAAGTGCCGGTTCCACCGGAACCACCACTTTTTTTGTAAGAATACCTCATTTTGCAAATTTTACAAACGGCAAAAGAGTTATTCGTACCTTGTTGTTCAATATCTAAGTGATCCCAAACTTTGCTTTTCTTTGCACGGGTTGTCGTCGTGCTCGTTAAAATTGTGTTGCTTGCTCGAGTAGACAATGGCGTCCCTACATCTTTGTTGGGGAGTTCCATGACTTCTTAATCCTCCTGGTCAGGTTCGACTTCATCAAAGTCGGGGATGTAGCCAAAATGTTTACCAAAGTCAGAAACGTATTCGCCACCACCACCACGACGGTTTGGAGATGATGCCATTGAAATTCGAATTATTTATATGAGTAAATTACGAAATAATAAATAAAAAACAATAAAAATAATACTGATTATAGATAAAATTATAACACAATTATTAAATATATTTAGAGAAATGATAGCAAAGAAAGATATTCACTAGTAGAATTTCTGACTTTTACTTCGCCACTCGTTACTTCGGCGATTATTAATTATGAAGCAGTATATATCAATCAACTTCGTTAATAACACCAGCGAAGTAAAACATTATTTTTTACCTCACAATTTAAAAAACACGGCTTCACTTCTAATTTTTATAATCTTTTACTTCGACATAGTAGTTTTGATGAAGTGAAAAGTTAAAAAAAATTTTAAATTTATATTTAGTGAAGTAAAAAATGAACCATAATTTCAATTAATTTTTCTTAAATGATGAAGTAATAAAATACAAATTAACTCGCCATATTAAAATTGTATAGAAGTTAAAGAAAGAATTTAATTACTTCACCACAACTCAATAATTGTGAAGTCGTTCTCTATTAAATACTTCACTACAATACAAAAAAAATGAAGTCTTTTAAATTTACTACTTCGTCATTAAATAAAAATTGTGAAGTAACAAAACTTACAAACAAAAAAAGATGTAAACTGTCGCTAATTAGTGACGGTTTTGTTTTAACCGTCGCTATTAGCGACGATTTACAAATCCGTCGCACAATAAATCGGCGATATTTGTATAAACCATCGCTAATTAGCAACAGTGTTTTTTAAGCGTCGCTAATCGCGACAATTTAAATAGTCCGTCGCTAAATAAATCGGCGATGGTTTTATAAACTGTTGCTAATTAGCAACGGTTTTGTTCTAACCATCGCCAATAGCGACGATTTAAACAGTCTATCGCTAAATAAATCGGCGACTGTTGTAAAACCCGTCGCTAATTAGCGACATATTTATTAACCCATCGCTAATAGCGACAATATATAAATTTCCGTCGCATATTGCCTATAAATAACCACCTCCGCATCTTATTCTTCACACCACTTCATATCTACCAACATTTTTCTCTCGGACGATTTTAATTTCGATTTAGATTATATTTTTTAGCTTTAATTTTAAATTTATGATCATGAAGTTAATTTTGTTAGCTTATTTTATCGCAAAGTTAAATTGTTTTATAAATTATTTACAAATTTAAAATATGATATTTAGATGTGTTGAAGATAATATTTAAAAATTTGTAGGAATAATTATAAAATTTAAAAAATATATTTTTTTTTTTAAAAAATAATTTAATTAGCGACGATTTTATGAATTACCGTCGCTAACTAGCGACAGGTATATAAATACTGTCTCTAATTAGTGACATTTTTGGTATAAAGGGTCGCTAATTAGCGACGGTTTTATGAGTAACCGTCGCTAATTAGCGACAATTTTTGTGGGGACCCGGACGCTAATTCATTTCCTTAATCGTTATTAATATCCAATACACAATTAAGTAATGTGGGACGTAAAATTTTTTTTTTTTTAAAATGCAATGCGGAAACGTAATGTAATTGATCTAATATACAAATCAATATACAAGTATAAATCTAATACAACAACGTGAATTCAAACTAACTAAGGTTCAACTACTACATGTCAAGCGCTGAAACCTATTCACATCCAAGTCCGGAATCACCACTCTAATCTCAATCTCTCATCTTTTTCTCGACCCTGATCCTGTCCCAACTGTTGTCATGCACACATACAAACAAGAAAACAGCTGGATACTCCGGTGAGAATTAAATTCCCAGTATAAACCAAGTATACATGCAGTCATATAAACAAAATAAAAGCATGCACCAGATATACATACATGTATCTCAATCAAAACATGAATCAATACTCTAAACAAGTACCAAAATCAGGAACATAATTCAATATCAAATAAGGAATCACACTCTGTGACTCTCAGACTCAAACTCGACTCATTTCTAATCTAGGGATCCCGATCTGAATAAGAACGCAACAATCTCCCACCTACTTTCCCAATCGTGGTGGCGGTACGTTCTTATTTACGGACTTTGGTCCTCTCTATATCAATTATCTACAATAGAAGTCGCTCTTCTTCTAAGCCCATTGATATGACCAAACGTCCGGTGTCTTGGCTGTTCTGCCAAAGACTAGGTCTATCTACCTAAACTCTACCTCTGACAATGTGCAATGGGCCATTAACAACTCTGTCCTAATCTGGCCCTTCTGTCAGTGACTCTCACTCAATAGCTATCTACTACTCTATGCTTTTCTATAAATCAATACACAAAGCATATTCATTCAAACGATATAAATGTATAAAAAGCGATAACATACAAGTATGTGATTTAGGGAAACTCAAGTCCAATCTGACTTAAGTCGATCTCCCGATTCACATTGATTTATACCTTTATCTTCTCGATCTGACGAAGACGAAGTCTCGCACTCCAATCTGTCCATACCCAATCTAGCAATGACAATATCAATATGCACAATATCAATGTATAACTCAACTTACGACCTGTTCTGATCAATACTCAAATCACAATATAATCTGTCAATGTCAACAATATAACGATACAATCTCAATCAATACCGAATCTGATCAATATCAATTTACGGATGTTTCGACGGCATAACAATACAGTCTCGATAACCCCGTCAATCTCAACATCACAGATATACTACCAGAACTCATAATCAATATCGGTATAATTCATACTCTCAACAATAATAGATCATACTCTCAATTCTGTACAATCTCTATCATAACAGTTCTGAAAATCATAACAATTACAGACACAGTCCGTTCTTCGATCTGACTTCAATTATACGATGTCTACTGTATCAGAAACACCATATATGATTCTTATTCAATTCTAACAATATCATAATTTCAAATCATATCCAAACGTAACAAAACTTGCGTCCAGTTGTAGCCTACGTCGATAGGAACATGATATTGAAGTCGGATCCAAAATCTAACGGACGGATCGAAATCTAAAGGCGTAAGGATTTCACAACTTTCTCCCGGAGCTTTCTCGTTCTTTCTCCGTCTGAGTTCTGAGGAATCAATGAAAGTTTTTATATATATACATCCAATTGCATGAATACGATACGTGTCCCATTCTTCTTTCTTTCTAGTCGGCGCTCGGGCGGTTAAAAACTACCGCTCGAGCGTGGAACTTTCTGTCCGAGCCTTCCGTTGTCATCCATTGGCGCTCGGGCGGTCAAACACTACCGCTCGGGCGCCGCACCTTCTGCCCGAAACATAATCCTATTGAACACTGGCGCTCGGGCGGTTATTTTCTACCGCTCGGGCGCCACTCTTTCTGTCCAAAATTTACACACTTCATATGTTTTGCCCAAATATGTTCTCGGAGTAATCCGTTTATAATCTTATCAAATCATAATCAATAATCTCCGCTTAATCATGATATAAAATCTCGCGCATTACAGTTTTTTAAGCTACCGTCGCTAGGTAGCGACGGTATTTCATATAACTATCGCTACTTAGCGACGGTTATTATAAAACCGTCGCTAAGTAGCGACGGTCTATCTTCCCGAAACCGTCGGTAATTGAAAACCGTCGCTAATTTTGTTCTATAACACCGAAGTCATTCATATCAATTACTTCACAAAAATACAAAACCTATGAAGTTATACAACACATTTACTTCATCGTTCTATATAAAACTATGCAGTTATATATAAGCTATTACTTGTTCACTTTACGAAATCGATGATGTAGAAGATATTGTTTTACTTCGTCATCTGTCTAATTCCAGCCAAAGACTTCGCTAATTTCTTGGATACGACTTCGGTGATAATGCGAAGTAAAATTGTACCCTATTACTTCACGTGCGTCTACTTCGGCAATTATCTACCTATTACTTCATTTAATATGCAAAGTAAATCAAGGAAATTCTACTAGTGATTGATTGTAGAGAAATGAAATGTTGAGAGAAAATCGATATGTGAAATAGAAAAAATAACTTGTATTTATAGGTGATTTTGGGGGTAAAAAAAAATTATATTTGCAATTTGGCCCCCAAATTGAAAATATTTTTTTGCACATTTGAGAAATTAATGATAGAAATTTCTTAAGCGTCAACACGAAAAGATTTAAAATATGTTTTCTCCGCAGGGAGGATAATCATTCGACGTGTAGCTACCTATGCACTGCTAGATTCAGGAGCTACACATTCTTTCATATTGGAAACCTTCATCAAACAACTGAATATTATTTTTGAAGATATGGGTTTGGGTTTCAAAGTTTCTATTCCTTCCGGTGATCAAATGCTCATGTCTAAAATTGTCAAAAATATGGAGCTTCGTTTATTCAAGGATGCGGTTCGGGCAGATCTTATTGTACTTCCAATGCCTGAATTTGATATCATACTTGGTATGGATTGGTTATCAGTGAATGGAGCTTCAGTTGATTTTCGTCAGCGATCAGTGTCTATTCGACCGCATAGTTGTAAATCTTTTGTATTTGAGGCGACGAGAAACAAGCAAATGCCGCACATTATCTCTTGTCTATGTGCGAGGAAACTTATGAGACGAGGATGCCGAGCTTTTATAGCATGTGTCACTAACGCACATGCTCCTTTCGGTTAGAAATTGGAGGATGTTGATATAGTCAGAGACTTTCCTAATGTCTTTCTCGAAGACGTTTCTAGCATACCACCCGATCGTGAGGTGGAATTTTCTATTGAGTTGATGCCGAGCACAATACCAATATCTAAAGCACCTTATCGTCTAGCACCAGCCGAAATGAAAGAATTAAAAGATCAAATCCAAGAATTGCTAGACAAGGGTTTTATTAGCCCTAGTTATTCTTCATGGGGTTCGCCCGTATTATATGTGAAGAAGAAATATGGTAGTATGCGACTCTATATCGATTATCAAGAGCTGAATAGAGTCACTATCAAGAATAAGTATCCTCTACAAAAAATCGTAGATTTAATTGATCGGTTGGAAGGAGCATCGATATTCTCGAAGATTGATCTTCGTTCTGGATACCATAAGTTAAAAGTGAAATAGTTAGATGTCCACAAGACAACATTTTGAACAAGATATTGGCATTACGAGTTTATGGTCATGCCATTTGGGTTGACCAATGCACCAGTGATCTTCATGGATTTCATGAATCGCGTATTTCAGCCGTATCTTGATCAATTCATCATAGTCTTCATTGATGATATTTTGATCTATTCTAAGAGCATAGATGTCATTTGAGGACAGTACTGCAAGTACTACAAAATAGAAAGATATATGCAAAATTCAGGAAGTGCGAGTTTTGGCTTGATAGAGTGGCTTTCTTAAGCCACATCATTTCTAGTGATGGTGAGAGATTGGCCAGTACCGAAGAGCGTCAGCGAAATTCGCAGTTTCTCTTGACTAGCTGGCCATTATCACAAGTTTATTCAGGGATTCTCATCTATAGTAGTACCCATGACCGCCTTGACAAAGAAGAATGCAAAGTTTGTATGGGGATCTGAGTGTCAAGACAGTTTTGACAAGTTGAAGCAATCCTTAATATCAGCGCCAGTGTTATCTATGCCATCGAGGCAAGGTGAGTATGTCCTATAAAGCGACACTTCTAAACTTGGTCTGGGTTCAATTCTGATGCAAAATGATCGAGTTATAGCCTATGTGTCGAGACAGTTAAAAATTCACGAGAAAAACTACCCCACTCATGATCTTGAGCTTGCACTAGTAGTTTTTGCATTGAAGATTTGGAGACACTACTTATATGGGGAGAAGTGCAAGATTTTCACCGATAATAAAAGTTTGAAATACTTCTTCACTTAAAAGGAATTGAATATGCGACAACGGAGATGTCTAGAGTTAGTGAAAGACTACGATTGTGATATTAGCTATCATCCGGGGAAAACTAATGTTATGGCAGACGAATTGAGTCGAAAAGCAGCAATTATCACTCCAAAGATCTTTGTAGTCCGAAATACAGCCGTTCGAGCTTACAATATATGGTAGGGGAAAGGCCCTTAACCTTGCCACATTAACAGTGCAGTAGACTTTAAGAGATAGAATTCGTTAGGGATAGTCTACTGATGAGCAATTGCAAAAGTGGAGAGCAAGAGATGAAGCCAAGGTCCAGAAGTTATATTCTAAGGTGGATGATATAGTTCGTTATCTAGATCGTTTATGGGTTCCTAGTGACGATTCTTTGAGGGGTCTCATTATGACTCAAGCTCATGACACACCATATTCTATTCATCCGAAAAGCACGAAAATGTACAAAGATTTGCAGTTGTTATATTTGTGGCAAGACATGAAGAGAGATATCCTACGATTTGTATCCAAGTGTTTGACTTGTCACCAAGTTAAAGCAGAGCATCAGAGGCCAGCGGAAAAACTTAAGACACTTCCTATTCCCGAGTCGAAAAGGAAAAATATTACGGTGGACTTTGTTGTGGGATTACCGATGACTATTAAAGGCTATAATGCTATATAGGTGATAGTGGATCATCTTACAAAACCATCGCATTTTCTAACTATTAAGACGACATTCACCATGACACAGTATGCAGAGTTGTATATTTGAGAGATAGTTTGTCTGCATGGGATTCCTGTGTCTATTGTTTCTGACAGAGATACGAGATTTACGTCATCTTTCTGGAAGAGTCTGCATGTTGCGATGGGGAACAAGTTATTATTTAGTACATCATTACATCCTCAAATCGATGGTCAGTCCAAAAAGAGTTATTCAAATTTTAAAAGATCTACTGCGAGCTTGTGTGATCGATTTCCAAGGAAATTGGGAACCGAAATTACCTATAGTGGAGTTCACCTACAATAATAGCTTCCAATCATCAATTGGGATGGCTCTTTTTGAGGCACTTTATGGAAGGAAATGTAGATCTCCTATTCATTGGGACGAGGTTTGTGAAAGAAGAGAAATTGGTCCGAAAGTGATTGAAGACACTGCCGAGCTTGTAGTCAAAATTCGAGATAGAATGAAGACTGCACAAAGTCGATAGAAAAGTTATGCCGACAAGAGATGAAGGGACTTAGAGTTTGCAGTGGGCGACCACATATTTTTGAAAATAGAACCTATGAAGGGTGTTGTGCATTTTGGCAAGAAAGGCAAGATTAGTCTAAGATTTATAGGTCCGTTTGAGATCTTGGAGAGAATTGGAACACTAGCCTGTAGAGTGGCATTGCCCCCGATGCTTTCAGGAATTCACAATGTGTTCCATATTTCGATGCTGTGAAAGTATATGTCGAGTCCATCAAATGTGCGAAATTATGAACCTCTACAATTGACTCCAAATATGACTTATGAAGAAAGACCTATCCAAATCTTGGCAAGACAAGAAAGAAGACTCCGAAACAAAGTCATTCCAATGGTCAATGTCAAGTGGCTAAATCACTCGGAAGAAGAAGCTACTTGAGAAACTGAGAGGGACTTGAGGAGTAGATACTCAGAGTTATTCGATAAGTTCTAATATCGAGGACAAAATTTTATTTAAAGGGATGAGGAATTGTAAGGTCTAAAATTAAGACGACGTAATCCAACTGCATGCAAATATAGGGAATATGAAAAATGGTTAATTAAATGATTTTAATTGCTAAATTGATTATGTGACATGTTTATGTGATGTTTTAGTAGTTTTCTACTTACATGCATTAAAGTGTATTTTTAAGGGTTATTCGAGTTTGCGATAGAGGAACGGAGACCGAGGGCTGAAAAATGAAAAATATTTTTATTAAATAATGGTTATTAATTATTTAAAATATGATTTATGCTTTTTATTATTTTTGAAAATAAGGAGTTTTGATGTGATTTTATACGTCAGGACGTAATTTTTATCGGTGTTGGATTTTCAACAAAAATACGAACATGTTGGCAACCCGGCTAATAAATTGACAAACTTTTCTTCTCAAAATAATTTTTAATATTTTAATTAAGCAATAACGGGCCTAATTAACCTCCTTGGTGGGCCTAAGCCTTGTTAGTGGTTTAATTAAGTATTTAAAGCGCAAATCTACCCCATAACCCACACAAGTAACCCGCCCACCTCCCTTTTACAATTCAAACTCTTTCTTTTACAAATATCACGGCACACACAACATCAAATTTTAGAAGAAAATTCGAAGGTTCTTCAAGGAAATTTAAGCAATCGTCTTCGTGCCATCGTTATTCGATTCGTCAACGGTTAAATAATGTTTTCTTCAAACACCTATCACACCATAGTATTTTATTTAATTAAGTTTTTGAATGAAAAACAAGTGCATCATGAGAACAATATCGTTTTTGTATTACATGTGAATATTTTAGGCATGAAATTGTTGCAAAATTATGTTAAACATGTTGTGAAGGGGCTGCCATGTGTTAGGATGTTAAGGCATGGTTTTACAAGATACTAGAGTCCTAGAACACCCACAAAAAACATTGCACATCAGGAACGAAATAAGTTGGAACCACTTTTTGTCATAAGCGATCGAGGGGCTCAGTTGTTGGGGTTGGTTGCTTGGCTTGGGTTCGGCTAGGACCACGGCTAGGCCAGGACCATGTATGAGTCAGGGAGAGAGTCCTAGCAATGCTTGGGCTCAAGTCGAGGGCTGGGGTGGAGTCCTCCCGAGACAAGGCATGCAGCATGCGCAGGGTTATGGGGCTCGGCCAGGGGGATCAGGGCTAGGCTAGGGTGACTCCTTAGGGTCCTAGGATGGTGCACAAGGTGCTAGTTCATGGGCTGGTGCGGTTGGCTAGGTCCTCGGCATTGATCGAAGAGTCCATGCCATGAAGGGAGTTTGTTGGGGATCGATATAGAGTTTAGAGGGGGGGGTGAATAAACACTTTCCTTTGTTGGAAGTTTTTGAAAAAGGTGCTAGAATCCTGTTAGAGATTATAACTATTTTTTTCGAATGATTATCCAGCAGATCACAAAATAAGTGCTGAAACAATCTGATGGTATGGGGTGAAAACAAAAAAAATAGTAGGCAGTTGACGATGGTTGTTTCTGGAAGTTCGAAGATAAAATCTTCTACGTCTCCACTTCTTCTGTTTCTAGAAGGTATCACTAAAAGACTTTGGCTTTTACAGTACAACTCTTGTGCACACCCACTTATGCAGAACTTATCCTTTGCCTACTGAAACTCTTAGTTTCACAACACAACACAAGTATTACAGTAAGGTATTGGAAAAGACTCTTTTCAAAATTACAGACTCTTCTTAGTGAAGTATATTAAATTGAATAGCTTCGAAGAGACTAAATAACAACAACACAAATTGATCTCAGAAGATCAGATATATGATATGAACCGTGTGCTGCTTTTCTGTATGTTGAGCTTCTTGATTGATAGTAGTTGAGATAGCTCAAAATACGTTTGGACAGATAGTGTATTCTCAATAATGATTCGAGTTTTGTTCCTATAAAGATTGATCATTATATGGAGACCTTGAATCCAACGTCTATAAGCAAAACGAATTTTTTTGACTTCCGAGCAGAATCAGCTTTATCACCTAAAAAATGTCCTGCAGAAAGGCTTCTGAATTATAAGTCTTTGCTTCATACCACAAATGGTAAGGAGCTTTAAATATCTTTGTACAACATTAATGGTGCAATTAATAATAGTACTAGGTAAAGTAACGGTAACATTTAAGATAGAAACGATCAAATAAAGACGTTAAGTTTTGCTTCTGTTTAACCTAAGTTCTGCTTCTACTTTTTATGAGCTGTTAAGTACTCATAAAGTACTGATTATGTTTTAAGCGATACTAAGGCTTCTGCTATATTTACTGTCTGCAGCTTTTGCTTAATACTGTCTACTGGTTTTGACTCTCATTACCACAATTAAATTAAGTCTAACAATTTCTCTCTTTCCTAACCTGGAAGTTAGTAAAGATGAATAATATCAGTTATATCAGAAAAACAGATAACAACTATAACAAGATAATTGTGAAGTAAATAAACAGAAATAGTCAAAAAAAATTATTCATCAGTTCCAATGTCTTTAAATATTGTTTTCTCATCTTAAGGATCTTGATTTCTGAAGGAAGATTCTGCATTATTTCTTTAAGTTTTGCCTTATTCTGTTCTGCCTTCTGCTTCCCCCTTTTTGGCATCTAGAAAGCGACTCAGTAGTTTATCCATCCGACTAGAAAGAGTATGAATCCCTTCATTCAGCAAGTCCAAGATAGGAGCTTGATTCGAAACTTTTTCAGTAAGATCAGCAAGAGATTGAGATTGGGACTCAATCTAAGTATCAATGAGTTCTAGTTTCGAGTCCATAGACTCCACTTTGTTGGATACTGAGCGAATGGATGTATCATGATTAGATACAAATTTAGAGACTTCAGCTTGTCTAAGCAGGATATTACTATGATTGGTAAAAACAGATTGTCTGAAAATGCTAGTTTCAACAAGGAGCTTAGCCAAAGATTCTGCCATTCGAGTGACCTCTTTTGAGATGCGTTCTCAGAAGAACTTGGTGGCACTGACTTCTCCAGCATGCCACGAGACAACTGTTTCACTACCTCTGAAAGATTATTCAGATCCCTTTTCAGAGTGTCTATCTCAAATTCATTATCAAAATGGTCTTCAGGGGATGGAGTAATTTCAAGCATTCGTTGTTTGATCTCTGCACGATGAGCTCTATGAGCAGGAGAATCAGCATGTGGGACAATTAAAGCAGTAGACATAACATTTTCTAGTGGAGCAGCAGATGGAACAAGGGACAATTCTGCAGAAGTTCCTTCAGCAGCAGCAGTAGTATGCTCAGGTGCTGCACTCTCTTCTAGTTGACCAGATTCAGTAGTTTTCATTGGCTCATCAGCTGGAATAGATTCAGACTGAGTTTTCAGAAGAGCTTCCATTTGTGCATGGTGTTCAGCATAAAATATCTCCAGATTTAGCAGTGATTGGGTTTGAGCAGCATCTGATTCTTCAATTGGTTGATCTGCTATTTGAGCTTCTGTTTGTACCACATCATCAGCCTGATCTGCTTCTGATGCAGTAAAAGCAGCAAGAACGATGGATTGAATTACTTCAACTACTGAAGCCAATTCTCGGACATAGATAAGAGTTGATGATTGAGTAGGCAGCATCGGTGATGCAGGAGTATTGGAGACATTAGCATCTGAAGGAGCTATGGTCATTTCCTCAATTGGCTTATTCTGAAGAAAGTCTAGGAAAAGGCCTACCTAGTATTGTAATGGCTCCACAAAGTCTTGTTCTTGAGCAAGAAGTTGCTCATCCATTATTCTCAATCGATCGGATAAAATTTGAATTACATTCTGATCCTGGAAAGCAGTAGGATTCACTGGATCAAAATTCGTCTTTAAAGTCTTCAAGACCGAATCCAGCTTTTGATGCTTGAATTGATCAATAATGTAATTCCTTATGTTTATTTCCTCAATCACATTTTTTGTCTGAGCAGATGCAAAGACCTGTATTTCACTCTTCACCATTTTAGCATAAGCACCTGGTGTCCTCAGATATGTGATTGGGTGGAAAACTCGAACATTAAGCCAGTCATCAAAAAATATAATGTCTTCACTTGCAGATTTGTCAATTTCATCCATATGAAGATCAATTGCAGTGCGAACGAATGACTTGGCGCCATGAATTATTGGTTCTTCGATTAGTTTTCCTTTTCCTTTGCCTGATGTACTAGGCAGCACAGGTATTAAAGCAGAAGACCCTGCGATTGGTTCTCTAAAAGCAACTCCAGACATGGGTCTGAGAGTTGGAACATAATTTGACGTGGTTGCAGTAGAGGTGGCTGCTGGAATATAAGAGGGGACATATTCTGGTCTTGATGAGACAGCTTCTGGAAATACTTGTCTCAGCAGGACCGTATCAAGGTCCGAGATGGCTGGTGTTTTCTTTATGCGAATGGTGATCTATGGTTTCTTCTTGCTTGGAGTGTCTGGGAGAGAGGCCTTAGTTGAAGCAGCAGACTCTTCATAAATGGTCTTATCTGATTCAGTAATGGCTACCAACCTTTTTCTCTTTTCTTTATTTTGAGGTGCCTGAGCCTTAGTCTGAGCATCTCCTATCTCTTTTTTCTGAGCAATAAATTCAGCCACGGATGGCTTAGGCCTTAAAGTAAGTACATTATCAGCATCGGCCATAGTCACACAAGATCCGTCCTGTTCAAAGGTAAAAGGAAAACCAGCATCTTTTAACATTGTGCTGATCTGAACAGCAAATCCAGTGCCCTTCCTCAAAATCATCTCCTTCATGATTCTGAATAGAAAACTGCTGCAGTCCACTTTGGATCCAGAAGTGATGGCAACCATCACTTGAACCTTCTCTTTGGTCAGCTTATCAAATGTACCAGCTTTGACCAAGAGTGCCTTTGCTACAATGTCTGCGAGTACCTGGTACTACATTTTGAGAAGTTTCTTGAAGCAAGAGGGAGAGAGTTCCTCTCCAAAAGCTGAAAAAATGGTGAGGACAACAGACATTTCCTCTTTAGAAACAACAGAGCATTCAAAAGCACCCGAGCAAGGACGAAAGAAAGTTGACCCAGAGGGTGTTCTTGTAAATGATAGCTGGTATTTCCAGAAATCTTCTGAGACCAGATTTCTCAATAGCTTTTAACATTTTGACTAGGTTCTAATCTTTGATAGTGAGAACGGATGCGAAGTTAACCTAGTAAGCATTGAGAGTGTAAGATCCAGAAATTTCTGCAAAAGAGATGAATTCGAGGTAGATACTGTAGAGAATAAATGCGAGAGAAAGCAGTAGCTAGTACGCAGTAGTTTTGAAAGAGTAAAAGTGAAAAGAGATAGAGGAGATGGTTAATATTCAAATTGTACAACCGTCAGTGAAAACATAAAGACACGTGTCAATATGTTTACGGTTGAGTTTTGAAAGATGTACTGAGAGTGTCAGAGACATAATGATTTTAAAATTTTGAAAATCAATAAAAGGCGGGCTGTCCAAGACGGTTACTGAAAGAAATCAGAAGAGAACATGTCATTTTATGATATTATCTACTGGAAGTGGTAAGGTATTGAATTGTATCCAGCACTTTTGACAAAATATAGTCGACACATTGTTATATCGAAAAGACACTTCTCCTTCTTTTTTTATGACTTGAAATGAAATAAACAGTCACAATTTAACCAAATTCCCCCTAAAGAAATGCAAGTAAATAACAAATACGAAGATTAAGGGTCGGAAGAAATAATAAATGACTCAGATATTTTTCCGATAGGGACACGTGTACGGTTAATATTCAAGCGACTCTTCAGCTTCCCCGGTTGATAAATATAAGAACCTATAAACACACAAGTTAAATCATTTTAGTATTTCAACAAATGGAAAGTGCAGGTGTGCTATCAGAGTCTTCTCCGGAGTTGGAAGTAGCAGAGAGTTCCAAAGGCAACTTCCGGCGTCTCGTAAGATGATGTTTGAAGACATCTTTCTCCATAGAATGAATCTTTGCACCAAACTCCTGGATCTATAACCTGAATAATCAGTTAGATTATTCTATATTACGGGAAAAGCTTACGGAATCATCCCGTTCACAAACCACGATCATGCAAAGAGAGTGGGGGTGATTCCAGTAGTTATCAGTTAGGTTTTCTAGTTAGGATTTTTTTCTACTGTAAATCTCAGTACTGCATATATCAACAAATGTAATAGATTAGCTATTGTAACACATCTGATTTTATGAATGAAATGTTTCAGTTTGACAAATTTCTTGTTATCTACTGCTTCTAATAAATGCACAAGTAAAATAATCGTAAGATAATAAACAGTAGTTACGATAAATCAATTAAACCGAGAACATTACGAAAATAAGAAAACTAATTCTCAGGCAGAGGTTTAGTAAATATGTCTGCTGCTTGTTGATCAGTAGGGACATAATCCAGACGAATGTCCTTTTTCTGCAAATGATCTCTAATAAAGTGATGTCTGATGTTAATGTGCTTCGTTCTAGAATGAAGAACTAGATTGTGAATGATATCTATAGCACTGGTATTGTCACAGAATATATGTGATTCAGAGGCTTGAACTCCATAGTCTTTAAGTTGTTGTTGCATCCAAAGCAATTGAAAGCAGCAGCTTCCAGCAGCAAGATATTCTGCTTCTACTGTAGACGTGGCTATGGAAGTCTGATTTTTACTGAACCAGGAGATCAACCTATCACCAAGAAATTGAAAAAAACCACTAGTGCTTTTTCTATCCAGTTTGCAACTTGCATAGAATATCCAATAAGATTAAAAGAAGAATCATTGGGATACCATAGGCCGATATTTTGAGTATCCTTCAAATATTTCAGAATTCGTTTAGCAGCAATATAATGTGATTGCTTAGGATAGACTGAAATCTTGCACAAATACAAACAGCAAACATAATATCTGGTCTACTGGCAGTAAGATATAACAAAGAACCAATAAGACCATGATACTGAGTTACCTTTACTGAATTTCCATCTTCATCTATATCAAGTTTAGTAGATGAGCTTATTGGAGTGGAAGCAGCAGAGCCTGTTTCCATTCCAAACTTTTTCAGTAGTTCCTTAGTGTACTTTTCCTCATTTATGAAGATTCCTGTATCAAGTTGCTTGATCTGCAGTCCTAGGAAGAATGTTAATTCTCCCGTCATGCTCATTTCGAACTGTTCCTGCATAATCTTAGCAAACATTTCACAAAATTTGGGGTTATTTGACCCAAAGATATTGTCATCAACATAAATCTGGACTAATAGAATGTGCTTATTCTTTACTAAAGTAAATAAGGTCTTGTCTATTGTGCCAATTGTAAAATCATGATTGACAAGAAATTGTGACAGTGTGTCATACCAGGCTCTAGGTGCCTGTTTCAGACCATACAAGGCTTTGTGTAATTAAAAGACGTGATTTGGTAAGAAGTGATCAATAAAACCTAGAGGTTGTTCAACTTAAACTTCTTCTTGCAGTAGACCATTTAGGAAGACACTTTTCACATCCATCTGATACACTTTGAAGTTCTTGAAAGCAACAAAGGCTAAAAATATTCTGATTGCTTCAAGCCTTGCTGCTGGTGTATAGGTTTTATCATAATCTTTTCCTTCTTCTTGTCTGAAACCTTGAGCCACCAGTCTTGCTTTATTTTAAACAATAGTACCTTCTTCATTTAGCTTGTTTCTAAATACCCATCGAGTCCCAATAACTGCTTGAAAATTTGGTCTAGGTACAAGAAACCACACTCATTTCTTTTGAATTGATTCAGCTCTTCTTGCATTGCTCCTATCCAATTGGGATCCAGAAGAGCTTCTTCAATCTTCTTAGGTTCATCCTGCGAAATAAAAACAACATGCATATATTCATTTAGCATTTGTCTTCTGGTTCTTAATGGAGCAGTTGTATTTTCAATAACCAAAGATGGAGGGTGATATTTTCTCCAAATAAATGGGTTTAGAGGGATTTCTTCCTGATTTGAAGGATTTGGATCATGCTAAGGTAAAGCAGTGGCAGGTTCTGGGATGTCAACTTCTGTTCTCGTATATCATGTGTCTGAACAACTGGTTCTACCAAAGGAGTGTCTGGTTCTGGATTTTGAGCATCTTTGATATTGGGTTCTGCATCATCTTCACTATCCAGTTCCAGATAAATCCTGTCTAATCTGTTAATCAAATTTGACACGTTAGAAATTTCAGGAGCACTGCTATCTTCATCAAATACAACTTGAACAGATTCTTCAACATTAAGATTTCTGTTACTAAAAACCCTAAATGCTTTGCTTACTGCTGAATATCCCAGAAAAATTCCAACATCTAATTTTGAATAAAATGCAGACAGATAATTTTTACCATTATTATGCACAAAGCATTTACAACCCAAGACATGAAAAAATGAAACATTAGGCTTACTTCCTTTTCATATCTCATATAGTCTGATTATGTCTTTTGTTGATCATGGTTCTGTTTTGTGTGTAGCAAGCTGTATTGATTGCTTCTGCCCAGAAGCGCTGAGAGATGTCTGCATCTGCTAGCATTGTTCTTGAAGCTTCTTTAAGAGTTCTGTTTCTCCTCTTAGCTACTTCATTATGTTGAGGCGTTCTGGCAGCTGAATATTCATGATGAATTCCCTATTCATCCATATATAACTCAAGAATTTTGTTAGTAAATTCAGTGGCCAGATCACTTCTGATTTTAATGACAGAAACTGATTTTTCATTTTGAATCTTTTTCAGAAGCTTGATCAGGAGGCTAATGGTTTGATCTTTTCCAGCAAGAAATATTACTCAAGTAAATCTAGAAAAGTCATCAACAACGACAAGAGTATATCTCATTCCCCCAACCTCATGATAGGGATTGGACCAAACAAGTCCATATGCAATAATTCTAAACATCTTGAAGTTGATTTACTACCTTTATTCTTGAAGCTAGATCTTACTTGTTTACCAAGTTGATGTGCAGAGCAAATATGATTCTTAACAAAGTTAATATCAGGCAAACCATCAACTATGTTCTGCTTCTTGAGATTATGGATAGACTTGAAGTTTAGGTGATTCAATCTCTTGTGCCATAGCCAATGTTTATCACTAAGGGAGGCAATGAAACATGTAGGAACATTAACATGATCTTTGTTACAATATACTTTGTAAGTGTTGCCTTCTCTTTTTCCGGTTAAAACAGTAGAGTCATTGGCATCTTTAACTATGCAGGTGTGCTTCTGAAAAGCTACTGAATATTCATTATCACACAGTTGACTAATACTGATCAAATTGTAGCAGATACTTTAAACTAAGAGCACATCATTTATATTGATATTACCATGGATAATCTTACCTTTACCCATGGTTTTATCTTTTGAGGTGTCCCCATCTTTGGTCCAGTACAACTCATTATTTCAGAGAGTAGGCTCTTTTGTCCGATCATGTGTCTGGAACATCCACTGTCCAGATACCATGTAGAGCTGCTTATTTTGGCTTTCCTCTCCTGTTCCTGCAAGCACAAGTTTTAGTCACTGGTACCCAATCTATTTGGGTCCAAGCCTTATCAGTCCTTTAGGAACCCACATTTGTACAATTCTTGGAGACCTTGTACTTCGGGTATCCCCAGAGTGTGTGCAACAGAAGGTCTGTTGTTTCTAACATAATTCATTATAGGATGTTGTTCTTCCCTTCTGTTCTTATCATCTGGTCTGTATCTCTTCTAAACCGGTCTACAATTATAGTACTGGTAGTTTTTAACCTTCATAGAGGGTTTTTATCCTTAGTTGAATCCTCCACTGGATCCAGCACTCTGGTGCACTCTACTCTTAGGTTCAACATTACCCAGACCATAATGGTTTCTTCTGTTCGTCTTATTTACAAACATTTTGATTTGAACAATTGGTACATTTGGTTCATATACCACACAGGATTTAACAAAGTGAATGAATTTACCTTTGCTCATATCCAAGTTTGGCTTTGTACTAGTTTCAGAAGTGCTTTCATCATTACTGAAACCGAGACCACTCCTGTCTCAAGATTGTTTCTGTAATTCTTGCAACTTCTCCAATGAAACAGAAGACTTGTTCCATTCATTTACCAGAACTGATAGCTTCTGATTTTCAGATCTCATTGTCTGGTAATCTTTATTTACTCTTTCATTTTCAATTTTCAATCTGCTTATCTCAACTTTCAGATCATTACAGATGTTTCTTGCAAGCAAGTGAACTTACTGATTTGATCTTTTAAGTCTTGATTTTCAATCTTGACCTCCTCGAATGATTGAGATAGTCCAGAGTACTCTTCTACCATGTCATGCAGTGCTTTAACCATATCATTTCGTGTAAATTCATCAGAATCAAAATCACATACATCTCCAGATGTCGAGGCTGATTCGGTGTTTGCCATGAGACATTTGACTTCATCTTCATCACTGTCACTGGAATGGTTATCCGAGTCAGAAGACTCAGAGCTAGAGTCCGGCCACTTTCATTTATTTTCCTCAGCAATCATTGCCTTGTGGTCTTTTGGACTTCTTATTATTACGCTTGTACTCTTTCTTCTTCTGGACATCCTTCTTAGGCTTTGGTCATTATTCAATGAAGTGCCCAATTTTTCCACAATTGAAACATGCCATATCACTAGGTGGTGATTCCTTCTTGAAGTTCCGGTTAGGGCTCTGGTAAGCTCGGTGGTTCTTCTTTATGAATCTTGAGAATTTATTCACAAATAATGACATAGCATCATTGCTGATTTGTTCAACAGTCTTGTCTGAAGTAATTTAAGTAGCAGTAACAAGTGATGCACTTGGAACAACTGCAGCAGTAGCAGTAGCTGCAAGAGCCTGTGTAGGTGGATTTGTCAGGGGATCTTCTCCACTTCTCACTTTCAATTCGAACTCATAGGCTTTTAAGTCAGCAAACAAGTCATGCAACTCCAACTTGTTCAGATCTTTAGTGACTCTCATTGCCATTGTATTGACGTCCCATTCACTAAGTACAGCTCTCATTACCTTGAGTGCTACTTCTCTGTTGCCATGCTCCTTTCCCAAGGCTTCTAGCTCATTCACTAAGCCACTGAAACGTTCATCAAACTCACTCAGAGTTTCTCCAGCTTTCATTTTAAGGTTTTCAAAATTGTGCATACAACAGACAGTTTGTTCTCCTTAGTCTGTTCATTTCCTGCACAAATCTGGATAATTTTCTCCCAGATTTCTTTGGCAGTAGGACACATCTTGATTTTGCTGAATGTGTTTTTGTCAAGTGTCTTGTAGAGAATGTCCTTCGCAACATTGTCTAGATTGGCTTTCTTTTTGTCCTCGCCAGTCTATTCACTTTTATGCTTTTCAAGAATTTGTGGTGCGCCTTCAATAATAGCAACAACCGTATTAGGCTTTATAATTTCAATGGACCATCTGTGATGACAAACAACATGTCATCGTCTTGAGCTGCAAGATGGGCTTGCATCCTGATCTTTCAGTCATCGAAATCTTCTTTAGAGAACATTGGAACTTTGCTAAAATGTGCCATAACTGTTGTAAATTTTCAGAACAAGAAAAATCTGCTCTGATACCACTTGTTGGGGTTCGATACAGAGTGTAGAGGAGGGGGTGAATAAACTCTTTCCTTTGTTGGAAGTTTTTGCAATGGGTGCTAGAATCCTGTTAGAGATTATAGATATTCTTGTTCGAATGAGTATCCAGTATATCACAAAATAAGTGCGGAAACAATCTGATGGTATGGGGTGAAAACAATAAAACCGTAGGTAGTAGACGATGGTTGTTTCAGGAAGTTCGAAGATAAAATCTTCTACGTCACCTTTTCTTCTGTTTCCAGAAGGTATTACTAAAAGACTTTGGCTTTTATAGTACAATTCTTGTACACACCCACTTCAGCAGGACTTATCCTTTGCCTACTGAAACTCTTAGTTTCACAACACAACACAAGTAATACAGTAAGGTTTTGGAAAAGACTCTTTTCTAAACTACAGACTCTTCTCAGTGAAGTATATTAAATTGAATAGCTTAGAAGAGACTAAGAAACATCAACACAAATTGATCTCAGAAGATCAGATATATCATATGAAGCGTGTGCTGCTTTTCTGTATGTTGAGCTTCTTGATAGATAGTAGTTGAGATAGCTCAAAAGAAGTTTGGACAGATAATGTATTCTCAATAATGATTCGTGTTTTGTTTCTATAAATCTTGATCCTTATAAAGAAACCTTGAATCCAACGTCTATAAGTAAAACGGCTTCTTTTGACTTCTGAGCAGAATCAGCTTTATCACCTACAAAGGATCCTGCAGAAAGGCTTCTGAATTATTAGTTTTTGTTTCATACCACAAATGGTAAGGAGCGTTAAATGTCTTTGTAAAGTATTAATGGTGCAATTAATACTAGTACTAGGTAAAGTAACGGTAACATTTAAGATAGCAACGATCAAATAAAGATGTTAAGTTTTGCTTCTGTTTAACCTAAGTTCTGCTTCTGCTTTTAATAAGCTGATAAGTACTCATAAAGTACTTCTGTTTTAAGCGATACTAAGGCTTCTGCTATATGTACTGTCTGCTGCTTTAGCTTAATACAGTCTACTGGTTTTGACTCTCATCACCACAATTAAATTTTGTCTAACACAATTCTCGGCCACTTCTTCATCTGGTTGTGTGGTTCGGTTTTGTGGCTAGGGTCAAGTCCTAATGGTTCTAAGGGTCCAGTAGGGTCCACAGGGGGGCTGGCTCGAGGTTTGCTCAGGATGGTTAGAGCATGGCTCGAGAAAATTCGAAGTTGGCTCAAGGTGTAACGCATAGGCTCGGTTAGGGTTTTCTTCATTTAAAATAAATTGAAACATGTCTCACGAGGGTCGAGTCATGGTTCACGAGGGCCAAATAATTATTGAAAGTCTAAGTTTTGAATTTTGGAATTTTATAATAAAGTTTGAATTAATTCAGGATTAAAACGCATTAAAAACGAATAACTAAGGATTAATTTAAAAGTCTAGTATTTAAGCTAAATAAAATTATGAGAAAAATAATTTAAGCTTAAATAATTATTTGGGACTTTTTAGAGTCATGGAATTAAGAAAATGTCATTTTCTAGGATTTTTACGTCTAGGAGTAAAACGGTAATTTTACACCCGAAAATTAGTAAACTTCATGGCAGTGCTCTGAATGTTGTTTTATATGTTAATATGATTATTTTAAATGTTTGGGAATTTTTATTTGTTAAAATATGATTTTTAAATGTTTATGGATTTTTTTGATTTAATATGGACATTTAAAAAATATGTTGCATGCTTGGTTTAAAAGAAAAACGATATTATATGCATGTTTTTATTAAGTGATGAAAATACGAAATGTTGAAGGATGTGAAGGAATTGTGACTAATACGATGATATGTTGGAGATATCGTGAGGGTGAAGGTCCTAGTGGGAGCCCGACGATCATATATCCATTTATACGAATACGATGATATGTTAATACGTTGGCCAAGGCTTAGTTGACGGGTGAGAGTGTCGTTGATGTCCTCACCGCCCAGTACTGTGCTATATATAGATATATCCATCGTCCAATACGAATACGAATACGAGTCACAATCACGATCTGAATTCAACAAACACGAATATGAATATGAATATATTTATGATGAATATGAATATGAATATGTTGTTATGAAAATGTTTATGTTTAAAGTTATGCATCTTTATGAAAATGTTATTTTAAGTACAAATATTTTTCACTGTTGTATGTGATCTGTATACGTATTATGTTGTTATCAAGATTATGGTGTGTTGAGTCTTTAGACTCACTAGGTGTGACTGATGCATGTGATTATGATAATAATATTAATAAAGGTCTTGATGGTTGATCTGCCTGGACTGGAGGTGCACATGACCCGAGGACCAGCGCTTCTATTTTTCCGCACTTATGATTTATGTTTATGATTTTAAGTTTATGTTAAAAGATTTTATGACTCTTTATTTATGTTTTGAAAGGTTTTTGAGATGTGTTAGTATGAGCTATACTTTTCAAATTATTGCTTTTTAGGTTTGGTAAAACGTTTGGCGATTTTACGACATTGAATATTTCCTTTGATTTTCAAATAATAGTTGGTTGATTTATTTTAAAATGAAGTCAAAAATATTTTTATATATTTTATATGGTTCGGCCGAATGGTAGGGAGGTTTTTTTTTTTAAAAAAATTCTATTACTTTTTAAGCAAAACGAGCATGGACATTTCATCAATCATACCCAACTTTCTAGGAAAAAAATTTAACCATAACAAATGTATAACTTTAACTCTTAAGATCATGATTAAAACTTATGCTACATCGAACCTTAAGTTTCCCCAAAAGTAAGTTAACTTGATGTCTAATCTTATAACTTAACTAATTGATCCACTTTACCTTAAATTGTCATCATTTTAAATTATTAATTTGCCACAACATTATTCTGCTAACGCGTAGATTTTCAAGCCCAATATTGATTCATCCTACCATGCCCTTGATTACCATTCCTTATAACATTATAACCCAGATATTTAAAGTTTCTAAATATCCTTCAAGTCTAAATCACCGAAAATTTCTATCATTTAAACCGTTCAATTCTCTCTTATTTCTAAACTAGTCCCCAAATTTCTTATCAATTGGAAAAAATTATTTGCTAATTTCCTCGAAAATTATCAAATTAGCCATTAATTACAAAAATTCAACAATTATCCATTAGTTTTTGGCGCTCATAATCCCATTTTATAGGTTTCCCGTAACATAAAGTTCAATAATTTTAAGCATATTAATCCCAAACTCAATTCCCATAACCAAATCTTAAATTTCCATCAATACTTAAAATCCCAAGTTATACATTTTTACACTTATAAAGATTGTCGTAGTCTTCGAATCAATATTTCTTATATAAAATAATCAAAAATTAATCCAACTAGTAACCACGAACCATCAACATTTTCTTAGAAAACATACATCCCCCAAAAGCATTCATAATTTTCAAGATTAACTTATGACCAATAAGTAGAACATCAGTACTTTATAGTCAAATTATTTTCAACTTCTTTTAACGCCCAATAGCAAAAATCTTAATCATGTCCAATTCCATCACAAAACCAGCATGCATGAAAATCATATAATTTCTTATTTCATGTCGTAACATGCATAAAAATTTTAAAGCATCTAATCTCAAAACATAAAGACAGATAAACTTGCACTGTAAAACGTATATCATGTAAACATGCAGGTGATAGCATTAAAAATATTTATTACCTTTAAACTTACAGACTTTAGGCGTGACTTCATGAGCTTCTCGCAACTGGCAGTAGACATAATCCTTTACAAGAACACCGCTTTGATACAAACTGTAACGTACCGTATTTTAAACTACTTAAAATTTGCGGAAAAATAAAAATTTTCTTAAATGAATAATAAACTTTCAAGTTGCGATAAAAATAAACTGCTCGTCCAAAATATTTGCGATAAAAACGATAACAAATATAGTTTGCAAAAATAACTGGTTTAAACAACGTAAGGCAATCTCGAAAAAATCAAAGTATTTTAATCAACATGCGTAAATGCTTAAAACATAAGAGGTCCTCGGGTTTAGCCTCCGCGCAATCCGAGCCAGCTCATTGGTCCCCACCCCTCGTCTTCTCATACTCGTCCTCACCTGAATTGAATGAGTCTAGTGAGTCTAAAGACTCAACATGTATAAATTGAGAATAACAAATAATACGTAATAAAATCACATGCATTTCAAAGTAGAGCGTACATACTTAAACTTGAACGTACTTACATATAAGTAGACGTTCCATCGTATCGTAAAACTTTTCATAAACATACGTGCATCATGCATACTTGGACATACATAAACATTATCATTTTGCATAGAGATGTGTTTCAAAAAAACTGACCCATATATAAATGCGCCTGATCAAACTAAACCACAGTACTGGGCTGGTAGGGATGTCCACTACCACATACATGAGATCCCGGGTCATGCTTTACCGGGTGGATTGGTCCCTGATCATGCTTTACCACTTTCCAATCCTGATCTAGACATGGTCATGCTTTCCCGAAGTGGAGAGGTCCTCGACCACGTTCACCGACTTCCAAACCAGTTCATATTTGGTCACAAGACGTTTAGCATACCTCAAAAGCATAAACATTTTCCTTTGCACATCGAACATGTCACGCCTCGTGTCCGAAGCGTCAGTGACATCCGGCATTGTTTAACAATTATTTGAAAACAATTTAAGCCTCGCATCGAAATTCCAAAACAGTCTTTTTCATAAATAAAACATTGTCTTTACAATGACAATAGAATCACAATTACATCCAAGTTTTGCGGAAACAAAACAGAAGAAAAGAATAAAAATCTCAATTCTTGGGCTTGACTTTCGATCACCATCCCAGAACGCTTCCTGCTCCTCTTCATTCAGTTGTTCTTCATTTTTATCTGAAATTTGTAAGGGGTGAGTGTTTTGGGAAACACTCAGCAAATGCGGGGTCGATCGATTTCCAAAGATACATATAAAACTTAATCTTTAAAACATTTCTTTAACAGACTTTCAAAACTTATTACTTTTAACTTACAGAAACGAATCGAATAGGAGACAGAAGTTAACAGATGATTCAGAGAATTTCAGAAACAAATCAGATCATTTCAGAACAGACACAACACTGGTACTCATCTCATTTCCATGGTCAAATTGTCCCCAATATGTTAGTCTTCTAAGGGGTGAGGCCAGAACATGGTTTTATACCCACCGATGAGGGCCAGACAGAACATGATTTTATATCCACCAATGGGGGCCAGACAGAATTACAATTCTCGTCTCATTTCAAATTCGAATCGTAACAGTGCGACACAGAGGTCAGACTTATCAGACAGAACTTATCAGGGTTTCATATATCAGAATTTCAGACGAATTCAACGGAATCAAAGAATTTTGAAACATATAAGAAAACACATAATCGATCGAAATTTTAAAAGACGGACATCATGCCTTTTTCGAAAATGAAGACACACATACATGCATGTCATAACTTATATATTCAAGTTTTAAAATACAAACGAATATACGTAGCAAAAACCCACTTACCGTATTTTACAAGTATACTTCGAAACTTGAAGATTCTTGAACGCTGTTTTCTTCTGAAAATCTGGCAGCACTTCGACTTATTTTCTGTGCACTCGGACTGCACGAGCTTCCTCTTTTTTTTTCTTTGCTAGTCTTGACCGAATTTTAGTGGGTTTGTAGAGAGATTTTTTGAAGTGCATTTTGAGTGAGGTTTGGAGAGGTATTTATAGGAAAATTCTTGTCCCTTCCACTAGCCTTGGCCGTCCCCTTGATGCCCAAGCAAGGCATTTATTTTGGTCAAATTTCTATCCAATTCAAGAGTCATCTTGGGAACTATATTATATTATGTGTGTGTTTAAATATTTAATTTTCTTGGAACCATTATTTATGGTGGTTTCTTTTGTTTTACTTTTAGTTAAATAATATTACATAAATCAAGAATAAATCTTTGAGCCTTGACAAATTTATAATTTGTAAATTTCATTCTTGCATTTGGTAATTTATAAATTAATAAATTTAAACTTAAAATAACCTCTCTGTGGATCGATCTTGTACTTACGAAACATATTACTTGCAGACAACCTACACTTGGGTGAATTATAATTTCAGTAGAAGCAAGTTTTTGGCACCGTTGCCGGGGAGGTATAAATTAAGTTTATTTTTGTTATTTATTTTTTATTTATAAGTATTGTGTTGTTTTTACTTGTATGAGTATTTCGAGTCGTAAAAAAAATTGTATACTTATTCGAGTATCTGAAAATAATTTAAACATGGATGATAATTCAAATAATCAAGATAATAATAACAATAATAACAACAATAATAATAATAATCAAGAACATGATCAATTAAGAACACTTAGGCACCATATGAACCCTATTAGAACTAGTGCCCCATCTTGTTTAGTTTTTCC
The DNA here is from genome assembly GCF_012295235.1 of Primulina huaijiensis. Classification (NCBI taxonomy): domain Eukaryota; kingdom Viridiplantae; phylum Streptophyta; class Magnoliopsida; order Lamiales; family Gesneriaceae; genus Primulina; species Primulina huaijiensis. The sequence goes on along the minus strand of NC_133309.1, from coordinate 11,722,888 downwards.
TCCTGATGCATCTAATTTCAACTTTAAACCTCNGAGAACTAGTGCCCCATCTTGTTTAGTTTTTTCCTCCCGATGCATCTAATTTAAACTTTAAACCTCAAATTACTCAACTTTTTACCAAATTTTCATGGCTTAGATTCTGAAAATCCATATTTACATATAAGAGAATTTGAGGAAGTTTGTAACACTTATAATGATCAAAACTTTAGCATGGATATAGTTTGATTAAAGATTTTCCTTTTTTTCTTTAAAAGATAAAGCAAAAACATGGCGACGAAATTTGAGATCCAGTTCAATAAGGTCATGGGAAGAAATGTAACAACAATTTCTTAAAAAGTTTTTCCCTTCCCATAGAACAAACCCTTTTAAAAGACAAATTATTACTTTTTCTCAAAAACAAGGAGAAACATTTTATCAATGTTGGGATAGATATAAAGAATTACTTAATACATGCCCACATCATGGTTTGAAACATGGAGAATAGTTTCTCACTTTCATGAAGTCTAATACCTAAAGATAGGAAAATGATAGAATTCATGTGTAATAAAACTTTTGAAGATAAAAACCCAAATGAAGCTATGGTGTATTTGGATTCATTAGCAGAAAATGCTCAAAATTGGGATAATATAGGCACAATAGAACCACCAACAACTAAAATCAATAATTCAACAAATGGGGGTGGTATCTATAATCTTAAAGATGATATAGATATTCAAGCTAAACTTGCATCTTTAGCAAGAAAAATTAATCATTACAAATGAAAAAGAGTGGTCAATTAAAAAGTATTCAAGAAATTGTTTGTAATATATGTGATACACATGATCATTCAACAAAAGATTGTCCAACAAGAAAATTATGTTAACAATTATAAAAAAACCAATACTAGATCCTTTTTCACAATCATTTAATCATGGATGAAAAAATCATCCTAATTTTAGTTGGAGGAATGATAATAATGCACAACCTTCACAACAATATTTTCAAAATAACCAAAATCATCAAGGTTATATTCCCTATGTTACACATCCAAGAAAGAACTTTGAAGACGTAATTCATGCATTTATCCAAAAGCAAGAGTCATTCAATAATCAAAACATTCAATCTATGAGTGATTTGAAAGAAACTCTTGAAAAATTTGCATCTGCACTTAATATTCAAGAAAAAGGAAAATTTTCATCTCAACTTCAACCTAATCCTAAAAATCAAAATCAAGAATTAAATAATAATAAAATTGATCAAATAAAATCTGTTATTACCCTTAGAAGTGGTAAAATAGCTAATGATCCATATAGTAATGAAAATAAGGATCATTTAAAATCAAAGAGTAAGGATGATAATCTTGATACTTTTGAGAATGATGATATCTTAAATTCTAAAAATAATATGTTGAATGATAAATCATATGAAATAGTAAATGAATCAAATAAACCTTCACCATTTCCTCATGCATTAAAAAATCATAAAAAACAAAAAATTGATTCTGATATCTATGAAATTTTTAAATAAGTAAAGATAAATATTCCATTATTTGATGCTATTAAACAAGTACCTTCCTATGCAAAATTTTTAAAAGACTTATGTACCGTGAAGAGAAAATTGCATGTGAATAAGAAAGCATTCTTGGCTGAACAAAGTAAGTTATATTCTTCAAAGCAATTTTAGTTTAAAATATAAAGATCCTGGTTGTTCAACAATTTCGTGTATTATTGGAGAAAAAAAATTAAAAAAGCTTTGTTAGATTTGGGAGCAAGTGTGAATTTACTTCCTTATTCAGTTTATGAAAAACTTAATTTAAGAGAATTAAAACTCACTTCTGTTACTCTCTTACTAACAGATAGGTCAATCAAAATACCTAAAGATATTGTAAAAGATGTGTTGGTTCAAGTTGATAAATTCATATATCCTGTAGATTTTATTATTTTGGATACACAACTAATAGAAGTACATAATGAAATTCCAGTAATATTGGGACGACCATTTCTAGCAAATTCAAATGATTTAATTAATTGTCGAAATGGAATAATGAAATTTTCTTTTGGAAATATGTGTAACGCCCTCTTGATCGATTTCATAAAATAACAGCGGAATTTAAATTTTCTTAAAGGAAAGAAGGATTTAAAATTACATTTCAATATATAATCAAAAGTATATACATGATCAAATAAGCGTTGTAACAAAATACAAAATATCATTTTGATCATGTCCAAAAGTGTTAACAAAATAGCCTTATTCCTTCCATCTTCTATGCATATGACCTCGGCTCCAATCAAAGTCCTGGCCCGTCACTCTTATCTGCATCACATGAAATAACTGAAATGAGTATAAAACTCAGCAAGTGGAGCTCTTACATAGCAATATACATATACCATACTCTGTAAAACGTGGCTTTAAATCATTAATACCATCTAACTCTTGAAACATGAATAAAATAGTAGAACATGAATAATAACGATGATATTTCTCTTTTCTCTTGTGGATTGATATCTAAATAGTATCTCTGTCACTGTACCTATATCCCATCGATATAAATTGATACTCTGTCGGGATATAAGCCTATGGTCGTTGATCAACTAATTGCATGCAATCTCTGGCTATCTATTTATCAATCCAATAAATCATTTGAAATCTCTCTTGGACATTAAAACAAACACCTTGAATGCTCTTTTTATTTGCATTCCCTTTTATACAATTGAGGCATATAAAAACCTCTAATATACAACAAAGTGTACCAATACATAACATGAATCAAATAAAAGGGAATAGCATGTTAAAACTATTTGAAATACAATATATATAATTCATGTGAGCACAAGGAATGAATTCCACTTACAACCAATGGAAAGCTTGATTCTAATCTCTTGGTACAAAACCTACAACAATAAACCATGAATTGAATCATCAACATCTCAATAATCCAACAACCATACTCTAAAATCCATGAAACCAACACAATCAAACAAACCCAATATTTCTCCCCAACACCAAAATCCAAGAATAGCTAAACCAAAAGCTTACCTTAGCTCCTTAACTCCAAAATGATCTTGATCTCACTACAAAGACCCAACAATAAGCTTGAATCAAAGGCACCAAATGAAAGAAATGGAACCCTAGCTTACCCCTTGAGTGAAGAACCGAGAAGTAGAGGAGAGAAATGAGTGAAATTTGTGTCTCAACCAATTTTAAGCCTTAAAATACCCAAAACACGTTTTTTGTACTGTGCTGGGCGCTCGAGTGGTCAAAAACTACCGCTCGGGCGCGGACCATACTGTCGAAGACAAAAATTTCAGAATCAGTGGCGCTCGGGCGGTCATTTCTTACCGCTCTGGCGCCGCTCTACGCACAGCCGCCTCAAAGATCGCCTCCGAAACACCTCTTCCCGTCATAATTTGAAAAAGTGGTAAACATAAAAGTTGTAGCTCTATGTCTTGGCTTGCATCTACAATTAGCCTCATGTCATTTGAAGGTCTGAGTAAAGAGTTATGCTCAATCTCCCAACATGTGTCACTGGATGAACGACGACACCCACGACAAACTTTGGGGCGCTTTTTGGCTTGTCTTCCATAATGATTTGAACAAAACTCAAAACATGAAAGTTACACCTCTATGTCTTATCTAACCACTTCAACTGGCCTCATACCAATTGGCTCAATACACAAATTATCTTGAATTTAATCGCAACGACACTACAGTATCACCACACATCTTCTATAAACACAATACCATAAATCATAAATCTCAACTCTTAACATCAAAACTATATTTAAACTTAACCAAGGAGTCAATAAACATATTAAATCTTAAACCTTACCGATCACCAAGCTTGGATATTACAATATGACTCTAGAACTTAATGTTTTCAATTTATGTAAACAACCAAGTATTAATGAAAATGAATATGATAATGAAATTGAAACAATTGTTGAATAAAATATACAAGAAGAAAACTTAAATCAACAATATGAATTTTTTCAATAAAAAATTTTGAGTCTGAAAATAATTTTAAAAAAGATGATAATACAAAACTTGTATTAAAAGTTTTACCATTAGAATTGAAATATGTATTTCTTGGTGAAAATAAAACATTTCCTATTGTAATTTCTTCCACTCTTCTTCCAAATCAAGAAGAAGAATTAATTAAATTATTTAAAAATATAAAAATGCAATTGGATGGACGTTGAAAGATATAAAAGGTATAAATCCTTTAAAAGGTATAGAATACACATACATACACAACAACAGCCGGAAACTCCGGTGAGAATAAAATCCCAGTATAAAACATGGTATACATGCATGTCATGCAATTAAATACAAAATCATAGTACATGTATCAATAATCATGACACATTAGTGAATACAGATAAAACAATATGACTCTTATTCTTTGACTCGTCTCATATCTAAGACTAGGGATCCCGGTGTGAATAAGACGTAACAAGTCTCCCACCTACTCTCCCAATCGTGGTGGCGGTACGTCTTACTCCTATACTTCGGTCCTGTCTGTATCGAGTGTCTACAATCGGAGGAAATATGCTCCGATGCTTCGATATCACCGAACGTCTAGTTTGGCAAGTCTGCCAATGACTTTCTTATCTTAAATGCTTGAATATAAATCTATAAACAAAGCATCAACATATAAAAAGGTAACAATCTAGTATGTGATTTTGAGAAACTCAAATTGGATCTAATTCGAGTTATGTCTTCCCGAATCAACATGAATTATACCTTCTTGTCGTATAATCTTTGTCGTAGTTGAAGTCTCAAAGCCGGAATATCAACTCTGTCAATCTTAAATCTGAAATGGCAATGTATAGATGTATTCTATCAATATACAACTCAAACAAGTCTTGTACAAATCATTATTCAATCTCGGTACAATTCGACGGCATCTCGGCGTGATCATGCAATAACTATCAATTCAAATCTCAACATATATCAACAAGTCAAATTCTCAACTCATAAACAGCACAATATACTCATTATCATCTTAAAATCTGCATATCTCAACTCATACATGCTGAAAACTGTAAAAATCGCATATTATATCCGTTTTTTGATCCGGTTGCGAATATACGTTCACAATAATCATAAGAACACATAATCTCAATCATATCAAATTTCCCCAACATCTAAACTTCACTTCAGGTAGGAAATAAACAAGACTTACATCCTTACGAAGCTATTGAAGAGAGGAGCACAATTCTAGTCTCGGATCGAAATTTGGTTAAACGGATTTGTCACAACCAAGTGTTGAAGAGAAGAGAACAAAACTTGGAGCTCTCGTTGCTGGTCTGCTCAATGAGAAATGAAGGAAAGATTGAAGACTCAGCACCTATATTGCATGGCAAAGACACATGTTTTATTTTTCACTCAACACGTCGCACCGCGGGTGCGCTCACTTCTGACCGCGGGTGCGCTTAGCTCACGGCATCCCCATCTAAAAATTCAGAAACAGCGACCGCGGGTGCGGTCCCTTTTTCACCGCGGGTGCGCTCAGGCTACGGCAACCCATCCAAAATTCTAGACTCGACAATCGCGGGTGCGGTCTCTCTTTTAGTCAAAACTCTACTTTCTGCCCTTACACCGCGGGTGCGGTAGAAACTGGGGCGCGGGGGCGGTGTCCTTTCATGCAAACTTCATAATCTCATCTTATCAACCTACAATTCTTGGGCATTACATTTCTCCCCCTCTTAGATATGAGTTCGTCCTCAAACTCGCAAGCAATCCCTCAAAACATGTATGAGATAATCAATATAATCAAAATAAAGGAAGACTCACATCATGGAAATAGCTCGGGATATCTCTGTCTCATCTCGGACTCTGTCTCCCAAGTAGCTTCCTCGGTGCCATGACGACTCCATTGAACCTTCACTAGCAGAATAGTCTTCGATCTGAGCTGTCTATCTTTCCGATCAAGAATCTGAATCGGCTGCTCAACGTAACTCAAAGTCTGATCTAACTCGGCTTTTTCAGGCTGAATGATATGAGAACTATCTGGCATATATCTACGTAACATCGATACATGAAAGACGTCATGTATCCCAGATAGAGAAGGAGGAAGAGCAAGTCTATACGCACGATCGCCAATCTTTTCAAGAATCTCGTACGGACCGACGTATCGAGGAGACAATTTCCCACGTTTGCCAAATCTGACAACGCCTCTGAAAGGAGAAATCTTCAAGAATACTCTGTCTCCCTGCTCAAACACTAACGGTCTACGTCTGATGTTCGCGTACTTTGCCTGTCTATCTTGTGCCGTCTTCATTCGCTTCTGAATTATCTTTACCTTCTCAGTCATTTCACGAATCATATCAGGCCCAAGTTCTGGTATCTCTGAGATGTCATCCCAGTACAACGGAGATCTGCACTTCTTTCCGTATAACGCTTCGAAACGGTGCCATCTCGATGCTAGTCTGGTAGCTGTTGTTGTACGAGAATTCACAAAGAGCTAGTGAATCTTGCCAACTAGTACCAAAATCTAGTACTACAGCTCTCAGCATATCTTCTAAAGTCTGGATAGTCCGCTCTGACTGTCCGTCTGTTTGGGGATGGTAAGCAGTACTCAAGTGTAAAGTCGTACCTAGAGCCTGCTGTAGACTGTGCCAAAAATGTGAAGTAAATCGTGGATCACGATCTGATACGATTGACTTCGGCACACCATGTAATCTGACAACCTCTCTGACATATATATCTGCCATCTGATCATATCTGTATGTCATCTTGTATGGAATGAAGCATGCTGATTTGGTCAATCTGTCTATTACCACACAAATCGCATCATAACCCCGAGATGATCGTGGTAACTTCGTGACGAAATCCATGGAAATGTGATCCCATTTCCACACAGGAATAGCTAAACTCTGAAATAACCCTCCGGGCTTCTTTCTTTCGGCCTTCACCTGTTGGCAATTCAAGCACTTAGACACAAACTCTGCAATATCTCTCTTCATCTGTTTCCACCAGAATTGTGTCTTCAACTCATTGTACATTTTCCTGTCACCAGGATGAATACTGAACCGACTACAGTGCGCTTCTGACAATATCTGCTGTTTCAAATCTGAGATATCTGGCACTACAAGACGGTTATTCACATACAGAACATGATCAAGTACCTGATACTCAGAAATATGTCCTGCTCTGACCATATCAATCGACTTCTGAACACTCTGATCGGTTCTTTGTGCCTCTTTGGTGTGAACAATCAAATCTGGTTCACACGGAATAGTGGCAAGTCGCAACGGTCTACTATCTGTATCAAAGGCTAATCCAGAAAAGCAACAATCTTCTATCATATTCGAAACACCTATCGTCGACAAAGATAAAGAACATACCTTTCGACTTAAAGCATCCGCTGCTGCATTCGACTTCCCTGGATAGTACTTGATCTCGCAATCAAAGTCTTTTAGCAGATCAAGCCATCGTCGCTGTCTCATATTCAACTCTGACTGAGAAAACAGATACTTCAGGATTTTGTGATCAGATTAGATCTCAAATTTCTCGGCATACAGATAGTGGCGCCATATCTTCAATGCAAAAACGATAGCCGCCAATTCAAGATCATGAATTGGGTATCGACTCTCGTGTGGCTTCAGCTGTCTCGAAGCGTAGGCAATCACATGTCCTCTCTGCATAAGAATACCTCCTAATCCCCTGTGAGATGCATCGCAATATACAACGAAATCACCCATACCAGAAGGTATCGTCAACACTGGAGCACTGGTTAGTCGTTTCTTCAACTCTAAGAAGCTAGACTCACAATCCTCAGACCACACAAATGGAGTATTCTTTTGTGTCAACTGGGTAATCGGTTTCGCAATACTGGAGAAATCTTTAATAAATCGTCGATAGTATCCTGCTAAACCCATGAAACTGCGTATCTCTGGCACAGAAGTCGGTCTCGGCCAACTGATCACAGCTTCCACTTTACTCGGATCAACAGAAATACCGTCTCCAGATATGATATGACCCAAGAAGACAACCTGTCTCAGCCAAAACTCACACTTTGACAGTTTAGCATACAGTTGCTCATTTCTTAACGTCTGCAACACAATTCTCAAATGCTCAGCATGATCAGTCTCATTTCTTGAGTAAACCAAAATATCATCTATAAAAACAATCACAAACTCATCCAGATACCTCTGAAAGACACGGTTCATCAGACTCATAAACACCGCTGGCGCATTCGTTAAACCAAAAGGCATGACAATAAACTCGAAATGTCCATACCTGGTTCGGAATGCAGTCTTCGGTATATCTGAATCTCTGACTCGCAGCTGATGATATCCAGATCGCAAGTCGATCTTGGAATAGACAGAGGATCCCTGCAACTGATCAAACAAATCGTCGATGCGAGGCAATGGGTACTTGTTCTTTACTGTTGCCTTGTTCAGTTGCCGGTAATCGATACACAATCTCATCGAACCGTCTTTCTTTCGCACGAATAGCACTGGTGCTCCCCAAGGAGATACATTCGGTCTGATATATCCCTTGGCCAGCAAATCTTCAAGCTGTTCTTTCAATTCTTTCAACTCTATCGGTGCCATTCTATAAGGAGCTCGAGAAATAGGAACCGTACCTGGTACTAGGTCGATGCTAAAATCTACCTCTCTGACTGGAGGTAATCCCGGAATCTCATCAGGGAACACATCTGCAAACTCGCAAACCACTGGCAGATCTGCCAATGCTGGGCTCGATTTCAGTAGATCTACTGAATAGACAAGGAACCCCTCTGCTCCTTTCTGTAGTAATCGAGTCATAGACAATACTGAAATCAAAGGAATCCTAGCTCTAGACCCTTTGCCGTAGAACTTCCACTCTTCAGCCATCTCTGGTCTGAATTTAACAATCTTGTGGAAACAATCTAGTGTCGCTCTGTACTTGGTTAGCATGTCGATGCCAATAATGAAATCAAAATCAGATAATCCAAGTACAATACAGTCTAAATCTATCTCATGCCCATCATACTGGAGTAAACACGATCTAACAGATGTCACTGACATCAATCCTGTCCCCAAAGGAGAAGAGACAGACACTATAGTAGACAACGACTCCATAGGCAATGCATGTGTCAATGCAAAACGCTCAGATAAGAATGTATGTGATGCACCTGTGTCTATCAACACATAAGCAGGGTAACCGCAAAGCGAAAAATTACCTGCTATCACGTCATCAGGGGCATCCTGAGCCTGCTCTTCTGTCAATGCAAACACTCGAGCCTGCTGTCTGGGAGGTTGGCTCACTGTCTGACCACCTCTGGCTCGGGGCTGTGTCGATGTAGGGAATGGCTGGAATGAATGAATAGATGAAGCTTGCCTCTCAGGCTGAGCTACAGAGCCAGATGCTCCTACACTCTGAGTCTGCTGTGCACCTCTCTGTGGACAGACCCTGGCGAAGTGGCCATGCTGTCTGCAAATGTTGCAGCGACCCATCACGCCATGACACTGTTCCGTGGCATGTCTAACTCCACAAGAACTACAGTAAACCCCTGTATACTCTGATCTCTGGCCCGGCCCTGTCTGTCTCGGCCCACTGGAGCTCGACGAACTGCTCCCTGATTTCTTGAACTACTTCCCCTTCACTTTCAAACTGTCTTTCCTTCCGCTGCTGCTACCACCACTCTCGAATCTGGGAGGTGGTTGCTGGTACTGACCCGGGGGCTGGAATGGTCTAGGAGTCTGTGGGGTATAAGAAGTGCTTCGTTGCCTAAGCAACCCGACTTCTGCTCCCTTCGCCCTGTTCAAGGCATCAGAAAAATTGTTGGGTCGTCCCGTGTTCACCAAGGTGAATATCTCCGGATTCAGGCCATTGATAAACTGATCCGTAACGGCCTCATCATTCCCAGCAACGTGGGGAGCAAATTGGAGCAATGCAGAGAACTTAGCAACATATTCTTCGATGTTCAGCTGTCCCTGTCTCAAATTGGCAAATTCAGCACCTTTGTCTTTTCAGTAGGAGACGGGAAAGAATCGCTGATAGAACTCTGTCTTGAACACCTTCCAAGTGACCTCTGTACCACGATGCTCCAAGGCCCTCTTTGTGGTAAGCCACCAATTTTTGTCAACTTCTTGCAGTTGATGCCCAATCAGTTTAACTCGTCGTTCATCGGTGTAGTCAAGAGAATCAAATAACATCTCGATGTCATCTAACCAGCTTTCACACTCAACTGAATTCTCTGTGCCCTTCAGTGTAGGTGGTCGGAATGACTGAAACCGCTTTAACAAGGTCTCCATCGGTGTAGCGATCACATCCATCGGATCATTGGAAGTACTGCCCTGTTCTGGTGCCCGACCTGCTACTGGTTGCGGTACTCGTCGAGGAGGCATATCTGATTATCAAACGGATTAGTACACAATCTATACAATCAGTCTCAGTCCTCCTCTGATCATATACCTCTGATCCAGAATCGGTTCTGATTCAGTCTTTGCAATTAGATGCTGAAATCAACTCAGATAACAATACAACATATCATAGGGAAAGAAATAAATCATGACGTGTGCTAGCATGGTATAAGCAAGGAAGACGACTCGATCTACCCCGCTCACTCTCTTCTATCTCAGTCTATACAGAATCTACTGCTCTGATACCACCTGTTGTGGGGACCCGGGCTCTAACTCAATTATCTTTGGAGATTAGTTGGATCTTTGTTAGAAAATGTGGGTCAAAATTTTGCTTTTAACATTAAATCAAATGTATAAATAAAGCATGACACTATTCTTTATTCGATTAAATAAACATAATGTACATACGACTCTGTTTTAGTACAATCATATACTAGTGTTTAAAAAAATCCAGTACACGTCTAGTACAAAACAACTAGTAATCTGCTATGCCCGAAATCACCACAATATCTTGATCTCTCATCTTGCTCGCGACCCTGATCCTGCCCCACCTGTTGTTATGTACACATACAGACACAACAACAGCCGGAAACTTCGGTGAGAATAAAATCCCAGTATAAAACATGGTATACATGCATGTCATGCAATTAAAAACAAAATCATAATACATGTATCAATAATCATGACACATTAGTGAATAAAGATAAAACAATATGACTCTTATTCTTTGACTAGCCTCATATCTAAGTCTAGGGATCCCGGTGTGAATAAGACGTAACAAGTCTCCCACCTACTCTCCCAATCGTGGTGGCGGTACGTCTTACTCCTAGACTTCGGTCCTGTCTGTATCGAGTGTCTACAATCGGAGGAAATATGCTCCGATGCGTCGATATCACCGAACGTATAGTTTGGCAAGTCTGCCAATGACTTTCCTATCTTAAATGCTTGAATATAAATCTATAAACAAAGCATCAACATATAAAAAGGTAACAATCTAGTATGTGATTTTGGGAAACTCAAATTGGATCTAATTCGAGTTATGTCTTCACGAATCAACATGAATTATACCTTCTTGTCGTATAATCTTTGTCGTAGTTGAAGTCTCAAAGCCGGAATATCAACTCTGTCAATCTTAAATCTGAAATGGCAATGTACAGATGCATTCTATCAATATACAACTCAAACAAGTCTTGTACAAATCATTATTCAATCTCGGTACAATTCGACGGCATATCGGCGTGATCTTGCAATACCGATCAATTCAAATCTCAACATATATCAACAAGTCTAATTCTCAACTCATAAACAGCACAATATACTCATTATCATCTTAAAATCTGCATATCTCAACTCATACATGCTGAAAACTGTAAAAATCGCATATTATATCCGATTTTCGATCCGGTTGCGAATATACGTTCACAATAATCATAAGAACACATAATCTCAATCATATAAAATTTCCCCAACATCTAAACTTCACTTCAGGTAGGAAATAAACAAGACTTACATCCTTACGAAGCTATTGAAGAGAGGAGCACAATTCTAGTCTCGGATCGAAATTTGGTTAAACGGATTTGTCACAACCAAGTGTTGAAGAGAAGAGAACAAAACTTGGAGCTCTCGTTGCTGGTCTGCTCAATGAGAAATGAAGGAAATATTGAAGACTCAGCACCTATATTGCATGGCAAAGACACATGTTTTATTTTTCACTCAACACGTCGCACCGCGGGTGCGCTTACTTCTGACCGCGGGTGCGCTTAGCTCACGGCATCCCCATCTAAAAATTCAGAAACAGCGACCACGGGTGCGGTCCCTTTTTCACCGCGGGTGCGCTCAGGCTACGGCAACCCATCCAAAATTCTAGACTCGACAACCGCGGGTGAGCTCACTTCTGACCGCGGGTGCGGTGACCCTACTGTAAGTCTTCATATTTTATGAGTTACAACCGCGGGTGCGGTCTGTCTTGGACCGCGGGTGCGGTCTCTCTTTTAGTCAAAACTCTACTTTCTACCCTTACACCGCGGGTGCGGTAGAAACTGGGGCGCGGGGGCGGTGTCCTTTCATGCAAACTTCATAATCTCATCTTATCAACTTACAATTCTTGGGCATTACAAGGGCCGTGCACGTTCCCGCAAACAATAAATTCCTTAAGCTTTAAATTTATTTTTATAGTCATTTTTAATTATTTTGCGCACCCATTAAGGGGGAATATTAGTTTTTAAGAGTTTAACTGAGAAGACAATTGTTTGTACATTCTCAACTGAAACGGATCAGTTTCACAACTGATCGTTCAGTTGGTTGTTTTACAAATCTTCTCACATAAGTTAACAAATTAAAAAACTTATTATATTCCAAATCAACTGACGTGACTGCAGTTTCATAACGTGGCCTATTTTAAAACCACTCACTTTTTGCACACACGCTTATAGCACACGTACACATATTTTTATTCAAAATTTTTTTGGACTGACACGTGTCCTATAATTTGAACAGTCACGAACGTAATTACTTTACCCGCCCCATTTCAGTTCTTCTTCTTTACGCTTATCCAAATTCCTCAGAGCAAAAACAAATTCAAGCATTCTCTTTCGCAGGAAATCATTCAGTTCAAATCGCAAACCAGATCCCAGCTCATATGTTGAATGCTATGGCCATTGATTTTGACTCAGTTTTATCAGTTCAGGAAGCTGATGTTAAGAACGTTTTTCTGAAGATTGAATCTGCTGGTCTCAGAATGTTTTTGGGACAATTTTCCCAGGAGATCTATCCGAAGGAACTTCTTGATTTCTACTCCAATGGTTCTGTCAATCCCGATGCTATCATCACCTCTACTGTTAATGGTAAATTGTTGACCTTATCTGAAGACTCTTTCGGATAAACATTTTTGTTGCCGTCTGATGGATTGGCACACCTTGCTGAAGTCAAAGCATCAGATGTTGAAGCTATGCAAACTCTTCTTTCTGCTGCTGGAAGGAAAATCAAGGTCTCTGATCCAAAGAAAGAACTGAAACATGAAGTTAAGTTACTGGCTGATATTGTAGCCAAAGGGATATTGGCAAAGGCAGGATCCTTTGCTGCTTTAACCTTGGAAAAATTTCAGGCCCTTGCTGTTATTATGGCTGACCGACGACTCAACTGGAAGCACCTCATCTTCAACACTTTGAAGAACATGTTTCAATCCAACAAGCAGTCCAAGGGATTCGCTGTTCAGTAAAGCTACCTGATGAAAGTTAAAGGATTTGCGGCTGATGATTCGGAGAGATCATCCAAATTCAAAATTTTCAATGCCAAAAATGTGTTGCCACCCAAGGCCAAACTGGATCTCAATCCTGATCAGTTCATTAAGATTAAAAAGGAAATTGGAGCTCAACAGGCTGCTCCCAAGTCTGTAAAAGGGCAAAAGCGCTGACTCAACTGAAGACTACAAAGAGAAAGTTGATTATAAGTGAATCAGAATCGGAGAAAACTTTGTCTCCCCAGGTTGTCAAGAAGCCTAGAACTAAGAAGACAAAACTAATAGCTTCCCTGGAATATATTCCTACTGAAAGGTTGAAATCATCGGACGCTCAAAAACCTATTCATGCTATTCCATTAAAAACCATTTCAGCTGAAGCCTCAGCAAAAGATCAGTTGCCTTGAACAACTGACCCATCAAAGAAGGAGTCAGTTAGGATCATGTCCTCTCTGAAAACAGTTAATCGCCCTATTTTGTTTGCTCTTGCTCGACCAAAGGGAATCTCTATTCGGGAGACAGTGGAACCTAGTCGTTCAGGATTGAACATTCCACACATTCTCACCGACAAGAAAGGGAAGGGCAAGTTGATTGAAGAGCCCAGGCCAACAAATGCAGTTCAAACCCATATCGACCTCATTTGGGAACAGGTAAATGCAATTGCTACAACCAAACTGAAAACTTATGACGCCTGGACTATGTACATAACTCATACTTTTGCAAAACAATTAAAGAGAAAGTCCCAGCTGAAGAAGTTTATCAGGCTGGAAGAAATTGTCTTGAGGATAGTCAAAGCTGCCACTATCGTGCAGGCCTTGCAAAGAAAAAATTATTTCTTTGATCTAATGAGAGCCAAAAAGTTGGCACAACTGGTTGAAGAGCTGAAGACCAACTACATTCCTACGATTCCAACTGCCTACAATGATCGAGCAGTGCTTACTCAATTGGATTCAGATCTTATCTCTTTGCACTTATAGATAAAATTCTGGGAAAGAGATCAGGAATTCGTCATTCATAGAGGGCCTTCAAAAGAAGAAGAAGAAGAATCCACATCACCGAATAAAGAACAAGCACAGGATATGCCTTGATCCTCTGTTGCTGATCCTCAAATGTACTTAGAAGCTGACTTGACACTCGCCAATATTGATGAAATTATTCGGTCAGTGATTCAAGAATCTCAAACAGAGCATGGTCAAGAAACTACTGAAAATGAGGAGGCTCAGTTGCTTCATTCTGAAAATATTCCAACTGACGAGCCAGTCCTCGTTTCAGCTGAATCTCCAGCAGAAGCACCAGTTCTTGATGCCCCGACTGAAGATACCACAAATTTGCCTATTCAGCCGGACAATTCAGTTGCTACTCAGGATCTATCTTCTCCTCCCCCAGATCAAATTGGAGTTGTTGAAAAAATTGTTCCAGAACAGACCATTGCAGAGACAGTCATAACTGACAGGACCTTAGTGGTCTTTGATCCAGTCTCCGAAGGACAAGCACCTGGAACTTCTGGACATTCACCACTTCATTCATCTAATGATCTTGAATTAGTTCTTGAGGAAATTCAAGATATTCAGAATAATATGCATAAAATTCTCTCTGCCATCTCTAACATTCAGCAGACTCAACTCACCCATTCTCTGAAACTGGAACATGCAGAAGTATTTAACTCAGAGAAACTGAAGGCAGTTCAAGCTACCGTGACCTCTCTTTCCTTTGCAATTGCTGAAATAAAAAAGAATAGAGGTATAGCAGAAAGTCTCTCAGCGACTCAAGACACTATCAGCAAAAGAGTTGATGCGGTGGAGACAATCGTATCAAGAAAGATAGACTTCATTCAAACCATTGGGCTCAATGCAGTCGAAGAGGTAGCCACTTCTGTCAAGATTCTTTCAACCGATGTTAAGAGATTATCTGTCAGAATGGAGGCGTTTAACAAAAAGGAGAACAGATCATCAGATCAGCAGTTCAATGGAGATCAGCTCAATAGATTTGATACAATGTAGCTACAGATTATTTCATTCTTTCATTGTACGAATCTGTACACAACAGTTGATTATTTTATCTACAACGAACTTGAAGATCATATAAGCTTCATTGATCAGTTATTAGTTGCTTAGTTTTTTCAAACACCAAAAAGGGGAAAATTGTTGGAAACTTAATTTCGGATGTTTGACAAACCGATTATTTATTGGAACTAACTGATCAAATATTCGATCTATACAGCTTGCCTAACTGAAGAGTATCGCGCATATTATCTAAGGCAACCGAACCCAGCTGAACTGAACTTTCGAAGAAAACCAACTGATCAGTTGGAAACCGATCAGTTGAACTTAATTGAATTCTCGAAGACAGCTGACTGATCAGTTGGAAACCGACCAGTTGATATATTCAGCCGTATGCTTCCTTCAACTAAACATGTCTCGGGAAAGAACGATCAACTGACAAAGAGACATAGAAGATTGCAACGCCGCACTTAAATCAATACAGCTTAGAACAACGCATTTCGGCGAAAGCAGTTAAGACGCCGCATCACAATAAATGAAGGAAACAATATTCAAGGAATAATGAAGTAAAAAATCAACGGATAGAAAGATTCAAATTCATCTCAAGTTATCGTTGGAAAGGAAGCATATAAATAAGTGAACAAAGTAGCTGAGAAGAAGAACCATCAACGCATTATTGAAGCTTGCTGTTAGGCTGCTAAAATCACAATTCACAGCTCACGTATATCAGATATATCAGTAGCATCTAAAGCTACACTTTGACCGTGTTAACACTTTGTAATTCAATCAAGAATATATCAGTTGTGCTAAGATCAGTCACGAACTGATAAAAGCAGTTGTATGCTAAGAGTTTCAGTTTTGGCAGTGTTAAGTCCAAACTGAAGTGGGTCAGTACAAGTCTTGTATTCGATCAAAGTCTTTTAGTGGAAATCATATCCTTGAAATAGAAGGGGTGACATAGGAGTGATTGAAATCTCCGAACATCCAGAAACAATCCTTGCGTACTTTATTTCAATTTTGTATTCTATCTATCAGTCAGTTATTTTCCGCAACTACTCTTAGTTTAACTGATTGTCATTGACCAACAAGATTCCGGGAATCAGTTTGTCAGCAAACTGAATTCAAAATTCGAAGAGATTCATTTTAATTGTGAGTGTTTATTCAACCCCCCCTTCTAAACACTCTTGATACGTTAATCGATCCTATCACTTGAGCATACCTGCGGTCTCTGATGCTCGGCTTTCACTAGCTTACATGTCAGACACTCGGATACAAACCGTCTGATGTCATTCTTCATACCAGGCCACCAATACAATAGCTGCAGATCTTTGTACATCTTCGTACTCCAAGGATGAATGGAGTACGGTGACATGTGGGCCTCTGATAAAATATCTGCTCGGATAGAATCACTGCTAGGGACCCACATTCTGTCTCGGTATCTCACAATACCGTTGCTGACTGTATACAGGACACTGCCCTTGGCCTCATCTCTCTTCTTCCACTTTGCCAACTGCTCATCTGCTGACTGACCACTGCGAATACGGTCTAGAAGAGAGGACTGAATAGTCAAGGTAGATAGACGAGGAACTCTACCTCAAGGATAAGTCTCTAGATCAAACCTCTACATCTCAAACTGAAGAGGTCTCGAAACCACAAAATGGGACATCACTGCGACTTTCCTGCTCAGTTCATCCGCAACTAGATTAGCTTTGCCCGGGTGGTCTCTAATGTCATAATCATAGTCTTTCACAAGCTCCAACCATCGCCTTTGACGCATATTCAGCTCTTTCTGCATAAAGAAGTACTTGAGGCACTTGTCGTCGGTAAAGATCTGGCACTTCTCTCCATATAAATAATGCCTCCAGACCTTCAAAGCAAAAACAACGGCTGCCAACTCTAGATCATTGGTAGGGTAATTCTGCTCATGAGTCTTCAACTGACGCGAAGCATACGCTATCACCTTCCCATGATGCATCAATACTGCGCCTAGACCGAGCTTCGAAGCATCGGTATACAGAACAAACTCGCCGGGCCCTGATGGCATGGCCAAAATTGGTGTTGAGATAAGAGCTTGCTTCAAAGTATCGAAGCTCTTCTGGCCCTCATTGCTCCACACAAATTTCACATTCTTCTTTGTCAATGCTGTGAGTGGAACTGCGATAGAGGAGAATCCCTTAATGAACTTCCGATAATATCCTGCTAGCCCAAGAAAACTGCGGATCTCTGATGCATTTTGCGGCACCACCCAATCCCTGAATGCTGCAACCTTCGCTGGGTCTACCTCAATACCACTGCTAGAAACAATGTGGCCTAAGAACGCCACCTTCTCTAACCAGAATTCGCACTTGCTGAACTTTGCGAATAATTTTGTTTCTGCAAGGTCTGCAACACTGTGGTCAGATGTCTGCCGTGATCCTCCTGATTCTTTGAGTAGACGAGAATGTCTTCTATGAATACTATCACAAACTGATCAAGATACGGCTGAAATACACAATTCATGAGATCCATGAAGATCGCTGGCGCATTCGTCAAACCGAACGGCATCACAAGGAACTCGTAGTGGCCGTAACGAGTCCTGAAAGCAGTCTTGGAAATATCAGCGTCCTTCACCCTCAACTGGTGATAACCGGAACGCAGATCAATCTTGGAGAATATCGAAGCTCCTTGCAACTGATCAAATAGATCTTCAATCCTCGGAAGTGGGTATTTGTTCTTCACTGTAACCCTGTTCAATTCCCGATAATCAATGCAAAGCCTCATAGAGCCATCCTTCTTCTTCACAAACAAGACTGGTGCGCCCCAGGGAGAAAAACTTGGGCGAATGAACACCTTGTCAAGAAGTTCCTGAATCTGCTTCTTAAGCTCTGCCATCTCTGTCGGTGCTAGTCGGTACGGTGCTTTTGAAATCGGAACTGTACCTGGCATAAGCTCGATAGAAAACTCCACCTCTCTCTCGGGTGGCATACCAGAGACATCCTCAGGAAAAACTTCTAAGAAGTCTCTAAAAATCAGAACATTTGAAGCTGAGTGACTGGGTGCTTCGGAGACAGATATAAAAGTTGCTAAAAATGTCCGACACCCTCTATGCATGAGCTTCCTAGCCTGGACATAAGGAATAATGCGCGGTATAGGAAAGTACCTGTCCGGCTCAAATAAGAACTGTGTCATCCTAGGCGGTCGGACTAGAACAGATCTCCGCTGGAAGTCTATTAACACTCTGTTCCGCAATAGCCAATCCATGCCTAATATGATGTCAAACTCTGGCATCGGCAATACATTCAGATCCGCATAAACAAGGTTGCCATGAAGCTCCAGATCTATGTCTCGGATCACATTGGTGGCTGCCATCTCCTCTTCCGAAAGCAGTACCACTGAGTAGGCTACATCTAGCCCAACGGTCTTAACTTTGAGAAAATTCTCAAAGATCTCAGAAATAAATGAGTGAGTAGCCCCTGAATCTATCAGGGCTTTTGTAGCTGAGCCAGCTCGGAAAATTCTCCCTGAAAGGTTAGAACACTATGCTGAACCCAATAATCACAAGAGTTAAGCTTATAGACATGCAACGACCAAAGTTCTTCTAACTTGAATTCCCCAAAAATAGTATTGAGTAGGGCATGCAATCCTATTGCAACTCTAGGTTCAAAGTCTTAATCCCGATTCCCAAAACATTGAAATGCAAATATAAACTTAAAGCTGTAAGATACCTGTCATCAGCATGGTTTCTGGGTTCGTCTCCGTAGCATGGAGAGCAAAAACTATGCCTTGGGTAGGCAGATTCTTCCGGGGGCACTGCTGCAGCATGTGGTCTGAGCTACCACACTTATAACACTTCCCTGAGCCATACATGCATGCTCCAGGATGGCGGCGTGAGCACTTGGGACAGATTGGGTGCTCAAAAGTCCTCGAGACAGCACGTCCCTACTTCTGCTGCTGCTGTGGTCCCCCTCTATTTCTGGGCGGGCCGTGATAAGGCCTCTTATTCTGGTGCTGATGCTGCTGAGGAGGAGGGCGGTGCGGTAACTGGACTGGGCGCTTGCCCTGGCGATCTCTCTTGATATCACGCTGATCCTGCTCTGCGGCTAGAGCTCTGAAGACAGCGACCTCATAAGTAGTAGGGTCAGACAACCTAACATCACGGCGCAAGATCGGCCGTAGACCCACCAAGAAATGCATCAACTTGGCTTTAGCATCATTCGCGATCAGGGGCACAAAATGACAACCCCTCTCAAACTTACGAATGAACTCCGTAACAGTCAGATTTCCCTGCCTCAGGCTCATGAATTCCGTGATCAACCTGGTGCGCACTTCCTCAGTGAAATATTTGGATTAGAATACCTCCGTGAAGCGCGCCCAACTCAGTGTAGCCAAGTTCAAGGCTATCGATGCTCCTTCCCACCATAAGCGGGCATCTCCTCCGAATAAATAGGTGGCACAGCGAACTCTGTCTGCATCTCCAAGCTCCATAAACTCGAAGATAACCTCGAGGGACTTGATCCAGCCCTCAGCAATCATGGGGTCCGATGTCCATGAAAACTCCTTCGGACGCATCTTCATGAATCTCTCGTATACAGCCTCGGGCCCTGTCGGCCTGGTTGCCATAGCATTGTTCTCCGCAAACTGCGCGAATAACTGAGTCATCCCAGCTAGCATCTGGGCATTCATGTCAGGTGGAGGGGGTGGAGGTCCGTTCCTCTCCTGCCTCGGCTCCTCTCTGTCTTCCTGGCGAGGCTCATCATCTGTCGAACGCTCAAGAATACGTCTAGGAGGCATAGAGTTCCATACATAACCCATACGTAACCAACATGCATAATTCCATAATTTATTTAAATTTAAATAAATACTGATCATTTAAAATCTGAACGAAAAAAAACATTCCACGAGATCATGCAGTTACAATAATTCATTCTTTAAATAAAATACGTAAATGTAAAACTTACAGACCGAAAACGCGACTTCGTGAGCTTCTCGTGGTCAGTAGTAGTACAACCCTTTACAGAACTATTGCTCTGATACCAACTATAACGCCCGAGATTCGACGACTATCCTCACTGTACCAAGACGAGTCTTTCCAGCGTGCTTATGTCCTCACTCACACGCACCATAGGAAACTTCCCAGGAGGTCACCCATCCCAGAATTGCCCCAAATCAAGCACGCTTAACTTTGGAGTTCTTATGTGATGAGCTACCGAAAAGAAGATGCACCTTCGTGGTATGAGTAGTGCATATCAAATCTTTTAAGCCCTCTTCAACTGTACAGTCCATTACATTGAACAGTCTCAGAATCCCTCTCCTTCCGGTGTAAGATCGGTTCATTCATGTTCCCTCCGCCTAGAAGCCTGCCAGGAGCCGCTCATTGTCCGTGCAACCTCATGGCACTGGCGATCGCCCCCCGCCCTCTTCGGCCCCGGGCCTCACATGCCCACCAGCTTCCGCTTGGTTCGTCCCCGAACCCACACCGTACTAGGAGAGGTCGGCTCTGATACCAACTCTAACGACCCGAAAATTCGTGTATGGAAATTTGCGGAAAATTTAAAATTTTCTTTTTAAAATAATTAAAATGCCTCATTCATCAAGCAAACTTATAAATCCAGTTAACCGTTCGAAATAGCAGCGGAAGAAATTATTGTTCACAAAATAACAAGTTAAAGTAATCCACCAACTGATAAAAATGTTTGAGCATAAAAATAGTGAATGCTGAAAATGAGGTCCTCGGATTCCACTACTGCCGACTCGAGCTGGCTCACTTGTCCCCGCCCTCGATCCCGACATCATCAGTACCTACAACAATCAAGTCTAGTGAGCCTAAAGACTCAGCATGCATACATCGTAAATAACGAGTAAATAATATTGTAAAATTGCATGCAAGTGAAAATATTATATCGTGAGGCATAACGTAAAATATCGTGTCATGATTAATTATAGTACGTGCATAACTGAACTGAAAATCATAGTGAAAATGTTTGCTCCTTGGAGCCCTATAATGAAATAGCATGTAATAATTTTCTGGTGAGATTATGGTCTACGCAAGTGGTCCCTGAACTGAACTGACCAGTAACTGACGATCGGGACTGGTAACTTACGACCGTGTGAAATAATAATCGTCTGATCAGACTAATGCCAAAGTATACTGGGTGGTACAAACTGAACTGACCGGTAACTGGCGACCGGGTGAAGTAATGATCTCATGATAGTAAAGTGACCACAAGCAATATCGCATAATTTTACTGATTGGTTTGGATCGTTCCCAGGCTCGCTGCAACCTAAATATAACATGAAAAATATGCAAATGATTTTTCCTGACCAAACTTTATAATTGAATCCAAAAACGAGACAATTACGCCCGACGACTTCGTATTTAATCATGACTCCGTGCCAACCCGAACCAACACCGAATCATCATTTAGTCATGATTAAAATACACTTAAAATGATGAAACCATGCACCTAACATGGTAAGGGCCGAAATTTTGGTGAATGGAGTCAAAAAAATGAAACTCTCTTTCGAGAGTCAATTTGGCACATCGCACCGAAATTTCTCGTACGACCTCTAAAATAATCAGAATCACAAACGGCCAAAAACATTACTTTCCTAACTCAATGAGGCACTGTCCAGTCCAAGGCCAAAGGCTAAAATCCAACCAAGAACTCAAACGAGCCACTGAACCGAAGCAGAAAATTGCTGTCTAGAAATTCCAGCAGCCGTGCCTTCGCTTCCTTGTGTCGTTTTCGAGCCTACCGGCCATTGGGGCTTGAACCACCAACCAGAGGCTCTTACCAACATCCTAGGGTATGGTTTGAACCATGGCTAAGGGCTAAAAAGCCAACCAAGATCCACACCAACCCCTAAACTCAAAACTACACATACAGGAAAAGAAAAATCGAAGGGTGCTTGTCTTGTTTTGTTTTGAAAACCTATGGAACCATGGACCAAGCCTTGAAAGGCCAACTTGGTCACGTCTTAGACAAGCCAAGGAAAGATTCTAACCATGGCTACATCCCCTAGGGCAGCCAAGACCAGAATCTTCACCTTAGGCACTAAACATGCAAACCGGGACACAAAACGCCATGCTGGGGAGTTGCTGTCCAAAACGCGATGCAAGTGGGAAAATGGGCTGAGACCAATGGACAAATCCCTTCCTAACACACCCTATATCATGTCTAAAAGCAGGCTTGAGCCCCTGGAAATCAAGCCAACCCTGCAACCACAAAACAACAAGAGCCGTGAAGCATGAAGGGAGAGGCCGAAAATCTGCACTTCATTTTCTTGAAAAAATTGACATGTATTTCGATTTTTTGCTTAAACAAATCATGATATTGATGTTTTAAAATACTAATATGGCTTGATTGAAGAGTCAATAAAAATATAAACATGCCCTTGTTTCTTTTCTTGCTTCTATTCGATTTCTCTCTTATAATTCCCTAGCTCACTCTCGAATTTTCTCTCAATATTTGCTCTGAAATTTCGAAATAATGAAGAGGGACGGAATGGTTAGGAGTGATGAAAGGGAGTTGCAATATAGAAGGGATGGCAAGACCAAATCTTGCTCTCTTTGAATTTGAAATGGTTTGATATTCAAGAGATTGTTGGAGGGATAATGGGGTGCTACAAGGACCGATTCTACCATGTCATCTCAAGGCTAGGATAATTATTTGTTAATAATAATTAATGGTGATTAAAAATGAAGGATTTATCATTCCAAGAAATAATAAGGAAGGAGTCAAAGGTGCTGAGTTGTCAAAGAGTTTTTTGATCATCAAAGGGGTGGCCGAAAATAATCAAATAAATGGAGGGGAAATGTTGTTTGGTTAGTGTATTTTAAACCTTTAGAGCCTTACCTATTCTTTAAATAATTTAGTGAATTAACACATTAATTATGGAACCTAAATGAACTTATTTCCTACTTACCTCAAGTTACTTAAATAATTCCTTAAACTCCCTTTTTAACTTAAATTAACTTACTAGTTAGCTCAAATAAATTCTGGAAATGTTTTCTAAATCTTAAATTTTATCTCAAAACTCCAACTCCAGTCCGGCCTCACTGAAATAACTGAAAAGATAAAAATTAAACTACTACGTAAAATATATAAATTTAAATACTCATGCAATAAAAAATTATTTTAATTTAAAAACTAGAATTATGCATGGCTTATACGTAGTCTAAATTACGGGTTCTACATGGATGTTACAGCGACACCTATGGAAACACTATTAAAGAGATTTCAGTCATTCAAACCGCCGACTTTGAACGGCACTGAGAATTCTATTGACTGCGAGAGTTAGCTTGATGATATTGAAATATTATTTGATTCGCTTGACTATACCGATGAGCGTAGAGTAAAACTGATTGGACACCAGTTACATGATGTTGCGAAGAGTTTGTGGTTCAAAACAAAGAGAGCTTTGGAACAGCGAGGTACGGTTATTACCTGGAAGATCTTTAAAACTGAATTTTATCAACGATTCTTTCCAGTATCGTACAGAAAAGACAAGAGTGCAGAGTTTGCCAACTTGAAACATGGTAAATTGAATATTGAAGAATATGTGGCCAAATTCTCTACCTTGTTGCGTTTTTCTCCTCATATCGCTGATAATGATGAAGCCGTGGCTGATCAGTTCATCAATGGGCTGAATCCTGATAATTTTACACTGGTGAATACGGGGTGACCAAATAATTTTGCTGATGCTTTGAACAGAGCAAAGGGAGCTGAAGCAGGCTTGATCAAACAACGAAGAACTTCGTATGTTGCTCAGACACAGAGACAGCAACAACTTTCAGCTCAGTTCCAGCAACCCCCTCCCAGATTTGATAGTGGTGGTAGCAGCAGTGGGAAGACGGATCATTTGAAAGCCCGAGGGAAACAATTTAAGAAGTCGGGAAGCAGTTCATCTAGCTCCAGTGTTTCACGAAAAACTGTCCAGAACCAGAGTTATACAGGGGTCTATTGCAGAACATGTGGAGCAAGACATCCAACAGAGCAATGCCAAGGAGTGCTTAGTAGTTGCAACATCTGTCGACAGCCGGGACACTTTGCCGGAGTCTGTCCACAACGAGGTTCTCAAAGATTCCATGGAGCAGAATCATCTGGAGCAGAATCATCTGGATCAGTGGCTCAGGCTGATAGACGATCATCTGCGGTTCACTCTTTCCAGCCACCATCTACCTAGTCACAGCCAAGGCCAGGAGTAAGCCAGATTGTTAGCCAACCTTCGAGACAGCAGGCCAGAGTGTTTGCACTAACTGAAGAACAGGCCCAGGAAGCACCTGATGATGTGGTTGCAGGTAACTGTTCTCTTTGTGGTTATCCTGCTTATGTGTTGATAGATACTGGTGCATCCCATACATTTATCTCTGAACGATTTACATTGATGCATGCTTTGCCTGTTGAGTCCTTATCTACTGTAGTATTTGTCTCTTTACCTTTGGGGAGAGGTCTTATATCAGTGAATTCTGTTAGACATTGTATGCTGCAGTATGATGGTAATGAGCTAGAGTTAGATTTTATTGTACTCAGTTTGTCTGATTTTGACTGCATTGTTGGTATTGATATGCTGACCAAGTACAGAGTTACCGTAGATTGTTTCCAGAAAATGGTAAGATTCAGACTTGAGATGGCTGATGAATGGAAATTTTACTGTAAGGGTTCCTGAGCTCAAATTCCTTTGATATCTGCTTTGTCTATGACTTGATTATTACAGAAAGGAGCAGGGGGATTCCTTGTGTATTCAGTTGATGTACTGAAGGGCTCGACTTCCTTGGCAGATTTGCGAGTGGTTTGTGAGTTCACTGATGTATTCCCAAATGAGATTCCGGGTTTGCCTCTAGTTCGAGAGATAGATTTCAGCATTGAATTGATACCAGGTATAGTACCTATTTCTAAAACTCCATACAGAATGACACCAATTGAATTGAAAAAATTGAAAGATCAGCTAGAAGATTTACTAGCCAAGGGTCACATCAGACCGAGTGTTTCTCCTTGGGGCTCTCCAGTACTATTTGTCAGAAATAAAGACGGTTCAATGGGACTCTGCATTGATTACCAGCAATTGAATAAGGCTACGGTAAAGAATAACTATTCTTTGCCTCGAATTGATGATTTATTTGATCAGTTGCAGGGTTCTTCTGTTTATTCCAAGATCGATATGAGATCTGGATATCAAAAGTTGAGAGTCAGAGATTCTGATATAGCGAAAACAGCTTTCAGAACAAGGTATGGTCATTATGAGTTTATAGTCATGTCGTTTGGTTTAACGAATGCTCCAGCTGTATTCATGGGTTTGATGAACCGTATATTTCAGAAATATCTTGATGATTTTGTGATTATCTTTATTGATGATATTCTGATTTATTCAATGAATCTGACTGATCATGGTGAGCATCTGAGAGTTGTATTGAAAACTCTGAGAACTGAGAAACTGTATGCAAAGTTATCGAAATGTGAGTTTTGGCTTAAGCAAGTGGTATTTCTGGGGCACATTGTATTGAAAGATGGTATTTCTGTTGATCCTAGCAAAGTTGAGGCTGTGATCAGTTGGCCTAGACCGACATCAGTGCCAGAGATACGCGTTTTTATGGGTTTAGCGGGCTATTATCGTCGATTCATCAAAGATTTCTCTAGTATTGCTAAGCCGATTACTCAGCTAACTAAGAAGAATACACATTTTGTTTGGTCAGAAGCAAGTGAATCCAAATTCCTGGAGTTGAAGAAAAGATTAACCAGTGCTCTGGTGTTTACTATCCCGTCAGGTACTGGTGATTTTGTTGTTTATTGTGATGCTTCTCACAGGGGATTAGGTTGTGCTCTGATGCAGCGAGGACATGTCATTGCCTATGCCTCGAGACAATTGAAGCCACATGAGACTCGCTACCCGATTCATGATCTTGAATTTGCTGCCATCGTGTTTGCATTGAATATCTATCTATATGGTGAGAAGTTTGAGATTTATTCTGATCACAAGAGCCTGAAATATTTATTTTCACAGTCTGAACTGAAAATGAGGCAACGAAGATGGCTTGATTTGCTGAAAGATTTTGATTGTGAAATCAAATATTAACCAGGGAAGTCAAATGCAGCAGTTGATGCACTGAGTCGAAAGGTATGTTCTTTATCCTTATCGACGATTGGTGTATCGAATTTGATTGAAGATTGTTGTCTGTCTAGGTTAAAATTTGAGACAAATTGTAAACCTCTGAGGGTATGTACCATTCAAGTGGAACCAGAGCTGATATTTAGAATTAAAGAAGCAGAGAAAGTTGATCAAAATATTCAGAATTCGATTGCGATGGTCAGATCAGGACATCAATCAGAATATTAGGTTCGTGATAATCTGTTATATGTGAATAATCGTCTTGTTGTGCCAGATGTTTAAGAGTTGAGACAACAGATTTTGACAGAAGCACACTGTAGTCGCTTGAGTATTCATTCTGGTGGCAGAAAGATGTATAATGATCTGAAGAAGCAGTTTTGGTGGCAACAGATGAAATCAAATATCGCAGATTTTGTGTCGAAATGTTTGAATTGCCAAAAGGTGAAAGCAGAGAAGAAGAAACCAGGGGGTCTACTGTGTGGGGACCCGGACGCTAATTCATTTCCTTAATCGTTAGTAATATCACATACACAATTAATTAATGTGGGACATAAATTTTTTTTTTGTTTAATTGCGGAACATAGTGAAATAAAACATATATACATCTCAGTATATAAAAGTACAAGTCCTGTACCACATACATTTATTCAACTTAGGTTTAAACATCTAATATCCAGTGTCCAACCCTATCTCTAAGCCAAGTCCGGAGCCTCCACGCTATCTAGTCCAGCCTCGTTCTCTTCTTGACCCTAATCCTGTCCCACCTGTTGTCATGCACACATACAAACAAGACAACAGCCNTTGATCGGGATCCCTAGATTAGGACTGAGTCGAGTCTGAGTCTGAGAATCACGGAGAGTGATTCATTGATTGATATTGATTTATGTTCCTGATTTTGGTACATGTTTAGAATATGACTTTTTATTGATATTGATCCATGTTTCGGATTGTGATACATGCGACGAATACTTTATTCATGTTTTGATTAGTATGCATGTTATGAATATCCTTTATATGCTTTTACATTGATTATATGATTGNATGACGATTCTATCACTATCAGGCACTTCTGTCACAAGACCAATCATTTAATACCTGCTATCTATATATCAATAGAACAAGCATATCAATTCATTCATTAATTGCAAATATCAATGCAATAAAATAAAGTATGTGATTTAGGGAAACTCGAGTCAAACCTCACTCGAGTTGTGCAATCCCAACTCAACATTAATTTATACCTTTATCTTCTCGGTCCGACGAAGACGAAGTCTCGAATTCAACTCTGTCTATGCCCCATTTGGCAATGACAATATCGAATAGATACAATATCAGTATATAACTAAGTTCAAAACCTGTTCTGATCAATACTCAAATCAAGACATACTCTGATCAATGTCAATAAAGTACGATACAATCTCAATCAATACTGCATCTGATCACTATCAATCTACTGATGTTTCGAAGGCATAATAATACAATCTCAATAACTCCGTCAATCTCAACATCACAGATATAATACCAGAACTCAAAATTAATCACGGTATAACTCATAATCTAATCTGATATCGCATCTCAATCCAATCAACTCCGAAAATCATAAAAATGACATACACAGTCTGTTCTTCGATCTGACTTCAATTATATACTGATCAGTAAATCCAGAACACATAACAATAATCAAATCTCAATTCATAATCAGTAATGATACAAATCTGATATCAAATCTTAGTCAATTCATTCCGAAAATCATAATAATTCCATAAGGTATCTATTCTTCAGTCCGGTTTCAATTCTACGATGTTTACTATGTCAAGAACATCATATATGAATTCTATTCAATTCCATCAACCTCATATTTTCAAATCATATAAAAACGTAGTAAAACTTACGTCAAGTTGTAGCCTGCGTCGATAGGAACTCAGTACTAAAGTCAGATTCAAAATCTGACGGACGGATCGAAATAAAAAGGCGTAAGGATTTCAGAAGCTTTCTCAATTTCCTTTTCTTCGTTTCTTCTGAAATGAAAAAATGTACGTTTGTTATATATATATAATATATATATATATATATATACACGTCTTACGGTGGAGACCAAGTGTCCATTTTTCCTTTTGCATGACTCGCGCATATGCGCGCCCCAAGTCCCGCACATATGCGCGCCCCAAGTCCCGCGCATATGCGCGAGACCTACTGTCTCGTGCACACACACCCACTCGCGCATATGCGCGCCTCCATCCGGCGCAAATGCGCCAACTCCTCTGGACTTTTTCTTCGGCTAACTGGACACCTCGCGCATATTTTACGTCTTTTCTTGTCTTTCCCGGTCTAATCCTTTCCGTCTATAATTACCGAGATTAATCAATAAATCATTTAAGATTAATCTCAGATTACGGTAATAAAAATCTCGGGCCTTACATACTGCATAGCTTATATCTTCAAGGATGGAAATGGGACTACATTTCCATGGATTTTGTTACGAAACTACCACGGTCCTCCCAAGGTTGTGATGCGATTTGGGTCGTTTTTGACAGATTGACCAAATCAGCGTGTTTCATTCCTTATCGCATGACGTACAGACATGATCAGATGGCAGAGATTTATGTCAAAGAAGTGGTCAGATTGCATGGAATGACAAAGTCCATTGTATCAGATCGTGATCCTCGATTTACTTCACACTTTGGGCAAAGTTTGCAACAAGATCTAGGTACGAAATTATATTTTTAGTACTGCATATCATCCTCAGATAGACGGACAATCAGAGAGGACTATCCAGACATTGGAAGATATGCTTAGAGCTGTAGCGCTAGACTTTGTCACTAGTTGGCAAGATTCATTACCACTTTGTGAGTTCTCCTACGACAAAAGCTATCAGACGAGTATAGAGATGGCTCCGTTTGAAGCGTTGTACGGTAAGAAATGCAGATCTCCTCTTTATTGGGACGATATCTCCGAGGTACCTGAGATTGGGCCTGACATGATTCGAGATATTACCGAGAAAGTAAAGCTGATTCAGCAGAGAATGAAATAGCTCATGATAGACAGGCCAAATATGCAAATGTGAGACGTCGACCGTTAGAATTTGAGCAAGGAGACAAAGTATTTTTGAAGATTACTCCTTTTAGAGGCATTGTCAGATTTGGCAAGAGAGGAAAGTTGTCTCCACGTTATATCGTTCCGTATGAGATTCTTGAGAAAATCGGTAATCATGCATATCGACTTGCTCTTCCTCCGTCTCAATCTGGAATACATGATGTCTTTCATGTATCCATGTTACGGAAATATCTTCCTGATGTTTCTTATGTTCTTCGGCCTGATGAGGCCGAACTCGATGAAACTCTGAGTTATTTTGAAAAGCCACTTCAGATTCTAGATCGTAAAGAAAAACAACTCAGAACGAAGACTATTCCGCTTGTGAAAGTTCAGTGGAGTCGTCATGGCATCGAAGAAGCTACTTGGGAGACTGAAGCAAATATGAAACAGAGATTTCCAGAGTTGTTTCATTGATGTGAGTTTCTTATTTAGCTTATGTTCTATATTCTTATCTTATATGATTTGAGTGCCTATGATTTTGGGGACGAAATCGTGTCTTAGAGGTAGAGAATTGTAATGCCAGAAATTATTTAATTGCTGAATTGACGTGATGATGAAAAGATGACTTCGAGAATGACTAGAGAAAGAATAGGAATTGTGTGGGTTGTATTCCAGCAGTCCTCGCGCACATGCACAGAGACAGGACGCACATTTGCGCGAGTAGCCATTGCCGAGGCAGAAGACCTCGCGCATATGCCCGAGACAGGGCGCGCATATGCACGAGGAGGTTTATTCCTGAAGTGCCGAGACAGAATGTCTCGCGCATATGCGTGAAGACAGGGTGCACATGTGCGCGAGAAGTTGAAATGCTAGGCGCCGAGACAGTAGGTCTCGCGCATATGCATGAGTCTTGGACGCGCATATGCGCGAGCAGTGCTGAATGAAAAGAAAATAAAAACTTGCCACTTGTCTTGCCATGCATTTAACCATGTAACCCTTCTCCATTTACATCAGAAGAGTGCAGCAAGAACCGAGAGAGCTCCATGGTAGAAAGCTTCAAACTTCTTTAAATCTTAGAATGGTGATTTTGCAATATCCGGCCGTACGATTTTCAATCCGAGTTTAGTTTCGTGTTCTTCTCACCAAGAGCTTCGAAAGGATGTAAGTTTTGTTAATTTCCAGCATGGTTTGAAATTCAGATGGTGAAGGAATCATGATATGATTGTTATTATGTGTTCTTTAGATTATGATCATCGTATAATCGAAACCGGATCGAAGAACGGATATCGTATGCAATTGTTATTGATTTTCCAGCATATGTGAATGAGATTATACAGATTTTGGGAGTTGTGGCTTATGTGTGTTATTGGTTATGAGATGTTATGAGTTATTGCTACATTGTTCTTGTTGTTTGAGTTGCCGGATATTTCGAACTTGTGCCTTTATGCCGTCGAAACGTAACTAGACTGAGTATTGTCTTGCCTTGGGTTGTATATTGATATTGTACATCTCCACAATGTTATTCCAGATCGGTATCGACGGTGTCGAACTTGAAAACTCAACATCGACATCGATAGAAGAACGAGCGAGGGTTCGAAGCAGTTATACGTTGAAGAACGGAAGGTTATCGAGCAAGAGTGAGCTTGATTGCATCTAACTGAACGCCGAGAACAGAAATATATAAATCAATGTTAAACCGGGATTGATAAC
Organism: Primulina huaijiensis; assembly: GCF_012295235.1. NCBI lineage: Eukaryota > Viridiplantae > Streptophyta > Magnoliopsida > Lamiales > Gesneriaceae > Primulina > Primulina huaijiensis. The sequence goes on along the minus strand of NC_133309.1, from coordinate 11,691,491 downwards.
TCGAGTGAGATGTAACTTGAGTTTCCCAAATTCACATACTTACTTTTTATTGTTTGACATATTTTCATTCTTTGAATGAAGGTGTTTATTCTATTGATTTATAGAAAAGCTTAGAACAAGAGATAGATATCTTAAAAGAGTCTTTAGCAGAGGGGCCAAGTCACTGGATGTTTGGTTTATATCGATACGCTTAGGAGAAGATCGACTCATATTGTAGAGACTCTTTATAGTGGACCAAAGTTCGGGAATAAGAACGTACCGCCACCTCGAATGGGAGAGTAGGTGGGAGACTTGTTACGTTCTTATTCAAATCGGGATCCCTAGACTAGATAAGAGTCGAGTCAAAGAGTAAGAGTTAAAGAGTTTGAATTACATATTGGTATTGATTTATGTTTTCGCAGATTACGATGCTTTGTAAATGTTATATGCTTTGTATATGATTATATGTAATTCATGTATACATTGTTTATACTAAGAAATATGTTTCTCACCGGAGTTATCCGGCTGTTGTTGTGTTTGTATGTGTGCATGACAACAGGTGGGACAGGATCAGGGTCGAGAAGAGCTTGAAGGAGTGAACTTAGAGTGGTGATCCGGGCTTCATTGGAAGAAAAAAACTGGTTGTTTATGAAAGGAGATCGGTTACGGTGCCCGGTTGCGCCACGGAATTTTTAAAATTTGTTTCAACAAAAAAAAAAAAACCGAGCACTCCACAAAGTAGTGTAGAGAATAAGCAAAACACAAAATGTCATACATAGGGTGTTCTAAGATTTTTACCTATCAATCTTAAAAGATTGATTGTGGCTCCAACTTAGTTGTCCAACAACTAAGCTCTTCAAAGGATGACAATCTACAAGCTTCCTTCTTTCTTTCAAAATAAGGTCCACCACTAACTAGGTAGATCCACTCTAATTTTGCACTAGAAAAATTTGAGCATTTTTCTTTGAGAAGTGTATAATTATCTCAACAATTGAAGAACAAAAATTGGGAGAATTTTGTGCTTAGAATTTCGGCCATATGGAGTGAAATGAAGGGGAGAATGAGTTGTCTTGGTTGTGAAAAAAACTATAACCCCTTTTCGCATGCCAAGCCTTGAATATTTAAAAAGTTGTTTCCCAACTCTTCACCTCGCCATGCACATTATTTTTATTTGGGCATGTAACAATTACAAAGCTGTGGACTTTTATTTAAATATCTCAAACACATTTGAGACTATTTAAAATTTATTTGATTTTACTCAAGCCCACTAGTTAAATAATTATTTCATGTTGGGCTCTACAAGACCCAATATTATTTAATTAATTCAACACTTAAATTAATTTAATTATTTGGACTCTACTAGGCCCACTAGTGTTTAAATAGTTCAATACTTAAATAATTTAATTAAGTCCATCATAATAATGTTTATGAAAATCATAATTTTCAAATACATTATTTATTAGGCCAACTTTTAATTTAGGAACACTTCCTCAAATTAAAAGTTACATCCCCCATAATTTTCTTATAGAAGTCATACGGGATCTAAAATGTTAGCACTTGTGTGACCCTCAATGGTTCAATGATACAACTAGCCTTGGGTTCACATCTCAATCTGATTAGGGACTAAACATGTCCTTATATGAGCATACCCTAATTGCTCCATTCTTACTTATCAACTCCTTGGTAATAAGAACGTCATAATTCAAGTCTGATAGCACCCAACCAATCATGTTAAACGCCTAGCAGCATCGCTTACATGATTCCCTAGTTATAAAATCATAGTGCCTGCAAGAACCATTCAATTATGGTTAGCGTACAGTACGGTCCCTTCAACTCATATATCCCGACCGATTCGACAACCATTGGTATATCAAGAGTTGTCAATGAATCGATACTATGTGTCGTGTCGTAGTTGCATCTATGGTGTAACCTATGAAACCTCTTTCATTATTACCTCTGATCATAGATTTCATACTACGAACACATAGGATATCCATACCCGAAGGTAAGCCATGAATCCCCGACTACAATGCATCGACTCCTATATGTTTCGACAAAGCACCCAACCTTGCCACCTGATGACCTCATGAGAGTCGTTAAACAAGTCAAAGTGCAATGCTAGCACATAGAGTCTCAATGTTGTCCCGGGTCATAAGGACTAATGGCGTACAACCATAAACTTGGACGTTTACACTCGATAAGTGAGAACCACTTGGAAAGTCCTATATGGAGGGTTGTTCAGTGCACTCTATCAGGAGCACCTATCTGCGTGCTTAGACATCACTATGTCCTCTACCAATGAAAAATGGTACTCACATCGCAGATAGTAGTCTCAAACTCGATCGGCCTATATACTTCTTAGCGGCGGCTGAATTGACTAGGAACTGTTTATAATATACAGTATTCCAAATATGAGTTTCATGATACTCATCAAATGAGCATCTCATAATCTTTCTACTATTTGTATATTCAAGGACTTTATCTATGTAACTAGCATGGGTATACATATAAAGAAGTGCCAAAACAATAATTTAAATATTATTAAAATAAAGACCGTTTATACATAGAGTTTCATTGTGAACACTCGGCCAACACTTGGCTCAAGGTGCACCTACTCTAACAATCTCCAACTTGCACTAGAGCCAACTACCCATATGCTTCAAACCCATCGATTCGTGATGCTTCTCGAATAATGGTCCAGGTAAAGGCTTAGTTAGTGGATCAGCAACATTATCTGCGGAGCCGAATTTTTCAATCGACACTTCTCGTCTTTCCACAATCTCTCGGAGGATGTGGTACTTTCTCGATACATGTTTGGACTTCTGATGAGACCTTGGCTCCTTTGCTTGAGCTATAGCTCCCGTGTTGTCACAAAACACCGGGACAGGAGCAACTCCATTAGGAATGACGCCCATTTCTTGGTCGAAATTTCTTATCCAAACAGCCTCCTTTGCTGCAGCTGATGCAGCAATGTATTCGACCTCAGTGGTGGAATCCGCAGTACTGTCTTGCTTGGAACTCTTCCAAGAGACAGCAACACCATTGTGCATAAATACGAACCCAGAGGTTGACTTCGAGTCATCGATATCGCTTTGGAAGCTAGAGTCGATATAGCCTTCCAATTCAGTTCTCTACCCCCATAGACCAAGAACAACTTATTGATCCTTCTCAAATACTTGAGGATGTCTTTCACAGCTTTCCAGTGTGGAAGACCAGGGTTCGATTTATATCTACTCACTACACTTAGTGCGAAAGCCACATCATGACGTGTAAATATCATCCCATACATGATACTACCAATTGCATATGCATACGGAATGCGTGTCATCGCCGCTATCTCTACATCAGTCTTGGGAGACATAGACTTTGATAGGGACACGTCATGACACATTGGTAGATGTCCTCACTTGGAATCATCCATCGAGAACCGCTTCACGCTGGTATCAATGTATGTGGACTGGGTCAGACCAAGCAATCTTCTCGATCTATCTCAATAGATCTGTATTCTCAATACAAATGATACTTCACCCAAGTCCTGCATCGAGAACTTACTCGCTAACCATATTTTAGTTGATTGTAACATCCCTACATCATTCACAATGAGTAGAATGTCATCAACATAAAGCACCAGGAATGTCACAGCACTCCCACTGACCTTCTTATATACACAGGGTTCTTCAGGATTCTTAGTAAAACCAAACTCTTTGATTGTACTATCGAATATGAGGTTCTAACTCCTAGATGCTTGATTTAGATCATAAATAGATCTCTGAAGTTTGCATACCATATGCTCACTTCCGATAGATGTAAACCCTTCAGGTTGAGACATGTAAATCTCTTCCTTAATATCCCCATTAAGAAAGGCTGTCTTGACATCCATCAGCCATATCTCATAGTCATACCATGCAGCTATGGCTAGCAAAATCCATATAGACTTGAACACTGCAACTGGAGAAAAGGTTTCCTCAAAGTCAACTCCTTGTCTTTGAGTATATCCTTTTGCCACCAATCGCGCCTTGAAGGTCAATACCTTTCCATCCGCCCCAAGTTTCCTCTTGTAAATCTATTTAAACCTTATGGGAACAGTTCCCTCAGGTGGATCCACAAGATTCCACACTTGGTTCGAATGTATGGAATTCATCTCAGATTCCATTGCTTCAAGCCACTTGGATGAATTTGCATCAGATAACGCTTCCTTGATGGTCCTTGGATCACATCAATGGTTAGGCTCATCATGGCCCTCTTCAAGAAGCAGACCATACCTCATAAGTAGTCTCGAGACTCTCTCGGATCTTCTAGGAGATTGTATCTCCTCTCTTGGCTCTTCGGGTGTGGGTTCTATAATTGTGGCTGTCTCTCAAACCTCTTCGAGTTCTATCATCTCCCCTTTTGTATCCAATAGAAATTCTTTTCCAAAAACGTTGCATTCCTAGAAACAAACACCTTTGTTTCTTGGGAATGATAGAAATAATATCCAACTGAATTCCTTGGATATCCCACAAAGTAACATAAAATGGATCGACTATCCAATTTATCTCCCTCCACCTGCTTCACATAAGCAGGGCACCCCCATATTCTAAGATAAGAATATTTAGGAGGCTTACCCATCCATATCTCATATGGTGTCTTATCAACTGTCTTCGAATGGACATTGTTCAACAACAGTGCCGCTGTCTCAAGCGCATTTCCCCAAAAAGATGGCGGCAACTCCGTGAACCCCATCATAGACCGAACCATGTCCATCAAAGTCCGGTTACGATGCTCTGAAACACCATTCAACTGCGGTGTAGCGGGCGGAGTCAACTGCGAGAGAATCCTATTCTCCCTAAGATACTCTTGGAACTCGGCACTCAAGTACTCACCACCTCGATCCGATCAAAGTGACTTGATGCTTTGTCCCAACTGTTTCTCTACTTCACTTCTGAATTCTTTGAACCTTTCAAAGGCTTCAGACTTGTATTTCATCAAATACACATACCCATACCTCGAAAAGTCATCGGTAAAGGTGATGAAGTAGGCATGTCCATGCTTAGTGGTGATGCTAAGCGCACCACACACATCGGTATGGATCAAATCCAATAACCCTTTGGCTCGCTCCACATGGCCCTTAAAGAGAATTTTGGTCATCTTTCCTTTCAGACAGGATTCACAAGTCGTGAGAGAATTAATATCAGATATATCAAACATGCCTACTCCCACTAGCTTGTTCATCCTTCTTAGGGAAATATGTCCTAATCGAGCATGCCATAATTGTGCTGAATTAAGAGTATCTTGCTTTTGCTTGTTTGTTGTTGTTATTGCTTGGACATTGTTTAGTGGAATATCTTTCAATTCTAAGTTATAGAGATCATTTTCAAGTTCTTCAGTATCTATTAAACATTCAATCTTGTAAATGTTGCAAACACCTTTGCTAAATAAACAAGAATATCCATCTTTATCAAGCATGGAAATGGAAACAATGTTTTTCACCAACTCAGGTACAAGCAAAACATCTCTCAAAATCAACTTAAAATCATTGTTCAATAACAAGTAAACATCTCCCACGGCCTTGGCAGCAACTCTTGCTCCGTTGCCCATTCTCAAGAAGGTCTCACTTTCCCTAAGCCTCCTACTTCTTCCCATCACCTGTAGATCATTACAGAGATGTGAACCACAGCCGGTATCCGATACACAAGAAGTAGAGTTAATCGAAATGTTTACTTCTATATAGAACATACCGTTTCCAGAATTCTTCTGGACAAGATATTCTCTGTAGTTACGCCTCCAATGTCCAGGCTTCTTGCAGTGATGACATATGTCAACAGTCTTGTCAGCTTTAACTTGTGTAGCTGCAATAGCGGGACTCGGAGCTTGCCTCTTCAAGGGCACGTCCTTCTTGGGAAGTTGGAAAGAACGCTTCTTTCCCTTCCCAGGTGGACCAGTCTTCGTACCAAATGAAGAGCCCACATAAAAAACCTACTTCTCTTTCTTGATGGTAGCTTCAAACGTAACAAGCATATTCACTAACTCCTCAAGGGGAGGCTCTAGCTTGTTCATGTTGAAATTCATCACAAAAGGATCAAATGAGCTAGGCAGCGATAAGAGTAACACGTCGGTGGTCAACTCCGAAGGCAACATCAGATCCATTCCAACGAGCTTGTCCACAAGCCCAATCATTTTTAGGCCATGCTCATGGACCGAGGCCCCATCTCGCATGCGCAAAGTGATCAGCTTCTTGATGGTAGCATGCTTAAGAGGTCGAGTCTGCTTACCAAAGAACTCCTTGAGATGCAAATGAATGTTAGCAGCACTCTTTGCATCCTCAAAACGCCTCTGCAGCTCATCATTCATAGAAGCCTGCATATAAAATTTGGCTTTCAAGTCATGGTCACACCAATCCTTGTAAGTCTGCAATTCCTTGGAGTGCAGCCAGTCGGAGCCTCAACAGGGGGCGACTTAGTAAGTGTATATGCAATCCTTTCCGAATTCAAGACGATTTTTAGGTTTCTTAGCCAAGTGAGGTAATTAGGTCCAGTTAATATGTGTTTTTCGAGTATTGCAGATAATGGATTGCGAATCGAAGACATTGTCAAAATTTGTACTGAAAAGTAAAACAGATAAATGTTAATGACTATTTTAAAATATTTTGTAAGATATAAAGTACGGAGTTTTACTTTATAAATGTTCACTCCCACTGTTTTGACATTTTTCACTACCCTCCAGTGAAAATGGAAAACTCCTTTTCTCAGTAGGTACGCAAGGTCCAATTAGCGAATTATGATCCCGAATAATGTCAGCCAATTACAATTCCTAAAAGGTAGTTTCCAATAGCATCACCATGCAACCCTCTACGTAAACTTTTGTCTCACGTTTGAATAGGACCCAATAATATGACATCGTTCATCTTTACGTGTCAAGCCTTACCCATCGATGTTGAACCATAATGGACGGTCGCCATGAGTTCTCTCAATAATATGAGCCGAAATCATGGGAGTTTTATGTAGTTCACATCACCATGTCAATGGATGTCACAACTTTCCGGCGTCGAAGGCCCCCACAATAATACGAGCCGAGCCCCAAACACGGGTAACGTTCATCATGCACCCATTGTCGATGGAAGACATGGAAATTATAAACACCTTTATAATTCCCTTTTCGGGCTTGATATTAATTTTGAATCTTATTCAAAATGAAGTTTTTAATTTTGAAAGGTCTCATCATTTATTTTATTTAAAACTCGCCATGTTTGATCGTATGTTTGTCGGATTCATGCAACTTTGTTATTATCATAATAATAATGCGCAAACTCATTATTTATAACATATCATGCATATATTATAAACAGTAAACAAAACAAAGATGAACAATCGTCCCAACACTAATGGCCCGTGTGAGATAAGCACGGGCCTAGTTCCAATCCTAGAGAAATGCATGGGATGCAAATACAACTTTTACAAAAGCTTCCAATATTTACATGTCTTCGATCTTCATAATCAAGGCCACCATCTTTCAATCTTGATCTTCCACTATACTAATATTTACAAATAAATATCCATGGCAAATAGGGATACATCTCATGGGATGGGAACGGGCCATAAATCAATCTCACTTTATAAATTGATATTTATTACAATCATTCAACACAAAATATCCTAGCATACACCTAGTAAATTGGGCTTGGGCTTTTGATTATCCTTCATGCATAATATCACATATCATACACCATCAATAAATTATCACAATCATCAATTGATCCAATATTATATATCTTGATCCAATCACTAACCGCCACGATTATAAAATAAATTAACAAAGTATACAAACTCCTTCGTTTACTTTCAAATTAATTTATTTATAACCGAATTTCTTGTAAATCAACATTTACTATAAATAATTAAAGTCCAACTTCAATTATTTATTTTATGAGAAAATATGTTCAACTTTTGTAAATTTAAAACTAAGGGACCAAAAAATCATTTTTCACCAAAAATATTTTGGCCCATTTAAATTTCACAAATATGTTAGCCATCTAATGGCCCAAGAACTTCAAGGCCCATGACACTTTGATAATCCAAAACACTTTTGGAAACCCTAGTCGTAATCGCCGTCGCCGGATTCCGGCCAACATGCAAAAAAATTTTTTTATTTAAAACATGGGGCTGTTCGGGCAGCCCCTTGCTGCCCGTTTCGGGAAGCCCTTCGGGCAGCTTGAGGTGCCCGAAATGGGCAGCAACTTGCTGCCCAAAAATCGCCCAAAAAACGGCCATCTATTTGTTGTTTTGATTGTCTCATGCGGTTAGAAATAGAACTCAACATAATATCATGTATTTGCTACACCAAAATTGTAACCATAGCTCTTGATACCACTTGAAAGGGGATCGGTTACGGTGCCCAGTTGCCCAACGGAAGTTTTAAAATTTGTTTCAACAAGAACAAAAACCGAGCACTCCACAAAGTAGTATAGCAAATAAGCAAAACACAAAATGTCATACATAGGGTGTTCTAATATTTTTACCTATCGATCTTAAAAGATTGATTGTGGCTCCAACTTAGTTGTCAAACAACTAAACTCTTCAAAGGATGATAATCTACAAGCTTCTTTCTTTCCTTCAAAATAAGGTCCAACAATAACAAGGTAGATCCACTCTATTTTTGTAATATAAAAATTAGACTATTTATCTTTGAGAAATGTATAATTTCCTCAACAATTGAAGAACAAAAATTGAGAGAATTTTGTGCTTAAAATTTCGGCCATATGGAGTGAAGTGAAGGGGAGAATGAGTTGTCTTGGTTGTGTAAAAAACTAAAACCCCTTTTAGCGTGCCAAGCCTTGAAAATTGAAAAAATTGTCTCCCAACTCTTCACATCCCCATGCACATTATTTTTATTTGGGCATGTAACAATTACAAAGCCTATTGACTTTTATTTAAATATCTCAAACAAATTTGAGACTATCTAAAATTCACTTGATTTTACTCAAACCCACTAGTTAAATAATTATTTCTTATTGGGCTATACAAGACTCAATATTATTTAATTAATTCAACACTTTAATTAATTTAATTATTTGGACTCTACTAGGCACACTAGTGTTTAATTAATTCAACACTTGAATTAATTTAATTAAGTCCATAATAATGTTTATGAAAATCATAATTTTCAAATACATTATTTATTTGGCCAACTTTTAATTTAGGAACACTCCCTCAAATTAAAAGTTACGTTCCCCATAATTCTCTAATAATGTTTATGAAAATCATAATTTTCAAATACGCTTATAAACTATTTTATAAGCCGTTCAACACATTGAACTATTCTTACTTATCAACGAGATCTAAAATGTTAGCACTTGTGTGACCCTCAATGGTTCAATGATACAACTAGCCGTGGGTTCACATCTCAATGTGATTCGGGTCTAAATATGTCCTTATATGAGCATACCCCAATTGCTCCATTCTTACTTATCAACTCTATGATAATAAGAACGTCAGAACTCAAGTCTGATAGTACCCAACCAATCATGTTAAATGCCTAGCAGCATCGCTTACATGATTCACTAGGTATCAAATGATAGTGCATGCGAGAACCATTCAATTATGGTTAGCGTACAGTACGGTCCCTTCAACTCATATATCCCGACTGATTCGACAACCATTGGAATATCGAGAGTTGTCAATGAATCGATACTATGTGTCGTGTCGTAGTTGCATCGATGGTGTAACATATGAAACCCCTTTCATTATTACCTATGATCAGAGATTTCATACTACATACACATAGTATATCCATACCCGAAGGTAAGCGGTGAATCCCCGACTACAATGCATCGACTCCTATATGTTTCGACAAAGCACCTAACCTTGTCACCTGATGACCTCATGAGAGTCGGTAAACAAGTCAAAGTGCAATGCTAGCACATAGAGTCTAAATGTTGTCCCGGGTTATAAGGACTAATGGTGTACAACCATAAACTAGGACGTTTCCACTCGATAAGTGAGAACCACTTAGAAAGTCCTATATGGAGGGTTGTTTAGTGCACTCTACTAGGAGCACTGATAAAACTTAAAATTAATAATTTATTATATGTTAAAACCTATATTTTAAAATTTAAGTTTCATTAAAATTATAAAATTATGTTATTTTAGTATTGTTTGTTTATATTTAAATGTCTTACTAAATATGTTTTATTTTCAGGTTTTCTATGTGTTGGTAAAATAATGATAACTCAAGCTAGAAAAATTCAAATGGAGGTGATTCAAACATGTTTGGAATCCTTGGAAATTATCAACAACTTTGCAGAAGACATGAATGTCTAAAAATTTTGTTAAGATGATCAAATTGTGAAAATATCAAAAGGAGGACAAATTTACTTTCACTATGACCAGAATATAGTAAAAAAATCATAACTATTTCAATATTTAACCAAATGAGGTGAACCAAGTAGCCAAATTCATTTACAGACAATTCGCCACATGTTTGCTGTTTTGAGCAGAGTCAAATTTAGTAATTAAAGTCATGAAACAATGCATTGAAAGAAGGGACATTGAATTGAAGTTGAAGGAGACAAACACTACTATTACAACTACATGACATTAATAAAATTTTTGAACCTTTCTCTTATTTGGCCTATAAATAGAGGCCTTGGGCTAGCTTGAGAATCATTCTATCTCATTGTAAAATATAGTGTGAGTGTGTAGAAAAGTTCTAAGTTCCAATACATTTTTCATTTTCCCAATTATGAGTGATGTTTTTAGTGTTGATCAAAAGTAAGATCATGGAAAGCTAAATCTATTATGTCAAGGTGAAGAGGATGAATTCTTGGTGAAGTAAGATTGTTTATATTTTGTATATTCTTTCTTTATTTCTTTTCATTTTGCTAATTTATTTTTATTGTAGGTATAAAAATGAATTATTTGTTGTTATCAATTAAATCAAATGCTTGATACCATTGAAGTGGTTATCTTGATTTGTTGTTTAATTTTGATACAATAAATATTTCATCAATATTTATTGTTATATTATACATATATATATATGTATATATTTATATATTATATCATTTATTTCATTTAGAAGATAGCGTGGCTCTGTCGGCTGTTCTAAATGAAATATTATGATTTAATACTAATATCTAACAATCTAACAGTTACTTTATCGCAACTAACTTTTACTTTCCTCATCTAACATTTACTTTATCGCAACTAACTTTTACTTTCCGCATCTATGCAGTTATATATTTATATAGTTATATATATAATCATACTAACTTTTACATTCCCGCAACTATTTATTAAATCATATATTTCATTTAGGCAATAGCGCGGCTCTGTCGGTTGTTCTAAATAAAATATAATGATTTAATTTAATATTTACTTTATGCAGTTATATATTTATATAGTTATATATATAATCATAGGTACCATATATAAAATATCGGTGAATTCGATATTTTCTATAGTGGGAACTATATTATATTAGGTGTGTGTTTAAATATTTAATTTTCTTGGAACCATTATTTATGGTGGTTTCCTTTGTTTTACTTTTAATTAAACAATATTGCATAAACAAAGAATAAATCCTCGAGCCTTGACAAAATTTATATTTTGTAATCTATAAATTAATAAATTTAAACTTAAAATAACCTCTCTGTGGATCGATCTCGTACTTACGAAATATATTACTTGCAGACAACCTACACTTGGGTGAATTATAATTTAATTAGTAGCAAGCACCTATCTGCATGTTTGGACATCACTATGTCCCCTACCAATGAAACATGGTACTCACAGCGCAGATACTAGTCTCAAACTCGCGCGTCCTATATCCTTCTTAGCGGCGGCTGAATCGACTAGGAACGGTTTAGAATATACAGTATTCCAAATATGAGTTTCATGATACTCATCATATGAGCATCTCATATTCTTTCTACTATTTGTATATTCAAGGATTTTATCTATGCAACTAGCATGGGTATACAGATAAAAAAGTGCCAAAACAATAATTTCAAATATTATTAAAATAAAGACTGTTTATACATAGAGCTTCATTGTGAACACTCGACCAACACTTGGCTCGACGTGCACCTACTCTAACAGTTTATCACTAGACATGTGGTTGTGACTAATAAACAATAGTTGTATGACTTTAGTTAGAACAAACTTGTATCGTTGGATCTTGTTGTAGATATTGTACTTGATCTTGTACTTTAATTAAATTAGAATATAATGTGTTGTAGTCTTTTCAACACTTGTGTATGCTGTGCTTGCCTTTTAAAAAAAAATTTCGATCTAAATTATGTAATTGATCCACTTAATCCTAATGATGATTGAAAAGAATGAGTTAGCGTCTGGGTCCCCACAGCTTGAAGGAGTTCAGTGGTACTACGGATCCATTCTTGGCAGAGGGATGGATTCGATCTCTGGAGTTGCACTATGAGTATCTGCAGATGAGAGATGGCTGCCGGGTCAGGTGAGCCATTTAAATGCTGAGGGATGATGCATCCGTATGGTGGGAGGGAACCGCTCATGCAGTGGACTTGGCTACCCTCACCTGGGACAGATTAAAGGAGATGCTCTATGGGAAGTACTTTCAAGTTGACGTCAGGGGCCGCTTGACGAGGGAGTTTATGAGTCCCCGCCAGGGGGACTCATCTGTGGCTGTTCCGGATGCTAATTCATTTTCTTAATCATTATTAGGATCAAATGGAACAATTGAGTAAACTGGGTGATAAAAAATATATTTTTTTTTAAAATACACGAGTGCGCAACATATGAAATAAATCTTATTTCATTTACGAGATCCATGTCTAGATCAAACGTACAAGTCTTGTACAAAAGTACTTCATAACAAACTACTCTTCATTCACTACATATCAGGTAATGAAAACAACTATACTTCTGGGTTCGAATCTCCAAGCTAGTCTCAATCTCTCATCCTCTTCTCGACCCTGATCCTGTCCCACTTGTTGTCATGCACACATACAAACGCAACAACAGCTGGATAATTCCGGTGAGAAATATATTCCCAGTATAAACAACGTATACATGCAATCATATAACAGATATAAAAGCAAATGACAGTTATCAATAACATGTATCATAATCCGAAAGACATGAATTGATATAAAACTATAAATCGAACTCTGGACTCGTAATCTTTGACTCGACTCTTCTCTAATCTAGGGATCCCGGTCGAATAAGAACGCAACCTTTTCCCACCTACTCTCCCAGCTAGATGGTGGTACGTTCTTATTCCCAGACTTTGGCATTCTGTATCGAATTTCTGCAGTAAGATTCGATCTAATCCTAAGCACATCGATACACCAAAATTCCAATGTCTTGGCGGCTCTGCCGAAGACTAGGCACATCTGCCCAAGACTATAACTCATGCTTTACTATAAATCAATAGACGAAGCATATCAATCTCATGAATTGCAAACATCAATGCAATAAATAAAGTATGTGGTTTTGGGAAAACTCAAGTCAAATCTAACTTGATTCATATCTTCTCGGTTGAACATTGATTTATACCTTTCTTTTGTCGGTCTGACGAAGTCAAAGTCTTGAAGTCGAAGTTGTCAATATCAAATCTGGAATTGACATTTGAGAAGTACCATATCAAGATACAATCTTAATCATATCTTGATCAATATTCAATCAAAGAATTATCGACGACATAACGGCACAATCTCGATACCCAACCAATCAAACAACAACAAGATAAACTCTGCACAATCTTAATCATCACCCTACAATCACCCTCAAATTTTGTGCCATCTCATTCACATATGCTGGAAAATCAATAATAATTGTATATACGGTCCGTTCTTCGATCCGGTTTCAATTATACGATGTCTACTACCTCAAGAACACATATTAGTCATCAAACGAAAATGTCTCCAACACATAATTTCTGAACCATGCTGGAAATGGATAAAACTTACATCTTTGTGAAGCTCTGGACGAAAGGATCTCGGAAATGTGTTCGGATCAAAATTCGGATGGCCGGATCTTGAAAAACACAAGTTCTACTAGATGAAGAAAACTTTCAAGGAGCTTTTTGATTTTCTTGCTACAGAGTTCTGAAGTTTGAAGAAAATGAAGGAGACTACACATATATATTGCATGGCAAGACCAAGTGGCTCATTCTTTGTGCTGCACGTCTCGTGCATATGCGCGACCAGCATCGGCGCATATGCGAGAGACCTATTGTCTCGGCGCATCAGAATTCTTCTGCTCGCGCATATGTGCGCCATGACCCTTGCATATGCGCGAGACCTACTGTCTCGGCACTTGTCAAGTTCACTAGCTCGCGCATATGCGCACCTCGTCTCGCGCATATGCGCGAGGTCTTCTGCCTCGGCACATGATACTCGCGCATATGCGCGCCTCTCTGCCGCGCATGCACGCGAAGTCTGTTGTATTCTACATATGCCAAACTCATGCATGTCTAATTCTGGTCTCGGAGTGGTCCTTCTATAAAATTACATCAATTCAAAATCAATAATCTCAGATTAACAGAATAAAAATCTCAGACATTACATTTCTCCCCCTCTAAGATCTTATTTCGTCCCCGAAATCATAGGCAATCAATTCAGATATAAGAAGAAGGAGACATAAGCTATATAAGAAAACTCACATCAAGAAAATAAATCTGGAAACTTCTGTCTCAGAGCTGATTCTGTCTCCCAAGTAGCTTTTTCAATGCCATGACGACTCCACTGAACTTTCACAAGAGGAATAGTCTTCGTTCTGAGCTGGTTTTCTTTACGATCAAGAATCTGGATCGGCTTTTCAAAATAACTCAGTGTCTCGTCGAGTTCTGCCTCGTCTGGCTGAATAATATGAGAAGCATCAGGAAGATACTTCCGCAATAAAGATACATGAAAGACATCATGTATTCCAGAGAGGGAAGGAGGGAAGGCAAGTCGATAGGCACGATCACCTATCTTCTCCAGAATCTCATAAGGACCGATGTAACGTGGAGACAACTTCCCTTTCTTGCCAAATCTGACAACGCCTCTGAAATGAGAAATCTTTAGAAATACTCTGTCTCCCACCTCAAATACTAACGGTCGACGGCGGATATTGGCATATTTGGCCTATCTGTCTTGAGTCGTCTTCATTCTCTACTGAATCAGATTCACTTTCTCTGTCATATCTCTAATCATGTCAGGTCCAAACTAAGGTACCTCAGAAATATCATCCCAATAGAGAGGGGATCTGCACTTCTTGTTGTACAATGCTTCAAATTGCACCATCTCTATACTCTTCTGATAGCTTTTGTTGCAAGAAAACTCACAAAGTGGCAAAGAATCTTGCCAACTAGTGCCAAAATCTAGCACTACAGCTCTAAGCATATCCTATAATATCTGGATAGTCCGCTCTGACAGTCCGTCTGTCTGGGGATGATATGCGGTACTCAAATGTAACTTCGTACCTAGAGCTTGCTGCAAACTGTGCCAAAAGTGCGAAGTAAATCGAGGATCACGATCTGATACGATCGACTTTGGCACTCCGTGCAATCTGACCACTTCTTTGACATAAATCTCTGCCATCTAGTCATGTCTGTACGTCATTCTGTACGGAATAAAGCATGCGGATTTGGTTAATCTATCAATCACGACCCAAATCGCATCACAACTTCTGGAGGAACGCGGTAGCTTCGTCACAAAATCCATAGAAATGTGATCCCATTTCCACTCTAAAATGGATAAGCTATGCAACAGACCTCCTGGTTTCGTTCCTTATGCTTTCACTTGTTGGCAATTCAGACATCTGTATACAAACTCTGCAACATCTGCTTTCATTTGTTTCCACCAAAACTGTTTTTTCAAATCATTATTCATTTTTCTGCCACCAGGATGAATACTGAATCGACTACTGTGCGCTTCTGACAATATCTGTCATTTCAATTTAGAAACATCTGGCACAAAAAGACGATTATTCACATATACACATCATTAGGAACCTGATATTCTGATCGATGCCCTGCTCTGACCATCACAATTGATTTCTGAATATTCTGATCAACTTTCTGAGCTTCTTTAATTCTCAAAAGCATCTCTTGTTCGACTTGAATAGCATAGAGTCTCAACGGTTTACAAGCTGTGTAACGACCCATTACAGGCCCAGTGGACCGCCCATACGGCCCACTGCCCCGATCGACCCAAGGCTATCCCGATCTTGGGCTCCTTCAAAGGGGCCTTTTCCCTCACGGGCTTTCCAGAGGCGTCGTACGGGTTACTCATAGGACTCTCCACACCAGGTTGGTGGAGTGATACCTCCCCAAGTCTCGAACCCATGACCTCCTGGCTTAAGTACATAGTTCAAAGAGACTTGATACCAATTGAGAGCTCAATTGGTACCAAGTCTCTTTGAACTATGTACTTAAGCTAGGAGGTCATGGGTTCGAGACTTGGGGAGGTATCACTCCACCAACCTGGTGTGGAGGGCCCTATGAGTAATGACGTATGTGGAAAGCCCGTGAGGGAAAAGGACCCAGTGGGAACCCAAGACGGGACAAGGCCCCCGAGGGAGCCCAAGATCGGGATAGCCCATGGTCATTACAATAAAAGGCGCTTTTTATTGTAACGACCCATTACAGGCCCAGTGGACCGCCCATACAGCCCACTGCCCCGATCGATCCAAGGCTATCCCGATCTTGGGCTCCCTCAAAGGGGCCTTTTCCTTCACGGGCTTTCCAGAGGCGTCATACGGGTTACTCATAGGATCTCCCCCTCCCCACCAAGGGGTTTCTTTTGCCTCCCCAGGACTCGATCCCATGACCTATAGGATAAGTACGTTGATATCAAGAGTCCTGGTACCAATGGGCGGTCCACTGGGCCTGTAATGGGTCGTTACAAGCTATTTCAAATACTAATCCAGACAAACAGAAATCTTCTATCAAATTCGAAACACCAATTGTCGATAAGGATAAAGAACATACCTTTCGACTTAGTGCATCAGCTGCTGCATTTGACTTCCCTGGATAATATTTGATTTCACAATCAAAATCTTTCAGAAAATCAAGCCATCTTCATTGCCTCATATTCAGTTCTAACTGTGAAAATAGATATTTCAAACTTTTGTGATCGGAATCAATCTCAAATTTCTTCCCGTACAGATAATGTCGCTAGATCTTCAATGCAAAGACGATGGTAGCCAACTAAAGATCATGAATCGGATAGCGAGTCTCATGTGTCTTTAACTGTCTCGAGGCATAAGCAATAACATTTCCTCGCTGCATCAAAACACAACCCAATCCTCTGTGAGAAGCATCACAAAAAAAAAAACAAAATCACCAGTACCTGATGGGATAGTCAACATCGGAGCACTGGTTAATTTCTTATTCAACTCCAGAAAACTGAATGCACACGCTTCTGACCAAACTAAAGGTGCATTCTTCTGAGTCAGCTGAGTTATCGGCTTAGCAATACTGCAGAAATATTTGATAAATCGTCTATAATAGCCTGCTAAACCCATAAAACTTCGTATCTCTGGTACTGACGTCGGTCTAGGCCAGTTGATCACAGCCTCCACTTTGCTAGGATCGACAGAAATCCCATCTCCAGATATAATATGTCCCAAAAATACAACCTGTCTCAGCCAAAACTCACATTTCAACAATTTGGCATACATTTTCTCAGCCCTCAGAATATTCAATACAATTCTCAAATGTTCAACATGATCAGTCATATTCTTCGAATAAATCAGAATATCATCAATAAAAATAATCACAAAATCATCGAGATACTTCTGAAATATACGGTTTATCAAACCCATAAAGACAGCTGGAGCATTCGTCAAATTAAACGACATGACTATAAACTCATAATGGCCATACCTGGTTCGAAAAGCTGTCTTCGAGATATCAGAATCTCTGACTCTCAGATCGATCTTGGAATAAACAGAAGAACCCTGCAACTGATCAAATAAATCATTAATAAGAGGCAAATGATATTTGTTCTTTACCGTAGCCTTGTTCAGTTGCCAGTAGTCAATGCAGAGTCGCATTGACCCGTCTTTCTTTCTGACAAACAATACTGGAGCACCCCAAGGAGAAACACTCGGTCCAATGTAACCCTTGGCCAGTAAATCTTCTAACTGCTCTTTCAACACTTTCAATTCAATCGGTGCCATTCTGTATGGAGTTTTAGAAATGAGAACAGTACCTGGTAACAATTCAATGCTGAAATCTATCTCCCGGACTGGAGGCAAACCCGGAATCTCATCTGGAAAGACATCAACAAACTCACATACCACTGAAAAATCTGCCAATGTAGGGCTCGCTTTCAGTACATCTACTGAATACACAAGGAAACCCTTTGCTCTTTTCTGTAATAATCGAGTCATTGATAAAGCAGATATCAAATGAATTCGCGCTCTGGAACCCTTACCGTAAAATTTCCATTCATCAGCCATATCTGGTATGAATCTCACAATCTTCTGGAAACAATCTACGGTAGCTCTGTACTTGGTCAGCATGTCAATACCAATTATGCAGTCAAAATCAGACAACCCAAGTACAATACAATCTAAATCTATCTCATGACCGTCAAACTGTAGCATACAATTTCTAATAGAAGTCACTGAAATAAGACCTCGCCCCAAAGGTGAAGAGACATATGCAACAGTAGATGAGGACTCAACAGGTAAAGCATTCATTAATGCAAATCGATAAGAGATAAATGTATGATATGCACCTGTATCAATCAATACATAAGCAGGATAACCACAAAGAGTATAGTTACCTGCCACAACATCATCAGGTACTTCTTGTTTCGGTTCCTCAGTCAATGCAAATACCCTGGCCTGCTGTCTCGGAGGCTGGCTAACAGTCTGGCTTCCTCCTGGCCTTGGCTGTGATTGGTAGGTGCTGGCTGAAAAGAGTGAACAACAGGTGATCGTTTATCAGGCTGAACCACTGATCCAGATGATTCTGCTCCCTGGGATCGTTGAGAACTTCGCTGGGGACAGACTCTGGCAAAATGTCCCTGCTGTCTGCAGATGTTGCAACTACCAAACACTCCTTGGTATTTCTCTATGGGATGTCTTCCTCCCCAAGTTCTACAATAGAACCCTGTATAACTTTGGCCCGAACCAATCTGTCTCGAACCACTGGAGCTGGATGAATTACTTCCCGATTTCTTAAACTGTTTCCCTCGGGCTTTTAAATGGTCCTTCTTCCCACTGATGCTACCACCACTATCAAATCTGGGAAGGGGCTCCTGGAACTGATTTGGAGGTTGTTGTTGTTGTTGTCTCTGTGTCTGAGCAACATACGAAGCACCTTTCTGCCGAGTCAGGCCTGCTTCAGCTCTTTTTGCTCGGTTCAAAGCATCAGCAAAGTTATTTGGTCTCACAGTGTTCACCAGTGTAAAGATCTCAAGATTCAACCCATTGATGAACTGATCAGCAACAGCTTCATCATTCTCGGCAACATGTGGAGCAAAACGCAACAAGGTATAGAATTTGGCCACATATTCTTCAATATTCAGCTGACCCTGTCTCAGATTAGCAAAATCTGCACCTTTGTCTTTTCTGTACGATACTCGGAAAAATCTTTGATAAAATTCAGTCTTAAAGATTTTCCAAGTAATAACCGTACCTCTATGCTCCAAAGCTCTTTTTGTCTTGAGCCACCAACTCTTTGCAACATTATGTAACTGATGCCCAATCAGTTTAACTCTACGCTCATTTGTATAATCAAGTGAATCAAACTACATCTCAATGTCATCAAGCCAACTCTCACAATCAACAGACGCCTCAGTGTCTTTTAGAGTCGATGGTTTGAACGACTGAAATCTCTACAACAGTGTTTCCATCGGTGTCCCTGTCACATCCACCTGATTACCTGAGGTACTACCCTGTTTTGGGGCTCTTCGAGGAGGCATATCTGATTATCAAAATGATTAGTACTCAAATATAACAAATCTGTTTCAGTCCTCCTCTGATCATCATACCTCTGATCAAGAATCGGTTCTCATTCATTCTCAATAGTACATGTTTCCAATCAAATCAGATAATCAAGTAACATGTATTTTATAAAGCAATAAAACATGCTATCATATCATAGAAGCAAGGAAATAAAATCAATCCACCTAGGCTCACTCACTTCTATTTCAATCTACGGAACCTACTGCTGTGATACCACCTGTTGTGGGGACCCGGGCGCTAATTCATTTTCTTAATCATTATTAGGATCAAATGGAACAATTAAGTAAACTGAGTGATAAAAAAATATATTTTTTTTTACAATACATGAGTGCGCAACATATGAAATAAATCTTATTTCATTTACGATATCATGTCTAGATCAAACGTACAAGTCTTGTACAAAAGTACTTCATAACAAACTATTGTTCATTCACTACATACCAGGTAATGAAAACAAATCTACTTCTGGGTCCGAATCTCCACGCTAGTCTCAATTTCTCATCCTCTTCTCGACCCTGATTTTGTCCCACCTGTTGTCATGCACACATACAAAAACAATAACAGCCGGATAATTCCGGTGAGAAATATATTCCCAGTATAAACAACGTATACATGCAATCATATAACAGATATAAAAGCATATGACAATTATCAATAACATGTATCATAATCTGAAAGACATGAATTGATATAAAACTATAAATCAAACTCTGGACTCATATCTCTGACTCGCCTCTTCTCTAATCTAGGGATCCCAGACGAAAAAGAATGCAACCTTCTCCTACCTTCTCTCCCAGCTAGATGGTGGTACGTTCTTATTCCCAGACTTTGGCATTTTGTATCGAATTTCCGCAATAAGAGTCGATCTACTCCTAAGCACATCATTACACCAAAAGTCCAATGTCTTGGCCGCTCTGCCAAAGACTAGGCACTTATGCCCAAGACTCTAACTCATGCTTTACTATAAATCAATAGACGAAGCATATCAATCTCATGAATTGCAAACATAAATGCAATAAATAAAGTATGTGGTTTTGGGAAAATTCAAGTCAAATCTAACTCGAGTCATATTTCTCGGTTGAAAATTGATTTATACCTTTCTTTTGTCGGTCTGACGAAGTCGAAGTCTTGAAGTCGAAGCTGTCAATATCAAATCTGGAATTGAAATTTGAGAAGTATCAACGTCGGCTATACTGTCAGAGTAGCAAGATTTGGGGCATCACCTGTGAGACCCTGAAAATAAAATAGTATTAATGGTATTTTTGTAAATAAGTTGAAAAATATTCAATTTATTTTGATGACATTTTTGTAATTAAGTTGAAAAATAATGAATTAATTTTAAGGACAAAATACTAATTAGTGACATATCTTGGTCATATGAAATCCAAATGATTTGAGATTTGGATATAACATAGAAAACTTAAAGTTATAGAAGTTTCATGTTTTGTGTTTTGGGAAATTTGATCGTTTGACTGGTCCAAAGGGATATACCAGCGTTAAAATATTACATAGTATATATTACATTATAATATACTATTTAAAAAAAAATTGGGATAAATTTGAAACTCACGTGAAAGTGAGTTTCAGAATATTTAACAGGGAGAGAAATGAGAGAGAGGAGAGAATAGATATAAGGTTTTCGATTTTTCTTTTCGATCGTGCGACTTATCGGTTTATCCAATCGACGAATCTACTTCAGTTCTGGGATCGTTGACACGAGGTCTTCGATTTGAGATATAAATTTTATAGTTTTGGTAATGTTTGAAATTCATCGATTTTTGGAATAAATCCGATAAATTGTTAAATCATACAGAAACTGAAGATTGTTGAATAATGTATGATTTTAACGGAGAAGAGATGATTATAGTGATGTTATTTTGAATTATTCTCAATTTATTATAATTAGAGAATTTTAATCGTTGAATTGAGATTGAAGACTTATTTGTAAGTTATTATTAATTCTGATAAATAGATGCGATAAAATAACAGACAAGAAACTAAGTTTTGAAGTCGTAATTGAATTATGCTATGATTTGACTTTGATATGAATTTTTGAAGTTTCAAAAGATATTTGAAACTTATATTATCGATTTTGAATATGTTGTTGATGTAGAAAGATTATTATACTGATATCTTCAAGCTACATCGACTGGAACGAAGAATTGAGGTATGTTGCGATCGAGTAATATACAACAGGTATCTGTATCATATGATATATGTTTTATTGATTTGACTGAGAATACATGTCTATGTGCCTTATTTGTTGAGTTGATGTGGCATACAAGACATGCACGTTGAGCTATGATGCTTGGATACCCTGATATGATTTGATTTGATTCTGGAGTTTGTGAACACGATGCTATGTTTGGTATTACATGACATTTAAAGCATAGTAATTGTGGCCCCGATGATTGATTGAGATTTGGGATTTGATGACGCTTTGTCGACGTTATCATATGAGTATCCCTGATTGAGGCCGGTGTGCCAGCTTGAGCATTTATTTGATAACGATTTGATTGATTCTGACATGTGCTCAGTGGAAGGGCATTTGACTTGATACCTCCACGACATACATGCATTGCATATCATATAACATTGTTTAGATATCTGTGGTATATATTGTGGTTGTTTCAGACTGAGCTTTGCTCACCCCAGAGGGGGCTGCTGTTGTCTTTGTATGTGGATAATGACAGGCACTTCAGGTTATCAGGAGATCGAAGATGGTACTTCTGGAGGGATTCATGGTTAATTTGAGGTTTCGTGGTCTTTCTCAGTACATATGTACATGTATTTATATACCGGAGTATGTCCCATGTATTTGATCTGGATTATGTGTAGGCTTGTTTTATATTGTGACATGTTGAGACGAGACTATATTATATACTATTTTTATTATTATAATTACAGTTGACATGTTTTGGGCTCATTGTAAAGAAAATTTAAATTCGTTTTCCGCTGTAATTAATTAACCCTAATAATATTGCCTTGTAATAACGATTAGGAGCTAAGGGCCCCACATCACCCCTGGCATAAACTGTAAACTCAAATCTCTGTATCTCCGCCTGTAGCTGTCTCTGAACCGACAAATGAGCAATCACTGCGACCTTCCTGCTCAGAGCGTCTGCAACCAAATTAGCTTTACCCGGATGGTAGCTAATGTCACAGTCGTAATCTTTTGCTAGCTCTAGCCATCTCCTCTACCTCATGTTCAGCTCTTTCTACGTGAAGAATTACTGCAGGCTCTTGTGATCCGTAAAAATCCTGCACTTCTCTCCATACAGTTATTGTCTCCAAATTTTCAGGGCAAATACCACTGTTGCTATCTCGAGGTCATGAGTCGGATAATTCTTCTCATGAATCTTCAGCTGTCTGGATGCGTAGGCTATAACTTTGTCCTGCCGCATCAGAATCGTACCCAAACCGAGCTTCAAAGAATCTGTATAAATCACAAACTCTCCTTGCCCTGATGGCATAGCTAGAACTGGTGTTGTGGTAAAAGCCGGCTTCAGTCTATCAAAGCTCTCCTGGCACTCAGATCTCCAAATAAACCTGGCATTATTCTTCGTCAAGGCGGTCATGAGCACCGTAATAGAAGAGAAGCTCTAAATGAATTTCCTGTAGTAACCAGCCAATCCCAAGAACCTACGGATCTCTGTCACGCTCTTAGGCACTGGCCAATCTCTAACTGCCTTGACCTTGCAAGGGTCGACCTCTATGCCATCCTGAGATACAATGTTGCCCAAGAATGCCACCTTGTCAAGCCAAAACTCGAACTTATTGAACTTGGCATAAAGCCGTCTGTCCTGTAATGTTTGCAATACGGTCCTCATATGCTGACTGTGCTCCTCTCTGCTCCTCAAATAGACCAGGATATCGTCAATGAAAACTATGACGAACTGATCCAAGTAAAGCTGAAACACGCGATTCATGAGATCCATGAAGATCTCTGGCGCGTTCGTCAAACCGAAGGGCATCACCATAAACTCGTAGTGCCCATAACGCGTCCAGAAGGCTGTCTTATGCACGTCAGACTCTCTCACCTTCAGCTGATGGTGTCCCGATCGGAGGTCTATCTTCGAGAACACTGATGCTCCCTGAAGCTGATCAAAAAAATCTTCGATCCTCGGCAACAGATACCTGTTCTTGACTGTAACTCTGTTCAGCTCTCGGTTGTCAATGCACAGTCGCATGTTGCCATCTTTCTTCTTGACAAATAGAACTGCTGCAGCCCAAGGAGAAAATCTAGGGCAAATGAAACCATTATCTAACAAATCATGTATATGATCTTTAAGTTCTTTTATCTCGGTATGTGCTAGATGGTAGGGTGCCTTAGATATCGGCACTGTCCCTGGCATGTGCTCAATAGAGAAGTCCACTTCTCTGTCTGGTGGAATGCTTGAAACATCGTTAGGGAAAACAATGGAGAACACACTGACCACATCCACGTCCTCGAGCCTCTGGCTGACTGGCTCGGACACTGACACAATGCTGGCCAAAAATGCCTGGCAGCCTCTCTTCATATGCTTCCTCGCGCACATGCAGGAAATGACGTGCGGCAACTGCTGGTGTCTGGCTGCCTCAAAAACAAAAGGCCTACCACTAGGCGGTCTGACAGACAGTGACCTCTGTCGAAATTCTATGACAGATCTGTTCAACGGAAGCCAATCCATACCCAGAATGATGTCGAACTATGGCAATGGTGGCACTGTCAAATCTTCTTGCACTGCATATTTCTGTAACCGAAGCTTCAATCTCTTCATTATCTGAGAAGTGAACATCTGGTCCCCAGATGGGATCGATACCCTGAACCCTAAATCCATCGCTACTGGTATGATTCCTAGTCGCTTGACGAAAGATTCAGATATAAACGAATGTGTAGCCCTTGAATATATCAATGCATGCGTTGTTACACCTGAAATATATATCCTCCATGTGACAAAACATACCATCAAATCTAATCACGTTGAATCAAAAGAAATTCCTTACAACAGTTATCCCAAAATCATGGAAAAAAATTACTGAATTGACCCGAGTATTCCTCAAAATTTTGGAATTTACAGTTTAGTCCTTAGAGTTTTGAATATTTGCAAAATAACCCCTTAAAAGTCTCAATTTCTAACCCCCAAACAATTGTATAAGTCCCGAGAAATTTAATATTAAATCTCCCAAAATCTCAAAAGTTTCGGAAAGAGTCCCCTGAAATCTCGATTTTTGCACTTAAATCCTCAAATTAACGGTTATTACAATTGGGTCCATAATATTACCAAATTAACCAATTAAATTCTTAACCCCAACTAGGTATAGCATGCATCCTAATTCCTTCTATGTTATCAATCTCACAAATTAAATCATAACAAACATATAACCCATGCAATCGAGTGATAAATTAAAATCTTAAACATAAGGGTTTTCAGTAATCAGCGTCGAGACTGGCTCTGCCTCGGCCTGCTCGGCGTGCATCACATACGCTCGGCCAGTAGTGGGGCCCTTGTTCCTAGGACAGTCTGCTGCATTATGGCCCTCTTGTCCAAAAATGAAGCATTTAAAGGTCTCTCACATGCACTTGCGAAATGAAACCTGTTGCACTGTTTGCAAGGCTGTCCGTCCTCTAGCTTAAGCGCCCCTGTCACTGTTGGATCTCGATTTTCTCATGCCCAAAATGCAGCGGAAGTTTTAAAATTTTTATTTTATTTTGACAATCAAAATATATTTTATGAGAACCCGAGATTTTACATTCCAAGACGAATCAATCAAGTAATACGAATTTGAAGTTTAACTCAAATAAGTAATACGAATTTGAAGTTTAACTCCAACTAAGCTTTAAAATTTTCGTTCCAACTAGATAATTTGAATATTAACGTAGATTTCAGCTAACTTAACTCGAAGAAATAGCTTCAAAGCTCGGAGATTAACTCAACGGGAGGCCAAGCTACAAGTAATCGCATCCATCAAAGTATTGTCCCAGGAGGAGTAAAACACCAGCTCAAGGACTCGATCTGTCAGCTCAAAGCAGCTCAACCAAGCTTGTCCTAACAAGACCAAAAAGGGAGCTATAAGTTGAGCCAAGAGTTTGGACAAATTAAATGTGCAGGAAATAACCTTTGCGTTAACCCATGAAGGAGCTGCGGGAGGAGCTAAGGGCTAGGACATCTTTAATATGCAAAGAATGAATCTTGATGCTTGAATATCCTTTGACCACCATAATGAACATAATAACTTCATTCTTGGAAGCCAAGAAATCGGCCAAGGCTAGGTGAAAGGACTTTTTTTTTCTATAAATACCGACTCAAGTGAATGAAAAATCATCCCACAAAGCAACACAAAAATTTCGGTCCTAGAATTCTACGTCAAAGCGCTAATGAAGTGAAGACAGTGATTGAAAAGAATACGTCAAGGTGCTGCAGAATTTTTGAGAAACAAGGTGTCAAAAATTCACAAATTTCGAACCTATTTCAAATCCCTTCGATTCCGCTGTGTCTGTCTAAAAATCTGAAATTTCGAACTCTGAGAAATCTAATAAGTTTGTTTGTTGTTTCTGAATTCTGTGTACGCTGTTACAATTCGAATTTGAAATGGGACGAGAATTGTGATTCTGTTCTGGCGCCCAATGGTGGGTATAAAACCATTTCTGTCTGGCCCTCACAAGTGGGTATAAAACCGAGTTCTGGCCTCACCCCTTAGAGGACTAACATATTGGGGACAATTTGACCATAGAAATGAGATGAGTAACAGTGTTTTGTCTGTTCTGAAATGATCTGAATTGTTTCTGTTTTGTTTGATAAGTTCTATCTTTCATTCGATTCGTTTCCGTTTTGTCAAATTAAGAATATGAAGTTTTGAAAGTATGTTAAAGAAAAATTTTAAAGAATTAAGTTCTATATGTATCTTTAGAATCGATCGACCCCCCACTTGCTGAGTGTTTTCCCAAAACACTCACCCCTTACAAATTTCAGATAAAAATGAAGAACAAGTG
The DNA here is from genome assembly GCF_012295235.1 of Primulina huaijiensis. Lineage (NCBI taxonomy): Eukaryota > Viridiplantae > Streptophyta > Magnoliopsida > Lamiales > Gesneriaceae > Primulina > Primulina huaijiensis. The sequence continues at coordinate 11,664,623 of NC_133309.1, read as the reverse complement.
AACAAGGAGGAGCAAGAAGCGTTTTGGGGATGGTGATAAGAATTCGAGAAATCAAGAAATTGTACTCTTTTCTAGTTTCTGCAAACTCTGGTGTAAAAGTTTATTCTTTTGTCATTGTAAGACAATATTCTATTTATGAAAAAGACTGGTTTGATTTGATATGAGGCTTTATTGTTTTCAATGTAATTGTTAAACAATGCCGGATGTCACCGATGCTTCGGACTCGGGGCGTCACATTTAAGTGGTATTATTGCCGCCATGTTCATAATCCCGCTGGGATTTTGATAGACAAAATTTGGCAAAAGCCTAGTGTATCCCAGTCTGAATCTAACTTTTATTTGTTCCCTAAACTTTTTATCAACTTCAAAAATCTATCCTTTCGATCGTTTCGCAACTCTTAATATCGAAAATTTTCCACGACAATTTTATTTCTATTATTTGTGCTTTTCTATCCTTTATACGATTCTGATGCTTTACCTCGATCTTTATCCTAGGAAATGGCTGCTCTACGTACGCGCGCACAGGCTGCCCTTCGTATGCGTCAGCTTACCATCGATAATCAAGCTAGGGAAATAGCGACCTTGAAAGCGCAACTGGCCAAGGAATGATTGGAGAAGCAGGAGCTTGGTGAGATTAGACACATACTTGAGACTGACGTGCAGCGATTGACTCATCACTTGGACTTGGCTGAGAGCCAACTTCTACAGATACCGACTGATTCGGCTCGCATTGCGCGCTTAGCTTCACTAAACAAGGATCTGCTGGAAAGAGTTGAGACAGAGAGAGAGCGCGCTACTCAGGCTCGTCAGCGTCAGGAAGATTTCAGCGCCAAGCAAGAGAGGTACATCTCAAAGCTTCACGGCACTATGGACAGACTCCAAGATCAGAACAACTATTTGCATCTGGTAATAGAGAACATGGAAGAAGAGGAAGAAGCACCGATGGAGGTGGCCGATGACGACAGTGACAGCGACAGCGACGGAGGAGAGGTTATAGACTAGATTAATATCAAGATTATAATAAAAATATTTGGATTGTAATGAAATTATGATTAAGAAAATATTATGTACTGAATTATTTTTAAATGAAACTTTCTATTATCTTATTGCATATTTAAAAATTGGATGAGTATACTATCAATAAAATTGTGTTTTTATCTTTATAGGAAAACAAACATGGATCTTCAAAGCACTATAAAGAAATTCAAAAACAACTTCAGGAAAAAGAGACAGAAATTAAAACACTGAAAAAAAAAAATGAAAAACTTGATAGAGACAACTACCAGCTGGATGAGAATAACGTATGCATGATGGAGGATCTTCGCGAAGCCAGAGAGGAAGAAAAAAAACTACGCGAGGACGTTAGACGTTATGCTGCCTATCATCTGGAGTCGGAACGTCGACACGATCTTGAAGAACGGATCGAAGAACAAAAACAGGATAGGATTCCTACACTCCAAATCCGGGATGATAGCCTTCTCAAAACACAACGCCGTCTTGAAGAACGGATCGAAGAACAAAAAATTGATGAGAAAGTAAGCCAATCAACAATACAGGAGCTTCAGGAGCAAGTAAACAACCTTGACCACCACAACACACAGTTACAAAATAATATTGATCAGCTACAGAATAACATGATCAATATGGAGGAACTCTTGGAAGAACTTGAAGCTAATCAAGAAGAAAATCCTATTTTAGAAGAGGAGATTAATGAGGCAGTTGGAGATGGTGAAGTCATAGACGAGTAGAGAGAGAGCTCTAGATTAGGCATCGATTGTGTCCATAATTATTTGATTAATCAATTGCTTTGAAACTTTTCATTGTATGAATTTCAAGATTTAATGAAATTATTTTAATTTTACATTATGGAAAATAAATTAATAAAATATATGTTATAGGAAATGGCAGGCAGACCACCTCGAAACAACCGTAACCCTCGTGGCGCCAACCAAAATGAAAATCCACCACCACCACCGAGAGTGAATCTCAGTCAAGAAGACATGATGGCGATAGCTACTATCGTAGCCGCGACATTGCAAGGATTCGTGAACCCATTGGCTAACGCAATCCAACCACCCCAAGCACCACAACCTCATGTAATTAAATACCATTATGAATCTCTGAGAAAAAATCGAGTTCCAACCTTCGATGGGAACCCAGACCCGGAAGTCAGCCACAACTGGCTGAAGAATATCGAAACACAACTGCATTTAATGGAAATACCTGAAGAACTGAGAGTGGAAGTTGTAACACCGTTTTTGGAAGACCGAGCTAGGAAATGGTGGGAAACTGTGTCACCATCTCTAGCAGAAATGGAAGAAATCACATGGCAGGTTTTCAAAAGAGAATTTTTGAAACAATACTACCCAGCCGAGTTTCGTCTGCAGAAGCTAAATGAGTTTGAAAATTTCAGGCAGACATCGGATATGACAGTAATGGAATATACCTCAAAATTTAATGAATTGGGAACCTACGTCCCAATAATTATGTCTGATGAAACCTTGAAGATGCATCGTTTTATGAAAGGACTGAGCAGCCGGATTCAATCGGCTTTGGCAGTATTCAAACCAAACCATTTTGCTGATTTGATGGGAGCGGCAATAAGCGCGGAAACAAATATTAAGCGCCGTGAAGATGAAAACAGAAATAAGAGTCCGTTATCTTTTGTTTAGTAAAGGAAAGACGAATAGCTTCTGAACTTCGATATTGGAGCAGAAAGTTTCTGAGCTTTTGGGACTGGAGCTTGGCTTTGAAATGATCGATCATGGGTTCTTTCTGGTTAGAGTCTATAAGGACTATCTCCATGCAACCAAACAACCCAAAATGGTCACATATTTAAGAAGCCAAATCATTCCAGCGGACCTCCAAGAGGAAATTTTAACAATACTGGCAACACCGAAGGAAAGTGGTGCGATACATGTCGACAGAAGCATGTTGGAGAATGTTACCGGAAGACGGGCGCTTGTTTTAAATGCGGAAAGGTGGGTCATAGAATTAAAAATTGTCCAGACAACAAGGACAAAGAAATGGGGCCCAGTAAGCAAAATGGAAACAAAACCAATGCACGGGTATATGCAATCACCCAAGAGGAAGCTGATATCACCAATGAAGTGGTAGCAGGTACTATCTTACTCAATGAAATGCCTGCATATACCTTGTTTGATTGTGGTGCTACGCACTCGTTTGTGTCTAGAAGATTTGCTAAAAAGCTTAAATTTGAACATGATACTCTTAGTGAACCATTAAGAGTGGCAACAACGGCTTGTAAAAAAATTGAGACACACAAAGTGTATCGAAACTGTAAAATTGGTATCAGTAAACAAACTTTTGAAGTGGAATTGATTCAACTCAATATGGTTGAGTTTGACATCATTTTTGGAATGGACTGGTTTGCTAAAAACCATGCCATAGTGGACTGTCAAAAGAAAGAAATTAGGCTTCAGACTTCGACCAAAGAAGAAGTCATATACCACGGAAAATTCAAGGAAAGGAAATCTCTGTTATCCGCCTCACAAGCGTGGAAGGCCATAAAAAGACGAGAAGAAATCTATCTGGCAATGATCACTGAGATCAAGGGAGAAGAAGTCCCAAAGTTGGAAGATATTCCAATTGTTCAGGATTTTCCAGATGTTTTTCTCGAGGAATTACCTGGTGAGATACCCGATAGGGAAGTGGAATTCGAAATTAATTTGGTCCCTGGTGCTGCACCGATCTCAAAGGCACCATACCGAATGGCTCCAGCCGAATTGAAAGAGTTAAAGGAACAACTTCAGGAATTACTGGACAAGAAGCACATTCGTCCCAGTGCATCCCCGTGGGGAGCCCTAGTACTATTCGTCAAGAAGAAGGACGGGAGTATGAGGCTATGTATTGACTATCGGGAGTTAAACAAGATCACCATAAAGAATAAGTACCCACTCCCAAGAATAGACGATCTTTTTGATCAGCTAAAGGGAGCCAAAGTTTTCTCAAAACTTGATCTATGATCTGGTTATCATCAACTGAAAGTCAAAACTGAGGATATCCCTAAAACTGCTTTTAGGACAATATATGGACATTACGAATTTACATTAATGCCTTTTGGTTTAACAAATGCTCCTGCAGCATTCATGGACTTGATGAATCGAGTGTTCAAACCGTACCTCGACAGGTTTGTGGTTGTTTTTATAGATGATATCTTGGTGTACTCACCAAGTGAAGAAGAACACCGAGAACATTTGCGTCTCATGTTGCAAACACTGAGAGAAAAAGAACTATATGCCAAATTCAAGAAGTGTGAATTTTGGTTAAAAAGTGTGGTGTTCCTAGGACATATAATTTTTGAATTTGGGGTGTCCGTAGACCCAAAGAAACTAGAGGCAATCAAGGATTGGCCACAACCGAAGACAGTAACTGAAGTAAAAAATTTTCTTGGTTTAGCTGGCTATTATATGAAGTTTGTGGAAGGATTTTCATCAATTGTCATTCCTCTTACTAAACTTACCCAGAAGAACTCAAAGTTCAGTTGGAATGAAGCATGTAAGAAGAGTTTTGAAACCCTGAAAACAAAACTCGCAACTACACCGGTATTAATCCTCCCTGAAGATGGCAAGGACTTCACAGTATATAGTGACGCTTTAAAAGAAGGATTAGGGTGTGTACTTATGCAAGAGGGTCAGGTAATTACTTATGCCTCACGGCAACTAAAACCATATGAGCAGAATTACCCCACCCAAGACTTGAAGTTAGCCGCAGTGGTATTTGCGCTTAAAATCTGGAAGCACTACCTTTATGGAGTAAAATGTGAAGTTTTTACTGACCACCAGCCTCAGGTATATTTTCACCCAAAAAGAATTAAATATGAGGCAAAGAAGGTGGATGGAACTTCTAAAAGATTATGATTTGGTAATCAATTATCCTCCGGGTAAGGCGAATAAGGTGGCAGATGCTTTAAACCGAAGAAACTTTGGAAAAGTAAGCTTATCTTCACTATCAGCACAATCAAGACTCCGGGAAACCATCAAATTGAAGCAGAGCCAAGATACCTCTATATTTAAAATTAAGGAACAGATCCAAGAAGGAAAACTTCCAGAATTTCCAATTGATGAGAATGGTATCCTTTGGATGGAAGGACGGTTGTATGTGCCCGATGTCGATGGAATTCGAGAAGAAGTAAGGACCGAGGCACATAAATCGAGATTTTCAGTACATCCAGGGAGCACCAAAATGTACAGAGGCCTGAAGAACAATTACTGGTGGAATGGAATGAAGAAAGACGTAGCCGTCTTTGTTTCTAAATGCCTAACCTGTCAACAAGTCAAGGCAGAACATCAAAGGCCTGGAGGACTTTTACAGCCATTGGAAATACCAACATGGAAGTGGGATAACATCTCCATGGACTTTATAGTCGGACTACCAACATCAAGACAAGGTCATTATGGAATCTGGTTAATCGTTGATAGATTGACGAAGTCTGCACATTTCTTACCGGTACGGATGATTTACAACCTGGATAAACTTGCTACCTTGTATATGGACAGTATAGTGAGACTACATGGAGTCCCGACAAGTATACTGTCTGACAAAGATCCAAGATTTGTATCAAGATTCTGGAAAAGTTTTCAAAATGCGATGGGAACCAAAGTCACTCTCAGCACAGCCTATCATCCTCAGACTGATGGCCAAACAGAGAGGACAATTCAAACCCTCGAGGACTGTTGAGAGCGTGTGCTCTGGATTTTCATGGAAATTGGAGTGAGCAGTTACCGTTGATAGATTTTTCTTATAATAACAGCTACCGCAGTAGCATTGAGATGGCTCCGTATGAGGCTCTGTATGGCCGAAAGTGTAGGTCGCCTCTATACTGGAATGAAGTCGGAGAAAAGGCTATTACTGGACCAGAGCTCATTCAAATAACCGTTGACAAAGTAGCCATAATCAAGGAAAGACTCAAGACAGCCCAAGATAGACAAAAGAGCTAGGCAGATTTGAAGAGAAGACCGTTGGAATCGGAAATCAGTGAAAAGGCTTATGTCAAGGTCTCTCGTATGAAAGGAGTAGTTCGGTTCAGTAAATCCGGAAAGTTAAACCCGAGATATGTGGGACCGTTTAAAATATTAGAAAAGGTGGGAATCTTAGCCTACCGTCTTGCTTTGCCGGCTGATATGTCCAGGATTCACAATGTTTTCCACATCTCACAGCTGAGGAAGTATGTCCCAGACCCGAATCATGTACTCAAGGTTACACCACTGATCATTGAAGGAAAACTCAACGAAGAACTTAAATACGAAGAAGTCCCTACTCGAATAGTGGACTCAAAATACCAAGTGTTGAGAAACCAGACAATACCTTATGTCAAGGTACAGTGGTCAAATCACACTGAAAGGGAGGCAACTTGGGAACTCGAGGAGAAAATGTGATCACAATACCCTCATCTATTCGAAAGATCAAACTAATACAAGTTGCGAGGACGAAACTTTCAATAAGGAGGGAGGGATGTGAGAACCCGAGATTTTACGATCCAAGACGAATCAAGTAAGTAACACGAATTTGAAGTTTAACTCAAACTAAGCTTTAAAATTTTCGTTCCAACTAGATAATTTGAATAATAACTTAGATTTCAGCTAACATAACTCGAAAAAATAGCTTCAAAGCTCGGAGATTAACTCAACGGGAGGCCAAGCTACAAGTAATCGCATCCATCAAAGTATTGTCCCGGGATGAGTAAAACCCCAGCTCAAGGACTCGATCTGTCAGCTCAAAGCAGCTCAACCAAGCTTGTCCTAACAAGACCAAAAAGGGAGCTATAAGTTGAGTCAAGAGTTTGGACAAATTAAATGTGCAGGAAATAACCTTTGCGTTAACCCATGAAGGAGCTGCGGGAGGAGCTAAGGGCTAGGACATCTTTAATATGCAAAGAATTACTCTTGATGCTTGGATATCCTTTGACCACCATAATGAACAAAATAACTTCATTCTTGGAAGCCAAGAAATCGGCCAAGGCTAGGTGAAAGGACTTTTTTTTTCTATAAATACCGACACAAGTGAATGAAAAATCATCCCACAAAGCAACACAAAAATTTCGGTCCTCCTCTCCCTAAATAGCTCTCAATCGATACTCAAGGAAGAAGGAGGAGGAATTTGTACGGTTCGAGTGCTAGATCTCTACGTCGAAGCGCTGCTGAAGTGAAGACAGTGATTGAAAAGAATACGTCAAGGTGCTACAGAATTTTCGAGAAACAAGGTGTCAAAAATTCACAAATTTCGAACCTATTCCAAAAATACAAGTAAGTGGGCTTTTGTTACATATTTTGTTGTATTTTTAAACTTTGATATAAATAATGTGACATGCATATATGTGTGTCCTTATTTTCGAAAATGGCTATCTATTTTGTTTAAAATTACGATCGATTATGTGTTTCTTCTATGTTTCGAATCCCTTTGATTCCGCTGTGTCTGTCTAAAAATCTGAAATTTTGAACTTTGAGAAATCTAATAAGTCTGTCTGTTGTTTCTGAATTTTGTGTACGCTGTTACAATTTGAATTTGAAATGGGACGAGAATTGTGATTCTGTCTGGCCCCCAATGGTGGGTATAAAACCATTTCTGTTCTGGCCCCCAATGGTTGGTATAAAACCATTTCTGTCTGGCTCCCACCGGTAGGTATAAAACCGAGTTCTGGCCTCACCCCTTAGAGGACTAACATATTGGGGACAATTTGAGCATGGAAATGAGATGAGTAACATTGTTTTGTCTGTTATGAAATGATCTGAATTGTTTCTGTTTTGTTTGATAAGTTCTGTCTTTCATTCGATTCGTTTCCATTTTGTCAAATTAAGAATATTAAGTTTTGAAAGTATGTTAAAGAAAAATTTTAAAGAATTAAGTTCTATATGTATCTTTGGAATCGATCGACCCCCACTTGCTGAGTGTTTTCCCAAAACACTCACCCCTTACAAATTTCAGATAAAAATGAAGAACAAGTGAACGAGGAGGAGCAAGAAGCGTTTTGGGGATGGTGATCAGAATTCGAGAAATCAAGAAATTGTACTCTTTTCTAGTTTATGTAAACTCTGGTGTAAAAGTTTATTCTTTTGACATTGTAATACAATATTCTATTTATGAAAAAGACTAGTTTGATTTGATACGAGGCTTTATTGTTTTCAATGTAATTGTTAAACAATGCCGGATGTCAACGATGCTTCAGACTCGGGGCGTGACATATTTGTTTGAACACTCGTATTATTTTATGATTAAACATTCATAAGGAGTTTAATAATATACCTTTAGTGAATTGATTCACTTGGCTCCAACTAATCCGGCATAGGCGGATATAACTCTTGATGAATTCCCCACGAAATTTCTTCAAGAACTCTTTTCTTTATTCTTCTAATCTGGTCCACGACTAGAAGAGTTGTTCATCTTCTAATTTGCTCTAGAAAAATAGAAGATATTTTACGAATGAGATCAAAGTTTGAGAGACGGCTCAAACTCCTTATCAAAAAGAGAGGGCCGAAATTTTGAGAGAGGAAGGGGAGGTATTTTCGAAAAACACAAGAGAGTGGAGGCTAGGGTTTTTCAAAAATTGCGAATGAATTGTGTTTAACCCTAAGCCAAATACACATATATATAAACTTAGGGCACATTAATTAAACTAAACACTTAATGATCTTAATCAATTAATTATTCTAGTCCAACTAGTTTTATTAATTAATAAATATTTTAAAGTCCAATTAAGAACCTTAAATCTCTTATAAATTCAACATTTGAATTTAATATTTAAATTATAAATTCAACTCCTTGAATTTATCACCTCAAAAATTTAATATTTAATAAACTCAACTTTTGAGTTTAATAAATTAAATCCATCATAATTTCAACATTTGAATTTAATATTTAAATCATAAATTCAACTCCTTGAATTTATCACCTCCAAAATTTAATATTTAATAAACTCAACTTTTGAGTTTAATAAATTAAATTCTCAAATTTATAAATTCAACTCCTTGAATTTATTTTCTCCAAATTTCATAAATTCAACATCTTAAATTTACTATCTCATAAATTCAACTCCTTGAATTTATTTTCTCAAAATTTAATTATCATAAATTCAACTCCTTGAATTTACTATATCATAAAATAAATTCAACTCCTTAAATTTATTCTCTCAATAGGAACAAATGATTCAATGCTTGTGTGACCCTCAATGGTTCAGGGATACAGCTATCCGTGGGTTCACAATTCTTTGTGATTCAGGACATAATCCTTTATTCGGGCTTACCCATTATTTGCCCCATTCTATGTATCAACAATTGATCATGAGAATGTCAGAAATTTTATTTCTGATTAAACCCATCGAATCATGGTAAGAGTGTCTAGTAGCATCGCACCATGATTCCATAGGTATCACTGATAGTGCCTGCAAGAACCAGTCGATTATGATTAACGTACAGTACAGTCCCTTCATCTCATATATCCCGATCGAATCTGCAACCATTGGTTCATCGAGAGTTGCATAATAATTCGATAACTATGTGACACATATAAATAGTGGCATCGCATGTACTATTAGAGAACTCCTTCTCCAACGTACATATCATACTCTGGCCAGAGATTCCACGCGCTATTATTTCATCAGATCACATAGGATATCCGCACCCGTAGGTGAGCGGTGAATCCCCGACTGCAATGCACTGGCTCCTATATGTGTCGCAACTGTACACAACCTCACCACCTGGTGGCTCTCCTGGAGCCGGTAAACGAGTCAAAGCACAGCCCTAGCATATAGAGCCTCAATGTTGTCCTAGGTCGTAAGGACTAATGATGTACAATCATAACCACAGACTTATACTCTTTATAAATGATAACCACATGAAAAGTCCGAGGGAGGGTTGTTCGGTATATTAATCATATGACTACCCATCTGCATATTTGGACATCTCTATGCCCTTACCAAGAAATGCAGTACACAACATCACAGATGCTAGTCTCGAGCTCAAGCGACATTTATCCATGTTTTAGGCGGTTGAATCGACTAGGAACGAATTTAGAAAATGCAGTGTTTAGAAATGAGTTTCAACATCGAATTACGATTCATTTGTATAAGCATAATCAAGGACTTTATCTGTAGAGTCCCGTATTTCGTATTTGTAAATTTGTGGAATTTTTTTAAAAAAATTTTCTCTAAATAAATAACATGCCTCATTCATAAAATAAACTGATAAAAAGATTTAATGTTAAAATAGCAGCGGAAGTAAATGTTGTTTTCAAACCACAACTTAAAAATTTTTCAACAAAATAAAAATGAGTTTAAGCATAAAAAGATAAATAAACCGAAGCATGAGGTCCTCGGGTTCCTACTTCTACTGACCCAAGCTGGCTCACTAGTCCCCGCCCTCGGTCCCGACCTCATCAGTACATACAACAATCAAGTCTAATGAGTCTAAAGACTCAACATGCATATATTGTGAATAACAAGTAAATATCATAAAATCGCATGCAAAGTAAAAATATCATATTGTAAAGCGTAACGTGAAAATCGTGTCATGAGTAATTATAAATATGTGCATATCTGGAAAATCGTACGTAAAATGTTTGCTCGATAGAGTCCTGTCATAAAATAGCATATCATAATTTTCTGTAGAGATAATGTTCTACGCAAGTGGACCATAACATAACATGAATCGTCTGATCAGACTAAACTACAGTATACTGGGTGGTAGAGATCATCACAGCCCTTGGACTGGATATCCGTACCCATACATAAACATAAATCGGTCGTAACTCACCGGATGAAGCAATACCATAAGCGTAAGGTGGCCACAAGACATATCGCATATATCTCAAAAATAAACATTTTATATTTTATGCACGTAATATAATTAAAATCGTGTTTTTATTTTACCAATTGCGTTGGATCGTTCCTAGGCTCGCTGCGACCTAATTCTAACATGAGAAACATGCAAATAAACTCAACTTGACCAATACTTCAAAATCGAACTAAAAACGAGACAATTACATCCAACAAACTTAGTATTCAACCATGGCTTCGTACCAACCCAAACCGACATTGAACCATCGTTTAGCCATGATTAAAATACACCTGAAATGATGAAATAATGTTCATACTAACTGAAATGCATGAAAATGGTGAATGGAGGCCAAATTCGAAAAACGCTCTTTCTAGAGTCACTTTGGCACATTGCACCGTAAATTCTCGTATGACCTCTAAACGTAACCAAATCACAAACGGCCAAAAACATGACCTTCCTAACTCAATGAGGCACTGTACAGTCATAGGCCATAGGCTAAAATCCAACCAAGAACTCGAAACAAGCCTCTGAACCGAAGCTCAAATTGTTGTCAAAAAAAATGAAGCCGCAGCTGTTGTGCTTCCTTGCTTTGTTTACGAGGCTATTGGTCATTGGGGCTTGAACCACCAACCAGAGCCCCTTACCAACATCCTAAAATGTGGCTTGAACCTTGGCTCAAGGCCCTAGGCCAACCACAATCCAAGCAACCACCCAAAACAATCCAACGCTTCACCCGAGAAATCATACTGCACGCGTGGGGTGTTGCTTTTGTTTTGCTGTCAAATAATGGATCCAATGGATATGAGGTTAACCATGGTCCATGCTAGAAATGTTAAGGTGTTGTATGAGTCATGGCTAAGGGCAAGAAGCCAACCACAACCCACCTAAACACCACAAGTCCGAACAACTCACACGCAAGAAAAAATCAGAAACTTGAAAACCGAAGGGGCACTTGTCTTGTTTGTTTTAAAAACCGATGGGACCATGAACCAAGCCATGAAAGGTCATCTTGGTCACGTCCTAGACTTGATAAAGAAGTGTTCAAACCATGGTTACAGGCCCTGGGCCAACCACAATCCAAACCATCACCTTAGACATCCAACAACAGAAATCGAGACTCACATTGCAACTATGGGGAAAGTTGCTGTCAAGTCTCTTCCTCCAGCGTGTAGGGGCTGGAACCCATGGACTAACACGACTCTAACATGCTCTAGTACATGACTAGATGCAGCCTTGAGCCCCTGGAACAGAGCCAAACCCTGAAACCACAAAAACAAGCCAACCCGTGATGCACAAGGAAGGTCCGAAAATATTCTGCACAGATTTGTTTCAAAACATGTTGTCATGATTTCGGTTTTGCTAGTAAAATCATGAACATGTGATGTTTTAAAATGCCTATAGGACTTGATTGAAGAGAAATGAAGGATATAAACATGCCTGGAAATTGTTTTCGAAAGAAACAAACAATTACGACGAACGCGGCGCGGCGAAGACTGAGTTCTTTTTTACTTGTTTTCTCTCTTATTTTTTTCTTGCTTCTCACGATTTTTTACTCTGCTGATTTACTATGAATTTTCGAAGGTAAGGGTGTGAGGGAGTGTCAAGGAATGAAGGGAAGGCTTCCAAGGAAAATAAAGGAGTCATGAAAGGCAATTTAGATCAGGGGTGCAAGTGATGAGTTGATTGTCAATTCAATTATTCCCTTTCCTACTTGTTGCTCATATTGCATGGCTTAATTATGTTAGATTGGTGGGTTGAGGGAGATTAGTTGAATAATGGTGTTAGACTTATCACTAAATGGTGAGTTAAAAAGGGAGGGAATATCATACCATGCATGGCCATTGAAGGAAGTCTAGAATGGAGAGTTGCCAAAGATATATGGATTGATCTTGGAGGGGGCCGAAATTTGCTAAAGAAATGAAGGTAAAATATTGCTTAAATCTTGTATTTTAACTCCTTAAAGTTTTAAACACTTATTATGTATTTTAGTAAATTAATAAATTAATTTAGGATAACTATTTTCTTGCATGGCATGGCTTGATCTTAAAATTAATTACTAACATGTTAAGTTATTATTTCTTGAATATATTAGGCCTAGATTAATTTATTCCAATTGGTTACACATTTTAATTTAGGCTTTTAATTAATTATTGGACATAAAAGAACTTATTTAATAAATTAACTCCAATTAATTAAATAAATCCTTAAACATTCTTTTACATTAAAATACATTATTCCTTGACTTAAATTAAATTTAGGAATATTTTCTTATTATAAATTTTATCTCAATACTCCAACTCCAGTACGGCCTCACGTATTTAACTAAAAGATGAAAACTAAACTTCTTCGAAAAATAACTAATCATGACTTAACAAATTTTTAAAAATATGAATTTAAACCCTCATGCATAGAAATCATTTTAATTTAAATAATAGTAATTATGCATGGCTTATACGTAGTCTAATTTATCGGGTTCTACATTATCTATGCTGATCGCGTGTGTATACAGATAAAATGAAACGAAAGCATTAAAAGTTACATTTAAGGGTTGATTTTTGAATTTTCTGTAATTTGGGGAATTTAACATTTAGGTTTTCGAAAATTTCACAATTTATGAGGTTAAATTTCCAAAAAATTTTATGGGGTCATTTTTCATATTTTGAAAAGTTTGGAGGAACAAAGTGTAATTTTCGAAACTTTAAGGGGCTAATTGGAAATTCTCGATTTTTGAGGGCTAATTCCAAAATTTTTGATGAATATTTCGGTTAATTCGTCGAAATTTTGAGGATTTTGATATAATTGCCGATAAGAAATTTCTTAAACTTCAACACGATTAGATTTGATGGTATGTTTTATCGAAGGGAGGATATATATTTGAGGTATAGCCACGCATGCATTGCTAGATTCAGGGTCTACACATTCGTTTATATCTAAATCTTTCGTCAAGCGACTAAGAATCATACCAGTGGCGATGGATTCAGGGTTCAGAGTATCGATCTCATCCGGAGATCAGATGTTCACTTCTCAGATAGTGAAGAGATTGGAGCTTCGGTTGCAGAAATATACGTTGCAGGCAGATTTTATAGTGCTACCATTGCTGGAGAACCTCCCTGTCTAATGATTCTGGTTTCAGTTCCCTTGGCTCGATCAAGAGCCTCAGTAAAAGTTTTAGGCCTTTCGATATTAACCATGGTAAATATATATGGGTTTAGACAATTTATGAAGTGATCGGCCTTAGCTTCTTCATCGATGCCACATGAGGCGCAAATCTCAGTAAATTCGAAAACTTAGCAACATAGTCCTCAACATTCAGATTTCCCTGCTTTAAATTTTCAAACTCGGCTCCTCTGTCTTTCCTGTAAGAGGTAGTAAAGAAACGCTGATAAAATTCAGATTTAAAAATATCCCAAGTAACGATCGTACCTCGAACTTCTAAAGCTTTCTTTGTCATGATCCACCAACTTTTAACAACATCTAATAACTAATGAACAACTAACTTGATTCTAAGATCATCTGGATACTCATGAGATTCAAATAATTGATCTATATTCTCCAACCAGTTCTCACATTCTAATGCACTCTTGGTACCCTTCAGCATCGGTGGGTGCAGATACTGAAAATTGGCTAACATTATCTCCATCGGAGTCAGAGTTATATCACCTGAGTATGAGTAGCACTGCCCTGATCTTGTGCCACTGGTACGTTTTGTCTAGGTCTACCACGACCTCTACCTCGAGTAGCCATGTCTGATATACAATAGATCAAACACATATAAAATCACAATATCATAATCATCTCAATCTTGTATCGACCATTTCTGGCTCTCGAGACTCAATAAATCTCAAAAATATTGATTAAAGATCAACAATATAATATCTCAATTATAATCATGTAATTCAAATTATGGCACAATGAAAATACTAGCAAATATATCACATGATAAAGAAATTCGAACTGACTCGATCAAGAAATTCGAACTGACTCGATCGACCATGTTCCCAAATATCTTGCGCTCTGATACCACCTAAAGTGTGACCCCGGATCCGACATCTAAAATTAATAATTATAAATGATACAAACCAAACGATTTAGTAAAACACATAATATAAGGTTCACAAACCGACATAAACATTGTCAAATTAATTTAAAGATCTCAAATGTTTGAAATATAAATTTTAACATGTCAAAATAAACTAGTGAGCCAAAGCAATCCAAACATAATCAAATAGCTCCGAAGATCCGAGAATCTCACTCTAACTCGTATCTTCTCGCCTAGAGCTGGACTCTGACATCCCAAGCCTCGCCTCACCTACCGTTAAGCACATGAAAACAAGAGGTAGCCGACGTACCGGTGAGTATAAACCCAGTATGATACAATCAATAATATATCAGAATTAAAATGACAAATAGTTCATATGAAATTCATAAAGATGCAATATAATGCAATGCATGATCAGAAGATGTGGGCTATCAATAAATCTCAAGATCAAGTGAATCATCTGGTCATAGGGTACCCAAGGGAAGGGAATCCCCAGCAACATCCTCCGACTCATCCGCTCGGGGTGGGATGTTGTGTTCTACAATCCCAAGACTATGGTACAAATATAGAGAGTGTCCAGGCCATAGCAGCGACCTCCGCATACACTATGCCAACTCAACTATAGCCTCATACGTCCAACAAATCAATGAATCAAGACGACCTCCGCCATATCAAATCTGAATCGACAAATGGCTCAATATGCAATGTAATGATGCAAATCAATATCATCATCTCAATATCATAATAAACTCATCTCAAGACAAAAATATCACCAAATCACAAGTAATTCATTGAGCCATAAAATTTTCAATTTAAAATAAAAATGTTACTTTTACCTCGTATGTTACCGACCGTAACATACCTTTCAAATATTACCAAAAAGAGATCGAAATGTGTAGTTGCGAAGTCTTGAACTTCTGAGGTCTACTATAACTCAAGAACTCGGATCATTTATCAAAATAAAGCAATTTCTGTACAAAATTCATAATTAATTCAATATTGTTTCAAATCAAGATCCGCAAATTGGATATGCAAGAAAACTCAAATCCCAACAATTATTTTTCACAAAGTTTTGTAAATAAAGTCATTTACCTAGTAGTTCATAATCTGAAACATACCACATAATTCCCACGAAGTTTGCGTCAATACATTTCTTGCACACTTTAGTATTTCGAGTATAACTTTCTCAATATCCAATGGAATCAAGCCAATTTGGTATCATTTCGAAGAAAAGACAATGTTCTATAACTTTTTTTTTGAACATCAAATTCCGAATCCCAACCAATAAATATCAGAATTCAGATCAGCAGAAGGCATGTACACAAATCTGCACTAACTCGGAATTCCAGACCAATTTTAGTAAAAATCACGTATCTCTTTCAAATCTTCCTGGAATTGAGTGATTCAAAAACCAAATCGAAGCTAACTTGATTATCTCAATTTTGATGAAGACCCTAACTCAAAATTCCAAACACAACTGTCCCATATACATGAAATATAGAAGGTGTACAAACTGTTTTTGCATAGAACAAGATATCATGCTCATATCCCTTTTAAATTCAAATCAACTCAAATACAACATCTTCAACATCTTAATATCTCAAATATCAACTCTAAATTTCAACTCAATTCCAAACATGAATAAAATTGGGAAATAGTTTCATCACCTTGAATCCCTTGAAGAGACGATCACAAATCTACCTTCATTTCATATTTTTCTTTCGTAAATATCCCTTAAATTGAAGGAGAAATTTAGAAAATGGAAGGAGAGATGGTTTCAATGGAGGAGAAGGAGGAAAAATGGATAGAAAATGAATAGTGGAAGTCAAAGTGTGTTTACATAGTCAATTTTCGCATCTGTAGCGCCACAACGCCACTTTTCAGCGCCTTAGCGCCCAATTTACACAACTCTA
This sequence comes from Primulina huaijiensis, assembly GCF_012295235.1. Lineage (NCBI taxonomy): Eukaryota > Viridiplantae > Streptophyta > Magnoliopsida > Lamiales > Gesneriaceae > Primulina > Primulina huaijiensis. The sequence continues at coordinate 11,647,882 of NC_133309.1, read as the reverse complement.
GCACCTAGGCGCTACTATTCTAGCGCCGCAATGCTTGAATAGTAACAGATGAACAGTAGATTTTTTTTTCTAATTTATTTATTTATTTTTAAAATTCGGGCATTAAACTGGAATCTCGTGCAGTCTGACTATCTCTCTGATGTACAGCTCTACGTACTGAGTCATGGTGAAAGTCTTCCTAATCGGTAGAAAATGCGCTGATTTAGTGAGCCGATCAACAATCACCCAAATGGCATTATATCCTCCAATAGTCCTCGGAAGCCTTGTCACAAAATCTATAGTGATGTTATCCAATTTCCACTCGGGGATAGGGAGTGGTCTCAGCTTCCCTGCATATCTCTGATGCTCTGCCTTGACCTGCTGACAAGTCAAACACTGGGAAACGAAACGCAGAATATCTTGCTTCATGCACGGCCACCAATAAAGAGTCTGGAGGTCTTAATACATATTTGGACTCCCTGGATGGATGGAGTACGACGTGCTGTGGGCCTCGCGCAAGATATCTGCTCTCAGGGAATAACTGTCAAGGACCCATAGGCGATCCCCATATCTGACTATGATGTCCACAACTACATACAGTATCTGGCCCTTAGCATCGTCCCTATGTCTCCACTTCTGCAACTGCTCGTCAGAAGTCTGCCCTGCCCGAATTCTGTCCTTCAATGTCGGCTATACTGTCAGAGTAGCAAGATTTGGGGCATCACCTGTGAGACTACGAAAATAAAATAGTATTAATGGTATTTTTGTAAATAAATTGAAAAATATTGAATTTATTTTGATGGCATTTTCGTAATTAAGTTGAAAAATAATCAATTAATTTTAAGGGCAAAATGGTAATTAGTGACATATCTTGGTCATATGATGTCCAAATGATTTGAGATTTGGATATAACATAGAAAACTTAAAGATATAGAAGTTTCATGTTTTGCATTTTTGGGAAATTGATCGTTTGACTGGTGGTCCAAAGGGATATACCGGCGTTAAAATATTACATAGTATATATTATATTATTTACAAAAAAAAAAAGAAATGGGATAAATTTGAAACTCACGTGAAAGTGAGTTTCAGAATATTTAACAGGGAGAGAAATGAGAGAGAAGAGAGAATAGATATAAGTTTTTCGATTTTTCTTTTCGATCGTGCGACTTATCGGTTTATCCAATCGACGAATCGACTTCAGTTCTGGAATCGTTGACACGAGGTCTTCGATTTGAGGTATAAATTTTTATATTTTAATGATGTTTGAAATTCGTCGATTTTTGGAATAAATCTGATAAATTGTTAAATCATACAGAAACTGAAGATTGTTGAATAGTGTATGATTTTAATAGAGAATAGATTATTATAGTGATGTTATTTTGAATTATTCTCAATTTATTATAATTAGGGAATTTTAATCCTTGGATTGAGATTGAAGACTTATTTGTCAGTTATTATTAATTCTGATAAATAGATGCGGTAAAATAATCGACAAAAAACTAAGTTTTGAAGTCGAAATTGAATTATGCTATGATTTGACTTTGATATGAATTTTTGAAGTTTCAAAAGATATTTGAAACTTATATTAACGATTTTAAATATGCTATTGATGTAGATAGATTATTATACTGATATCTTCAAGCTACATCAACTGGAACGAAGAATTGAGTTATGTTGCGATCGAGTAACATACAACAGGTATCTGTATCTTATGATATATGTTTGATTGATTTGACTGAGAATACATGTCTATGTGCCTTTTTTTTTGAGTTGATGTGGCATACATGACATGCACGTTGAGCTATGATGCTTGGATACCTTGATATGATTTGATTTGATTATGGAGTTTGTGAACACGATGCTATGTTTGGTATTGCATGACCCTTAAAGCATAGTCATTGTGGCCCCGATGATAGATTGAGATTTGGGATTTGATGATGCATTGTCGACGTTATCATATGAGTATCCCTGATTGAGGCTTGTGTGCCAGCTCGAGCATTGATTTGATAGCGATTCGATTGATTCTGACATGTGCTCAGTGGATGGGCATTTGACTTGATACCTCCACGACATACATGCATTGCATATCATATATCATTGTTTAGATATCTGTGCTATATATTGTGGTTGTTTCAGACTGAGCTTTGCTCAAGAGGGGGCTGCTGTTGTCTTTGTATGTGGATAATGACATGTACTTCAGGTTATCAGGAGACCGGAGATGGTACTTCTGGAGGGAGTCATGGTTGATTTGATGTTTCGTGGTCTTTCCCAGTACATATGTATATGTATTTATATACCGGAGTATGTCCCGAGGATATGAGTTTGTTTGTATGTATTTGATCCGGATTATGTGTGGGCTTGTTTTATATTGTGACATGTTGAGACGAGACTATATTATATACTATTTTTATTATTATAATTACAGTTGACATGTTTTGTGTAATATCCAAGCCTGGTGAATGGTACAGTTTAAGATTTCGTATGTTTATGGATTATTTGGTTAAGATTAAGTTTTATTTAGATGTTAAGAGTTGTGATTATGGGTCATAATATTGTTGGTTATTATTGTTTTGTGGTATTGTTGATATTAGTTGATGGGTAGTTGTGTTGTATCAGCGTTGCGATTCGATTTTTTTGCATAGAGTTGTTTTGGCCGAGAGCAGACCGCACCCGCGGTGATTTGTGCAGCGCACCCGCGGTCTTTATTACAGAATTTGTGGAATTGCCGAAGAGACACCGCACCCGCGGTGGGATAGGTACCGCACCCGCGGTCGTCGATTTCAGAAATTTGGTTGAGGTGCCGAAGGCACACCGCACCCGCGGTAAAGTATGTAGCGCACCCGCGGTGTATGAACAGTAAAGTCGTGTTTTCGGGTTTTTAGTGTTTAAATGGATGAGTTGGTCTCATTTTTCTCATTCTTTTCCCCCCACTTCTCGATTTTCAGCTCTTGGGAGACTAGGGTTTCTTCATTTCTTCATTTTTTTTCTTTGATTCAAGCTATTTGTTGGGTTTTTGAAGTGTGATCAAGGTTCTTGTGGGTTCAAAGAGCTAAGGTAAGCTTGTGGTATAGTTTATTCGTGGTTTTGGTGTTGGGAGAAATCATGGGCTTGTAGATGTTGTTGGTTTTATGAATTTAATGGTTTGATTTTGTGATTATTGGGTTATTGATGGTGCAAATTATGGTTTATTGTTGTAGGTTGTGTACCAAGGGTATAGATTTAAGGTTCCGAGTGTTGTAAGTGGAATTTCATTTCTTGTGCTCACATGATAATATATGTATTGTGTTTCAATGGTTTTAAAGTGTTATTCCCTTCCATTTGATTCATGCTATGTATTAATACACCTTGTTGTATATTAGAGGCATTCTTATGTCTCAATTATGTTAAAGGGAATACAAAAGAAAATAGAGTCTTCAAAGTGTTTGTTTTGATGCCAAAGAGAGAATTCAAATGTTTTATTGGATTGATAGATACATAGTCAGAGATTGCATGCAATAAGTTGATCAACGACCATAGGCTTATATCCCTCAGAGTTATCGATTCATATCGATGGGATAGAGGCACAGAGACAGAGATACTATATAGATATCAATCCAACAGAGAAAAGAGAAATACCATCGTTATTGTTATTCATTCTATGATATTTGTGTTTCAGAGTTGATGGTATTTAATGTTTTCAAAGCCACGTTTTACAGAGTATGGTATATGTACATTGCTATGTAAGAGTTCCACTTGCTGAGTTTCATACTCATTTCAGTTATTCATGTGATGCAGATAAGAATGACGGGCCGGGACGTTGATTGGAGCCGAGGTCATATGCATAAGAGAGGGAAGGAAGAAGACTATTTTGCAAGTATTTTGACATGATCACAAAAATGATGTTTTGTGTTTTGTTGCCTCATTTGATTGATCATGTATTAACTTTTGTTTATATATTGTAATGTATTTTAAATCCTTCCTGCCTTCAAAGAAAATTTTAATTTCCGCTGCTATTTTATTAAAACCGGCCAGAGGTGTTACATTTATTGGTATCAGAGCACCGTTCTTCGGACCAATGCATATGACTTCGTCTACTTTCAACAGTCCGGGTGTGTCTTCTTCTACATCTAATTATTGTTATTGGTTGATATGTATTATGTGAGTACATTGTAGGAGTATGCCTCCTAAGAGAAAGGCTTCAGAGGGTGAGGATAGTTCTTCCTCTAGAGTTGTCGATGAGTTCGGCAAGCTACTTAAAGAGCAAGCTAAGGTCCATAGTGAGCAGATCCAACAGTTGTTACGTTTGCAAGGAAAAGGCCAAGGTAGAGGCCAAGTGAGAGGCCAAGTGGTTCAAGTAGTTGGAACTGATTGCATTTTATGGATCCGCCGGAATTTGCAGGAAGCACTGATCCATTGGTGGCTGCAGAGTGGGTCAAAGCTCTTGAGGCGATTTTCGATCATCTCAACTATGAAGATAAGGACAGAATCAGTTGTGCAGTGTTCATGTTAGTCAAAGCTGCACGCATTTGGTGGAATGCTACCAAGGTAAGTGTTGATGTTACAACATTGAAGTGGCACGAGTTCACGGATCTTTTCTATGACAAGTACTTCCAGATGCACATCGAGCTCGGAAGGTGACTGAGTTTTTAGAGCTTCGTCAAGGAGGTATGAATGTTGATGAGTATATTCTGAAGTTTGAAGAGGGCTGTCTGTTTGCTCCGTATATTGCCTCCAATGACAAAGACAAGGGTGCTCATTTCATTAGGGGACTTCGAGCAGAAATCAGAAGGGACATCAATATGTCTAAGGCGGTGACATTTAAAGAGATTGTGTCTAAGGCTTTGTTGGCCGAGCAAGATGAGAAAGACATTGCCAGAGAGAGACAGGCGAGGCAGCTGTTTGTTGCTCAAAGAGGTCAAGGTTCGAGCCAAAGAGAAAAGGACCATTTTAAAGGGAAAGGCAAGTTAGAGCCGAGTTCTAAAGCACCAACTGTTTTATCTGATCCAGAGAAGCCATTGTGTCCCAAGTGCAGTAGGCCTCACAGGGGTGAGTGCAGGTTTGGTACTAATACATGCTACAGATGTGGCACTGCAGGCCATATTGCCAAGGACTGCCCAAGAGGATCGAGCAAGGAGAAGGTGCAGGGTCGCATCTTTACCATGACGAATGAAGGTATAAACCATGATTCTTCTGTGATCTCTAGCACTATTTTAATTTCAGGCAGAGTAGCTACGACATTGATTGATACAGGTGCTACTCATTCATTTATGTATGAAATATTTTTGAGATCTTTGGGTATAGTTCCTTCTATTATTCCCCTCCAGTTTAGTGTTGTATTGCCTTCGGGAGATGTGTTGTGCCCGACGTCTATTGTGTATGCGTGTTCTGTTCAAATCGATGAGCGAGTGGATTATGCCGATTTGATTGTTATTCCGATGGTTGCGTTTGATATTATTCTTGGCATGGATTGGCTATCGACTTACCGTGCAGTGATTGATTGCGCTGCTAAGACGGTGAAATTTGCAGATGATGGAAATAAGGAAGGTATGCTCGCCAGTGCATGTACTTCGCTGGTCCTTCCTTTTATTTCGTGTCTTGAGGCTAAGAAGTTGTTGTTTAGAGGTTGTGATGGGTTTTTGGCTTCGATTCTGGATATGGATAGAATTGTGAAGTTGAATCTTGATGATATTGATATTTGTGAGAGAGTTCTCTGATGTATTTGAGGATGATGTGCCGGGTTTACCGCCGGACAGAGATGTAGAGTTTGTAATTGATCTAGTTCCAGGTACGGTTCCTATTTCTAAGGCTCCGTACAGAATGGCCCCTTCAGAGATGAAAGAGTTGAAGACGCAATTGCAGGATTTATTGGATAAAGGTTTTATTCGGCCGAGTTCTTCGCCTTGGGGAGCTCCGGTTCTTTTCGTCAAGAAGAAAGATGGGTCTTTGCGACTGTGCATTGATTACAGAGAGATCAACAAAGTGACTATCAAGAATAAGTATCCGTTGCCACGGATAGACGATCTTTTTGACCAATTGCAAGGGGCTACAGTGTTTTCGAAGATTGATCTGCGATCTGGCTATTATCAGTTGAAAGTGAGGGAGTCTGATATCCCTAAGACGGCATTTCGGACCAGATATGGTCATTATGAATTTCTTGTTATGTCGTTTGGTCTGACCAATGCTCCTTCAGTCTTCATGGATCTTATGAACCGAGTGTTCAAGCCGTATTTGGATAGCTTTGTCATTGTTTTTATCGACGATATTTTGATTTACTCCAAGACCAGAGAGCTTCATTCATAACACCTCAGAGTTGTTCTTCAGTTACTGAGAGAGAAGAGGTTGTATGCTAAGTTGAAGCAATGTGAGTTCTGGTTAGAGCAGATTTCTTTCTTAGGCCATGTTGTATCGAAGTACAAAAGTGGCCTATCCCTACCACTGTATCAGAGGTACGCAGTTTTCTTGGTTTGGCGGGTTATTATCGTCGCTTCATTTCAGATTTTTCCAAGATTGCCCTGCCGTTGACCAATCTGATGAGGAAGACTGTGAAGTTTGAGTGGTCCAATGAATGCCAAAGAGGATTCCAGGAGTTGAAAGAATAGTTGACGACAGCTCCAGTACTTGCGTTGCCTAGTGGTTCAGAGGACTTTGTTGTTTTTACTGATGCGTCGAAGAAGGGCCTCGGTGCAGTTGATGCAACGAGGTAAAGTTATAGCCTATGCTTCTCGCCAGTTGAAGGATTACGAGAAGAATTATCCTACGCATGATTTGGAGCTGGCAGTTGTGGTTTTCGCCCTGAAAATCTGGAGACATTATTTGTATGGCGAAAAGTGTGAAATTTTCACATACCAAAAGAGTTTAAAGTATTTGTTTTCCCAGAAAGAGCTCAATATGGGACAGAGGCGGTGGTTAGAGCTTGTCAAAGATTATGATGTGACGATTAGTTATCACCCATGGAAGGCGAATGTTGTAGCGGATGCATTGAGTTGTAAGTCAAGTTCTTCTTTGAGTTCTATGATTCAGAAGCCGTTGTTGTTGGACTTGGAACGAGAGGAGATATCTTTGGTGGTTCCTGGAACCATTGCTCGTTTTTCAGCGTGGTTATTCGGGCTACATTGACGGACAGGATCCGTAGAGAGCAGGCTATTGATGTTCAGTTGTTAGAGTTGAGAGCTAGAGCAGAGGAGAGAGGTAATTCAGAGTTCTCGAGGAATAGAGATGGTTTGGTGACGTTTAGAGGCCGTATTTGCATTCCTGCTGGTGACGATATTCGGCGAGACGTCTTGAAAGAGGCACATACAGCGCCATACTCGATACATCCAGGCAGCACTAAGTTGTATCAGGATCTTCGTAGACTCTATTGGTGGCCAGGTATGAAGAAAGATATTGCCATGTTTATTTCTCAGTGCCTAACTTGTCAGCAGGTGAAGATCGAGCACCAGAGACCTGCTGGGACATTGTTCTCATTGCCGATTCCTCAATAGAAATGGGAGCACATTACGATGGATTTCGTGACTGGTCTTCCCAGAACGCATAAAGGTTTTAACTCTATTTGGGTTATTGTTGATCGATTGACCAAGTCAGCGCATTTTCTTCCAGTCAAGACAACATTTTCTATGAACCAGTTTGCCGAAGAGTATGTAGCAGAGATTGTTAGACTTCATGGTGTTCCTGTGTCGATTGAGGCTGATCGTGACCCTGGATTTACTTCAGAGTTTTGAAAGAGTTTACACAGAGCTATGGGTACAAGGTTAGCATTTAGTACAGCATATCACCCCAGAGCGATGGTCAATCAGAGAGAGTTATTCAGATTTTAGAGGATATGCTCAGAGCTTGTACTATCGATTATCCTGGTAGCTGGAATTCTTAATTGCCTCTTGTTGAGTTCACGTATAATAATAGCTACCAAGCGACAATTGGCATGACACCGTATGAAGCACTTTATGGTAGGAAGTGTAGATCTCGGTGGTAGTGGGATGAGTTAGGTGAGAGGAAGATGCTGGGTCCAGAGTTAGTCCAACAGACTGCTGATGTTGTTGCTGTTATTCGAGAGAGAATGAAGACAGCGCAGTCGACACAGAAGAGTTATGTCGATGTGCGTCGTAGGCCATTGTAGTTTGAGGTTGGCGATCATGTGTTCTTGAAGATATATAGCACCTCATAAGGGTGTGATGCGGTTTGGCAAAAAGGGAAAGTTGAGTCCGAGATGTATTGGCCCATTTGAGATCTTGGATAGAATTGGTGACCGAGCTTACAGGTTAGCCCTACCGCCAGATCTTGACAGAGTTCATAATGTTTTTCACGTCTCTATGCTCAGGAAATATATCGCGAATCCTTCCCATGTTCTTCGCCACGAGCCATTGGATTTGACGCCGAATTTGACGTACCAAGAGATTCTAGTCCAGATTCTTGATCGCAAAGTTAAAGTTTTGAGGAACAAAGAGATCGGCATTGTTACAGTCCTTTGGAGGAATCATTTGGTTGAAGAAGCCACGTGGGAACCAGAGGATGAGATGAAAGAGAAGTAACCTGAGTTGTTTGTGCAGTGACGTCAATTTCGAGGACGAAATTTCCTCTAAGGAGGGGAGATTGTAATATCCAAGCCTGGTGAATAGTACAGTTTAAGATTTCGTATGTTTATGGATTATTTGGTTAAGATTAAGTTTGATTTAGATGTTAAGAGTTGTGATTATGGGTCATAGTATTGTTGGTTATTATTGTTTTGTGCTATTGTTGATATTAGTTGATGGGTAGTTGTGTTGTATCAGCGTTGCAATTCGATTTTGTTGCATAGAGTTGTTTTGGTCGAGAGCAGACCGCACCCGCGGTGATTTGTGCAGCGCACCCGCGGTCTTTAATGCAGAATTTGTGGAATTGCCGAAGAGACACCGCACCCGCGGTGGGATAGGTACCGCACCCGCGGTCGTCGATTTCAGAAATTTGGTTGAGGTGCCGAAGGCACACCGCACCTGCGGTAAAGTATGTAGCGCACCCGCGGTGTATGAACAGTAAAGTCGTGTTTTCGGGTTTTTAGTGTTTAAATGGATGAGTTGGTCTCATTTTTCTCATTCTTTTCCCCCCACTTCTCGATTTTCAGCTCTTGGGAGACTAGGGTTTCTTCATTTCTTCATTTCTTTTCTTTGATTCAAGCTATTTGTTGGGTTTTTGAAGTGTGATCAAGGTTCTTGTGGGTTCAAAGAGCTAAGGTAAGCTTGTGGTATAGTTTATTCGTGGTTTTGGTGTTGGGAGAAATCATGGGTTTGTAAATGTTGTTGGTTTTATGAATTTAATGGTTTGATTTTGTGATTATTGGGTTATTGATGGTGCAAATTATGGTTTATTGTTGTAGGTTGTGTACCAAGGGTATAGATTTAAGGTTCCGAGTGTTGTAAGTGGAATTTCATTTCTTGTGCTCACATGATAATATATGTATTGTGTTTCAATGGTTTTAAAGTGTTATTCCCTTCCATTTGATTCATGCTATGTATTAATACACCTTGTTGTATATTAGAGGCATTCTTANATGTGTTTCAGAGTTGATGGTATTTAATGTTTTCAAAGCCACGTTTTACAGAGTATGGTATATGTACATTGCTATGTAAGAGTTCCACTTGCTGAGTTTCATACTCATTTCAGTTATTCATGTGATGCAGATAAAAGTGACGGGCCGGGACGTTGATTGGAGCTGAGGTCATATGCATAAGAGACGGAAGGAAGAAGACAATTTTGCAAGTATTTTGACATGATCACAAAAATGATGTTTTGTGTTTTGTTGCCTCATTTGATTGATCATGTATTAACTTTTGTTTATATATTGTAATGTATTTTAAAACCTTCCTCCCTTCAAAGAAAATTTTAATTTCCGCTGCTATTTTATTAAAACCGGCCAGAGGTGTTACATTTTGGGATCATTGTAAAGAAAATTTAAACTCGTTTTCCGCTGTAATTAATTAACCCTAATCAGATTGCCTTGTAATAACGATTAGGAGCTAAGGGCCCCACATCACTCCTGGCATAAACTGCAAGCTCAAATCTCTGTATCTCCGCCTGTAGCTGTCTTAAAACCGACAAATGAGCAATCACTGCGTGCTTCCTGCTCAGAGCGTCTGCAACCAAATTAGCTTTACCCAAATGGTAGCTAATGTCACAGTCGAAATCTTTCGCTAGCTATTGCCATCTCCTCTACCTCATGTTCAGCTCTTTCTGTGTGAAGAAGTACTGCAGGCTCTTGTGATCCGTAAAAATCCTGCAGTTCTCTCCATACAGTTATTGTCTCCAAATTTTCAGGGCAAATACCACTGTTTCTATCTCGAGTTCATGAGTCGGATAATTCTTCTCATGAATCTTCAGCTGTCTAGATGCGTAGGCTATAACATTGTCCTGCCGCATCAGAATCGCGCCCAAACCGAGCTTCAAAGCATCTGTATAAACCACAAACTCTCCTTGCCCTGATGGCATAGCTAGAACTGGTGTTGTGGTAAAAGCCGGATTCAGTCTATCAAAGCTCTCCTGGCACTCAGATCCCTAGATAAACTTGGCATTCTTCTACGTCAAGGCGGTCATGAGCACCATAATAGAAGAAAAGCTCTGAATGAATTTCATGTAGTAACAAGCCAATCCCAAGAAGCTACGGATCTCTGTCACGCTCTTAGGCACTGGCCAATCTCTAACTGCCTCGACCTTGCAAGGGTCGACCTCTATGCCATCCTGAGATACAATGTTGCCCAAGAATGCCACCTTGTCAAGCCAAAACTCGAACTTATTGAACTTGTCATAAAGTCGTCTGTCCTGTAATGTTTGCAGTACGGTCCTCATATGCTGACTGTGCTCCTCTCTGCTCCTCGAATAGACCAGGATATCGTCAATGAAAACTATGACGAACTGATCCAAGTAAAGCTGAAACACGCGATTCATGAGATCCATGAAGATCTCTGGCGCGTTCGTCAAACCGAAGGGCATCACCATAAACTCGTACTGCCCATAATGCGTCCAGAAGGCTATCTTTTGCACGTCAGACTCTCTCACCTTCAGCTGATGGTGTCCCGATCGGAGGTCTATCTTCGAGAACCCTGATGCTCCCTGAAGCTGATGAAAAAAATCTTCGATCCTCGACAACGGATACTTGTTCTTGACTGTAACTCTGTTCAGCTCTCGGTTGTCAATGAACAGCCGCATGCTGCCATCTTTCTTCTTGACAAATAGAACTGCTGCACCCCAAGGAGAAAATCTAGGGCAAATGAAACCATTATCTAACAAATCATGTATCTGATCTTTCAATTCATTTATCTCGGTAGGTGTTAGATGGTAGGGTGCCTTAGATATCGGCACTGTCCCTTGCATGAGCTCAAAAGAGAAGTCCACTTCTCTGTCTGGTGGAATGCCTGAAACATCGTCAGGGAAAACAATGGAGAACTCACTGACCACATCCACTTCCTCGAGCCTCTGGCTGACTGGCTCGGACACTGACACAATGCTGGCCAAAACTGCCTGGCAGCCTCTCTTCATATGCTTCCTCGCACACATGCAGGAAATGACGTGCGGCAACTGCTGGTGTCTGGCTGCCTCAAAAACAAAAGGCCTTCCACTAGGCGGTCTGACAGACAGTGACCTCTGTCGAAATTCTATGACAGATCTGTTCAACGGAAGCCAATCCATACCCAGAATGATGTCGAACTATGGCAATGGTGGCACTATCAAATCTTCTTGCACTGCATATTTCTGTAACCGAAGCTTCAATCTCTTCATTATCTGAGAAGTGAACATCTGGTCCCCAGATGGAATCGATACCCTGAACCCTAAATCCATCACTACTGGTATGATTCCTAGTCGTTTGACGAAAGATTCAGATATAAACGAATGTGTAGCCCTTGAATATATCAATGCATGCATTGCTACACCTGAAATATATATCCTCCATGTGACAAAACATACCATCAAATCTAATCACGTTGAATCAAAAGAAATTCCTCACAGCAGTTATCCCAAAATCCTGGAAAAAAATTACTGAATTAACCCAAGTATTCCCCAAAATTTTGGAATTTACAGTTTAGTCCTTAGAGTTTTGAATATTTGCAAAATAACCCCTTAAAAGTCTCGATTTCTAACCCCCAAACAATTGTATAAGTCCAAAAAAATTTAGTATTAAATCTCCCGAAATCCCAAAAGTTTCAAAAAGAGTCCCCTGAAATCTCGATTTTGGCACTTAGATCCTCAAATTAACGGTTATTACAATTGGGTCCATAATATTCCCAAATTAACCAATTAAATTCTTAACCCCAACTAGGTATAGCATGCATCCTAATTCCTTCTATGTTATCAATCTCACAAATTAAATCATAAAAAACATATAACCCATGCAATCGAGTGATAAATTAACATCTTAAACATAAGGGTTTTCAGTAATCAGCGTCGAGTCTGGCTCTGCCTCGGCCTCCTCGGCGTGCATCACATACGCTCGGCCAGTAGTGGGACCCTTGTTCCTAGGACAGTCTGCTGCATTATGGCCCTCTTGTCCGAAAATTAAGCATTTAAAGGACTCCCACATGCACTTGCCGAAATGAAACCTGTTGCTCTGTTTGCAAGGTTGTCCGTCCTCTGGCTTAAGCGCCCATGTCGCTGTTGGATCTCGGTTTTCTCATGCCCAAAACGCAGCGGAAGTTTTAAATTTTTTATTTTATTTTTACAATCAAAATATATTTGTTTGAACACTCGTATGGTTTTATGATTAAACATTCATAGGGAGTTTAATAATATACCTTTAGTGAATTGATTCACTTGGCTCCAACTAATCCGGCATAGGCGGATATAGCTCTTGATGAATTCCCCACGAAATTTTTTCAAGAACTCTTTTCTTTATTCTTCTAATGTGGTCCACGATTAGAAGATTTGTTCATCTTCTAATTTGCATTAGAAAAATAGAAGATATTTTACGAATGAGATCAAAGTTTGAGAGACGGCTCAAACTCCTTATCAAAAAGAGAGGGCCGAAATTTTGAGAGAGGAAGGGTAGGTATTTTTGAAAAACACAAGAGAGTGGAGGCTAGGGTTTTTCAAAAATTGTAAATGAATTGTGTTTAACCCTAAGCCTAATACACATTAATTAAATTAAACACTTAATGATCTTAATCAATTAATTATTCTAGTCCAACTAGTTTTATTAATTAATAAATATTTTAAAGTCCAATTAAGAACCTTAATAATATGTATGTTGGTCTTGTACTCCTCCAAGCTCATTATACATATACCCATTACATTTAGTTTAAATCTCTTATAAATTCAACATTTGAATTTAATATTTAAATTATAAATTCAACTCCTTGAATTTATCACCTCGAAAATTTAATATTTAATAAACTCAACTTTTGAGTTTAATAAATTAAATCCATCATAAATTCAACATCTGAATTTAATATTAAAATTATAAATTCAACTCCTTGAATTTATCACCTCCAGAATTTAATATTTAATAAACTCAAATTTTGAGTTTAATAAATTAAATTCTCAAATTTTATAAATTCAACTCCTTGAATTTATTCTATCCAAATTTCATAAATTCAACATCTTGAATTTACTATCTCATAAATTCAACTCCTTGAATTTATTTTCTCAAAATTTAATTATCATAAATTCAACTCATTGAATTTACTATATCATAATATAAATTCAACTCCTTGAATTTATTCTCTCAATGGGGACAAATGATCCAGTGGTTGTGTGACCCTCAATGGTTCAGAGATACAGCTATCCGTGAGTTCACAATTCTTTGTGATTCAGGACATAATCCTTTATTCGGGCTTACCCATTATTTGCCCCATTCTATGTATCAACAATTGATTATGAGAATGTCATAAATTATATTTCTGATTAAACCCATCGAATCATGGTAAGAGTGTCTAGTAGCATCGCCTCATGATTCCCTAGGTATCACTGATAGTGCCTGCAAGAACCAGTCGATTATGATTAACGTACAGTACGGTCCCTTTATCTCATATATCTCGATCGAATCTGCAATCATTGGTTCATCGAGAGTTGCATAATAATTTGATAACTATGTGACACATATAAATAGTGGCATCGCATGTACTATTAGAGAACTCCTTCTCCAACGTACATATCATACTCTGGCCAGAGATTCCACGCACTATTATTTCATCAGATCACATAGGATATCCACACCCGTAGGGGAGCGGTGAATCCCCGACTCCAATGCACTAGCTCCTACATGTGTCGCAACTGTACCCAACCTCGCCACCTGATGACTCTCCTGGATCCAGTAAACGAGTCAAAGCACAGCCCTAGCATATAGAGACTCAATGTTGTCCTGGGTCTTAAGGACTAATGGTGTACAATCATAACCACATACTTATACTCTTTATGAATGATAACCACATTGAAAGTCCGAGGGAGGGTTTTTCGGTATAATAATCATATGACTACCCATCTGCATGTTTGGACATCTCTATGCCCTTACCAAGTAACCCAGTACACAACATCACAGATGCTAGTCTCGAGCTCAAACGACTTTTATCCATGTTTTAGGCGGTTGAATCGACTAGGAACGAATTTAGAAAATGCAGTGTTTACAAATGAGTTTCAACATCGAATTACGATTCATTTGTATAAGCATAATCAAGGACTTTATCTGTAGAGTCCCGTATTTTGTATTTGTAAATTTGCGAAATTTTTTTAAAAAAATTTCTCTAATAAATAACATGCCTCATTCATAAAATAAACTGATAAAAAGATTTAATTTTAAAATAGCAACGGAAGTAAATGTTGTTTTCAAACCACAACTTAAAAATATTTCAACAAAGTAAAAAATGAGTTTAAGCATAAAAAGATAAATAAACTGAAGCATGAGGTCCTCGGGTTCCTACTACTGCTGACCCAAGCTGGCTCACTGGTCCCCGCCCTTGGTCCCGACCTCATCAGTACCTACAACAATCAAGTCTAGTGAGTCTAAAGACTCAACATACATATATCGTGAATAACAAGTAAATATCATAAAATCGCATGCAAAGTAAAAATATCATATTGTAAAGCGTAACGTGAAAATCGTGTCATGAGTAATTATAAATACGTGCATATCTGAAAAATCTTACGTAAAATGTTTGCTCGATAGAGCCCTGTCATAAAATAGCATATCATAATTTTCTGTAGAGATATTGTTCTATGCAAGTGGACCATAACATAACATGAATCGTCTGATCAGACTAAACCACAGTATACTGGGTGGTAGAGATCATCACAGCCCTTGGACTGGATATCCGTACCCATACATAAACATTAATCGGTCGTAAGTCACCGGATAAAACAATACCATAAGCGTAAGGTGTCCACAAGACATATCGCATATATCTCAAAAATAAACATTTTATATTTTATGCACGTAATATAATTAAAATCCTGTTTTTATTTTACCAATTGAGTTGGATCGTTCCCAGGCTCGCTGCGACCTAATTCTAACATGAGAAACATGCAAATAAACTCAACTTGACCAATACTTCAAAATCGAACTAAAAACGAGACAATTACGCCCAACAAACTTAGTATTGAACCATGGCTTCGTACCAACCCAAACTGACATTGAACCATCATTTATCCATGATTAAAATACACCTAAAATGATGAAATAATGTTCATACTAACTGAAATGCGCGAAAATGGTGAATGGAGGCCAAATTCGAAAAACGCTCTTTCGAGAGTCACTTTGGCACATTGCACCGTAAATTCTCGTACAACCTCTAAACGTAACCAAATCACAAACAGCCAAAAACTTGACCTTCCTAACTCAATAAGGCACTGTACAGTCATAGGCCATAGGCTAAAAGCAGACCAAGAGCTCGAAACAAGCCTCTGAACCGAAGCTCAAATTGTTGTCAAAAAAAAATGCAGCAGCAGCTGCTGTGCTTCCTTGCTTTGTTTAAGAGGCTATTGGTCATTGGGGCTTGAACCACTGACCAGAGCCTCTTACCAACATCCAAAAGTGTGGCTTGACCCATGGCTAAGGGCCCTAGTCCAACCGCAATCCAAGCCACCACCCAAAACAATCCAACGCTTCACCCGAGAAATCATACTGCACGCGTGGGGTGTTGCTTTTGTTTTGCTGTCAAATAATGGATCCAATGGATATGAGGTTAACCATGGTCCATGCTAGACATGTCAAGGTGTTGTATGAGTCTTGGCTAAGGGCTAGAAGCCAACCACAACCCACCTAAACACCACAAGTCCGAACAACACACACTCAAGAAAAAATCAGAAACTTGAAAACCGAAGGGGCACTTGTCTTGTTTGTTTAAAAACCGATGGGACCATGAACCAAGCCATGAAAGGTCATATTGGTCATGTCCTAGACTTGATAAGGAAGTTTTCAAACCATGGTTATAGGCCCTGGGCCAACCACAATCCAAACCATCACCTTAGACATCCCACAACAGAAATCGAGACTCACATTGCAACTATGGGGAAAGTTGTTGTCAAGTCTCTTCCTCCAGCGTATAGGGGCTGGAACCAATGGACTAACACGACTCTAACATGCTCTAGTAAATGTTTAGATGCAGCCTTGAGTGCCTGGAACCGAGCCAAACCCTGAAACCACAAAAACAAGCCAACCCGTGATGCACAAGGAAGGGCCAAAAATATTCTGCACAGATTTGTTTCGAAACATGTTGTCATGATTTCGGTTTTGCCATTAAAATCATGAACATGTGATGTTTTAAAATGTCTGTAGGACTTGATTGAAGAGAAATGAAGGATATAAACATGCCTGGAAATTGTTTTCGAAAGAAACAAACAATTACGACGAACGCGGCGAGGCGGAGACAGAGTTCTTTCTTCCTTGTTTTCTCTCTTATTTTTTTCTTGCTTCTCATGATTTTTTTCTCTGCTGATTTACTATGAATTTTCGAAGGTAAGGGGTGAGAGAGTGTTAAGGAATGAAGGGAAGGCTTACAAGGAAAATAAAGGAGTCATGAAAGGCAGTTTAGATCAGAGGTGCAAGTGATGAGTTGATTGTCAATTCAATTATTCCCTTTCCTACTTGTTGCACGTATTGCATGGCTTAATTATGCTAGATTGGTGGGTTGAGGGAGATTAGTTGAATAATGGTGTTGGACTTATCACTAAATGGTGAGTTAAAAAGGGAGGGAGTATCATACCATGAATGGCCATTGAAGAAAGTCTAGAATGGAGAGTTGCCAAAGATATATGGATTGATCTAGGAGGGGGCCGAAATTTGTTAAAGAAATGAAGGTAAAATATTACTTAAATCTTGTATTTTAACTCCTTAAAGTTTTAAACACTTATTATGTATTTTAGTGAATTAATAAATTAATTTAGGATAACTATTTTCTTGCATGGCATGAATTGATCTTAAAATTAATTACCTACATGTTAGGTTATTATTTCTTGAATATATTAGGCCTAGATTAATTATTCCAATTGGTTACACATTTTAATTTAGGCTTTTAATTAATTATTGGACATAAAATAACTTATTTAATAACTTAACTCCAATTAATTAAATAAATCCTTAAACATTCTTTTACATTAAAATACATTATTCCTTGACTTAAATTAAATTTAGGAATATTTTCTTATTATAAATTTTATCTCAATACTCCAACTCCAGTCTGGCCTCACGTATTTAACTAAAAGATGAAAACTAAACTTCTGCGAAAAATAACTAATCATGACTTAACAAATTTTTAAAGATATGAATTTAAACCCTCATGAATAGAAAGCATTTTAATTTAAATAATAGTAATTATGCATGGCTTATACGTAGTCTAATTTATCGGGTTCTACATTATCTATGCTGATCGCATTGGTATACAGATAAAATGAAACGAAACCATTAAAAGTTAAATTATATTAAAATAAAGATTGTTTATTACAACTGAGTAAATAAAATCATTAGCCAACAGTTGGCTTGCAGGGCATCTAATCTAACAGTTGCCTGCGGAGGTCTCTGCTGTTGTGGCCTCCGAAACTGACCCTGGGGCTTCTGCTGCCCCTGCTGCTTCGGTGGCCCTGAATACTGCTTTTTTTGCGGTTGGGAGCTGGACTGAGTCTGTTGTCTCTTCCGCTGCATCTCAAAATCGATGTCTCGCAGCGCCTGCTCCGCCAGAAAAGCACAGGCGGTGGTCTCATCATAAACTGTCGGCCTCATCATCATGACGTCCCGGCGAACAGTGGGTCTCAGTCCGTCCATGAAATGCCTCATCTTTTGGGCGGCATCTCCAGCTATCATGGGCACAAAATGCCAGCCCCGGTCGAACTTGCAGATAAACTCCGCCACAGATAAGTCCCCCTATCGGAGACTCATGAACTCCCTCTTCAGGCGGCCTCTGACGTCCGCCGGAAAGTACTTCCCATAGAACAACTCCTTGAACTTGCCCTAGTTGAGGGTAGCCAAGTCCATTGTATGAGCGGCTCCCTCCCACCAGACGGATGCATCATCCCTCAACATATAAATGGTGCGCATGGCTCGGTTGCCATCTCTCATCTCCAAGTGCTCGAAATGCAGCTCCAGTGATCGAATCCATCCCTCAGCCAGGAATGGATCAGTTGTAACGACTCATTACAGGCCCAATGGACAGCCCATACGGCCCACTGCCCCGATCGACCCAAGGCTATCCCGATCTTGGGCTCCCTCAAAGGGGCCTTTTTCCTCCCGGGCTTTCCATAGACGTCGTACGGGTTACTCATAGAACTCTCCAGCCCATGCACTGGAGCTTGTGCCTTCCCAGACTCGAACCTGAGATCACATGGATATATAGATACTCAGCACAAGTCTGGTACCAATTGAGCTTGTAGTAATTTACAAGCTTTCATACAAGAGATTATCTGAAGAGGTAAGGATATACCTGCACTTGCTACTGTGAATGGTTCAGCTCCTATCGGTGCAAATTTGATCATCTTTATGCCAAAGTCAATAGTAACTATGTACTTCGAAAGCCAATCCATTCCCAATATCACATCAAAATCAGTCATCCTCAGAACTATCAAGGCAGCATACATCTGATATCCTTGGACATATAATGGACACCCTCGCACAATCTGATCTGTATGTAATTCTTGTCCAGAAGGTAAAGCTATGGCGAGTTGTGTTTCTGTTGTACTTGCTGTAATGCCCAGTCTCCTTAGAAACGATTCCGAAATAAAAGAATGTGTGGCTCTTGAATCTAGTAAAACAATAGCAGTAATACCAGAAATCAAGAACATACCAGTGATCATCGATGTATCCGCATTCACTTCCTCTTTAATCATGGAGAAAAGGCATCCCTGTACTTTCTCAGAACTCCTTGGACAATTCCTGGCGAGATGCCTTGGCTTTTAGCAACGATAACAAACATTGGAACCTTGCATACATTCCCCGCCATGAAGTTTGCCACATTTAGGACAAGGTGGTCTGTCCTGTTCTTTACGTGGAGGGGGACCCTTGCCACGGGGTTCCTCTGGTCTAGTACCCCTGCTATCAGTCTTTTTGCCTTGTCCTGTTCCTTGGTTCTTCTGAAAGTACTGCTGCCTTCGTTGTTGCCTGTCTCTGTCAATGTCATGTTCATCTTGTTCTGCCATAAGTGCTCTTTCTACTATCTCCCCGTATGTAGCAACTTTCGACATTCGTACATCTCGTTTAATTTCAGAGTGAAGTCCCCGCATGAAGTGTTCGCCCTTACTTGTGTCATCCTGTGCAATATATGGTACATATTGGACTCCAGCCTCGAATTGCTGTATGTATTCAGTCATTGACATAGTTCCTTGCTTCAGGTTAAGGAAATCGCTGGCTTTCTTGGCTCGTACATCTTTACTGAAGTATTTGTTGTAAAACACAGTTTTGAAAGTTTCCCATGTCAATGGTATCGCATGTAATGCCACCCTTGCACTCTCCCACCATATCCGTGCATGTTTTGTTAACAAAAAGATGGCACAAGTTACTTTGTCAGCATCATCCATATGAAGGTAGGAGAAGATGTACTCCAATGATTTAATCCATTCCTCTGCTACTGCCGGATCGGTGCTTCCCATGAATTCAGGAGGATTCAGACGTCGAAAATGATCATACACATCTATTTGAACAGGCCCTTGTCTGGGTAGAATGGCTTGTGCTTGTGTCTGCCCATGTGTAGTCCGTTGCATCTCCAGTAATTGTTGTATCTGATCCCCATGGACTTTCGCTTGTTGTTGGAGCAGCTGAGCAAAATCATCTATAGGTCGTGGTGCACTGCCCTCACCTTCGACCGCTGGGGCTTTGCCCTTAGATGGATCTCTTTCATGTACCTTACGTTTAGGTGGCATCGCCGCTTATCTTAACCTACATATAGATCACATACACATAACTTAGCATAAACTATGGGATACAAAGATACTTACTTGCCGAGTTCTCCATGTGGATGAAGTGCAGTGTCTTCCCTGTCGAAGAACCGTGGGCTCTGATACCATTTAAAATGTCACACCCTTACTCTATACTTAGCATAATTACGATAATCAAATTATGGTTTGACTGATATAACTGTAGTATGAAGCAAATCAAACAGGAGGCATCACTTTGACGGTTTATAAAAATTTTCGCATGATGTCCCTACATTCTTGTAAAAACCAAAAACTCAACTCAAGCATCAACATCAACACATATATATAATCGTATTCTTACATACAAACATATTCTGTATCATCATACACCGAGACATAAAAATTGTAAAACTTGTTTCAAACCCTGACAAATTTTCGTACAATACATATGCGGAAGCTATACAATAGGAAGTCCCGGTTCTTGTCGAGGTAACGCACGTCACAAGCATCCATTGGCGAACCGGCATCCTACGTCTCTCCACTACCTGATCCTGTAATACATGAGCTACGTGAGTTTATAAAACTCAATAAGTTGGCACTTGTACGTAACAATATGCGTCGAAGGAACATACATATCAAGTCGTGAAAACAATGAATCTTTAAAACATGTCATATCATAGCATATCTTCATGTTCATTTTTGTACTTGAGCCTCATTAGTTGACCTGTACTACCGTGCTTGCTTTATTATATAGCTAATACTCAGGTGAACGTCAGGGAGCAACCTTTGGCAACCCCACGCCCCATGAACATATATTGGCCAATAAGTTTGGGGGACTTAAAACCACCCATGATGTCAACAAGCTCTATATCATGTAAAAATCAATCCTTTTCTTTTCATGTTCATGTTCATAACATAGCACCCATCATCAATATTCAGGAGTTTCTTACATATTTAATACATAACAATGGAATATGGTGCTATATTATCATCAATAAGATACTAACAATGTACATATAGCAATAATCAATGGGAAGTATTTAAAATCATAATATTACTCATGTATTACTTCTAGAACATGCAACTTACAGTCCAAGCATATGAATACTTGTTTGAGACGATGTTTCTTGTCCTTATGCTGTCAAATACATCAATAAACCAATCACTCTGTATTTACTAGGTGAAAATCAATCATTTGTTGTCCTCTACATGTATAGAATCCAAAAGAGATGAAAACTTACACCTTTAGGAAGCTCTTGGGATGGATCACTAAGTTCTAACCTCAAAATGATAAAAGGAATGAAGAAGGGAACTTTGGAGGAAGATTTCTTTGTTGTTCTTTCGTGTCTTGCTGTGAAGGGAAAGGAAAGAACTGATAAAATGGCTTAGAAAATCGATACTTATCTTTTCTCATGCAAGGCGGTGCTCGGGCGGTCATTTTCTACCGTCTGGGAGCGGAATGTTCTGTAAAAATACTAGGCTTGAAATGCACCGGCGCTCGGGCGGTCATTTTCTACCGCTCGAGCGCCACCTATTCTACCTCTACGCACTACGTCATCAAAGATTGCTCCAGAAACGGCTCTTCCATTCATAATCTAAAAAAGTGGTAAACATAAAAGTTGTAGCCCTATGTCTTGGCTTGAATCTCCAATTTGTTGCAGGTCATTTGGAGGTCTGAGTAAAAAGTTATGCTCATTCTCCTAACATGTGTTAGTGACAGAATGACGGTATACACGACACACTTCGGGGCACTTTTGGCTTGTCTTCCACAATGATTTGGACAAAACCCAAAACATTAAAGTTGTTGCATTATATCTTAGCTTTTTAATGGTTATGGCCTCACTCAATTTAGATCAATATTCAAATCATTATGCTAAAACTCGTAAAAACTACCACAATTTCATCTCATTTCCTATCAACTTCATAACACTACTTCTACCTACACATCTTACTATAACTATTTAGATATATTTTCATTCTCAATACACCATGAACAATATAAAAGTCATGTTCAATCTCAATATTGATACCTCAATCAATATGTAAAACATAATGAGCTAAATAACTATCTATAATGACATAAACGTATTACTAATCATTTGTACGAGTAACCGGGCATTACACAGGACCTCCAGGCTTAAGTATCAAAATTCTTAAAGTGTTGGTACCAGTTAAGCTAGTAGGGCTCATGTTGGACCATCCTAACGACCCATGATCAATAGTGGTGCATGGGTATGGGCCGAAGCGTATATTGCTTCAGCCTAATGGCTCATGATCGTTACAATGATCATTTTACACCTGGACCTCAAAATTTCGACCCGAAGCTTACCTAACTCCTCCAAAACATATTTAAAAATATCTTTTAAACGTAAACTCAAACCTGTTTCAAAACTTAATCAACCCGTTTTAAAACTTGGACTGGGGTCCCCGTTTTAATCCGAATCGACCCGAAACCTAACCAAATTTCTCTCAACTTCTACCACACCCTACACATACCTTAATTGCCCTTAAAACCTCAATACCAGGCCCCTAAACCTTGGGACGGACCCTGAGATGCCGCTGGGAGTTCTCAGACCTAGTTTCTTTCAACCCTAGTCAAAATTTGCTCAATTATTACCCATCCAAGACCTAACCCTTGAGGACCAGCCCCACACCAGCTCTCCCTAGCACACCTAGGGACCCTATTGGACAAAATTGACTCACGGCCATAGCCCCATGCAAGCTCCACGAGGCACACACTTGCTATATCCCGAAATCACATCACCCGAGCCTCACCCCCTACCACGCAATCGGCCGGCTACATGGATGGTTGAGCCTCCCTGGGCCGTGTCTCAGACTCACCAGAGTCTGGTCCATGCCTCGGTTCAGCCTTTGCACGGCCAGCTCCACTCCTTACTTGATCCACAACCAAAACAAGACACACCTCCACGCACACCCTCGACCTATGCATCAACTCGAGTCCTACTCGACCAAATCATGACTCCAGCCCTTTTACACCAATATTTTCAACGTGAATAGCCCGTTGACTACCAAACTCGGCAACCCCTTACACACCAAAACAAGAAAACGTGAGCATCATGCAAAAATAATCTAATTTCATGTCAAACTTTAAACAAAAATGCAACCACAAGGTATGTCACTATATTTTCGAACAAATACACGATTTTCAGCATGATATTGGAGTGAATCATGAGAAAAAAAGAATACAAGCGTGCCTTGATGATTATATGCTCACAAACTAGAAAAATGCGCGTCGGGGAGGCACTGGAGGAGCAGGGAATGATATTTTCTTGAAGCTAAGAGGAAACCAAAACTTGGCTGCTGAAATGCTTCGAAAACCTGCTGCAATGAGGGGAGGGGACGACTGCTGATTGTTGGGGGTGTTTTTGTAAAACTAGGTTTAGGTTAATATAATAACACCTTAATAGGCCCTATTTAAAAATTAAGTGGTTTAAAAGAGTTTTGAATCTAATAGGCATTAAAACCAATCCACCAAGCCCAAAAACACTCCCGAAAATTATTTCTTTTTGGTACAATTTTTGAAATATCGTCCGAGCCCTCAAAAAGTCTCCCGATTTGTTTAAAAATATGACACGACTAGTAAAATAACCCACCAAAGCCCAATTTTTTGAAAACACCCTTAAAAACACCTCATATTAATTAATTTAAATTAATAATGTAATAAAAATATTTTTCCTGCTAAATCCCGGTCTCCGTTCCTGTTCGAGCGCGAACTGCATCTAGAAACCCTAATGCGTGAAACTTTAAAAAATCATGAAATAAATCCTAACCATGTAATATCCATGCATTAAACGCATAAAATCATGAAACACAAATTTTATGTAAAACCCTAATATACTGGGTGGTATAGATCACCACAGCCCTTGGACTGGATGTCTGACCCATACCTAAACATAAATCGGTCGTAAGTCACCGGATGGAGATCCCATAAGCGTGAGGTGGCCACAAGACATATCACATATATCTCAAAATAAACATTTTATATTTTATGAACGTAATATAATTATAACCTTGTTTTTACCGAATTAGTTGGATCATTCTCAGGCTTGCTGCAACCTAATTCTAACATGAGACACATGAAAATAGTTTCATTTTGAGAACAACTTCATAACCGAACCAAAAACGAGGCAAACGAGACCAACAATCTAATTTCCAACCATGACTCCGTACCAAGCCGAACCAACATCGAACCATCGTTTAATCATGATCAAAATGCATCTAACATAATGAAATAATGTCCCTAAGAATTGTAATCCACGAAAATTAGTGAATGGAGGCCAAAATAATGAAACGCTCTTTCGAGAGTCACTTTGGCACATTACACCGTAATTTCTCGTATGACCTCTAAACTTAACCAAATCACGAACGGCCAAAAACATGTCTTTCCTAACTCATTGAGGTACTGTCCAATTCAAGTCCATAGGCTAAAATCCAACCAAGAACTCGAACAAGGCCCATGAACCGAAACAATTCTGCTATCAAAGGCAGTGGCAGCAGCTGCGCGTGTATTGTGTGGTTTATGAAACTAGTGGCCATTAGGCTTAAACCACCGACTAGAGTCTCTTACCAACATGCTAAGGCATTGCGTGAACCATGGATAAGGGCACTAGGCCAACAACAATCCAAGCAATTACCTAGGACAACTCAAAATTCAAACCGAGAACACCCAAAAATTTTGTACTGTGATGTCTCGAATTGTCTGCTGTCTTGCATCGTTCCAGTGGCCATATGATTGACCATGGCTCAATCTAGACATTATGAGGTTTTGTGTGAACCATGGCTAAGGGCTAAAAGTCAACCAAGATCCACCCAAACCCCAAAATGCCGAAGCTTCACTCACCCCGAAAATTGAAAAATCGAAGGGCACTTGTTTTGTTGTAAAAAAATCTTGATGGATCTATCGACCAAGAATTGAAAGGCTATCTTGGTCACGTCCTAGACATGCTAAGGGAGGGTTCCAACCATGGTTACATGCCCTAGGCCAACCAAGATTTGAACTTTCACTTTAGACAACCAAACACAGAAATCGTGACTAAAACTTGCAACTATGGGAGAGTTGCTGTCAAGTCCTTAACCTGAGTGCATGGGCTTAAACCAATGAACCAACATGGCCCTAACACACTCTAGTACATGCCTAGATGCAGCCTGGAGTGCCTGGAACCGACCAACTACCTGTAACCAACAAAACAACTCAAACCGTGAAGCACAAAGCAAATGGCCGAGAGGGGCTGCACAAAATTTCTTACAAAGTTGCTGTCATTTTCGGTTTTGCTCCTTGAATCTTGAACATATAATGTTTTAAAATATCTATAGGACTTGATTGAAGAAAAATGAACAATATATACATGCCTGGAAATTTGTTTTGAATAAAACATAGAGATACGACGAACACGGCGCGACGGATTCGGAGTTTCTTTTCATTCTTATTTTTTTTTTCTGTTGATATCACACGATTCTAGCTGTTGTTTCTTTCTGAAATTTTCAAAGGTAGGGGGGGGGAGATGCTAAGGAATGAAGGGGAGGTTACGAGGAAATAAAGGAGTCATGCAATGCATTAAGGTGGGAGATGCAAGTGATGAGGTTTATTGGCAAGTCTATTGCTTCTTTCCTTCTTGTTGAACGAAATGAGAGGGATTGGTTTGCTAGATTAGTGAGTTGAGGGAAATTAGGTGCTCGCATTGCCACTAATTGGTGAGTTAAATGTGAGGGAATTATTTATTCCATGAAGGGTCAATGAGGGGTGACTAGAATAGGGAGTTACCAAACATATTTAAATTTGTTTATGGGGTGGCCGAAAGTTGCTAAAAATTTTCAAGGTAATTTGTTGATTAAGTCTTGTATTTTAATTCTTAAGGTTTTAAACACCCATTACATGTTTTAGTAAATTGATAAGTTATATTAGTATAACACCCATTCTTAGGAAGTTTGCAAAGGTCTCCGAAATGAACGAATGAGTAGCCCCTGAATCTATCAAGGCATTCGTAGCTGAACCAGCTATAAAAATTCTCCTTGAAAGGTTGGAACATCAAGCTGAACAAATCTTATAGACATGCCAAGGGCAAGGTTCTTATAACCTAATTTCCCGAAAAAAAACAATGGCTAGAACATGCAATTCTATCCCAAATTCTAAGTTCAAAATTTTAACTCAAACTCTCAAAACATTAAATCTCAAATACAAACTTAAAGCTTTAAGATACCTGTCAAGAGCATCGTCTCCGGGTTTGTCTCCGCTGCATGGAGAGCAAAAACTCTGCCTTGGGTAGGCAGATTCTTCTGACGGCAATCCTTCAGTAAGTGGTCAGGACTAACACACTTGTAGCACTTCCCCGAACCTTACCTACAAACTCCCGTATAGCGGCGTGTGAACTTGGCATAGACTGGATACTCCGGGGCCCTCTGGACAACTCATCCCTGCTGCTGCTGTCCCCTGTTCTTGGATGGGCCGTGGAAAGGCTTCTTACTCTAATGTTGCTGCTGAGGAGGGTGGTGCGGCGCCTGGAATGGTCGCTTACCCTGGTGGTCTCTCTCAATATCATTCTGATCCTGTTCTGCAACTAGAGCTCTGGAGACAGCGACATCATAGGTAGTAGGGCCAGCCACCCTAACATCACGGCGCAAGATCAGCCGTAGACCATCTAGAAAATGCCTCAACTTGGCTTCAGCATCATTTGCAATCAGTGGTACAAAATGGCAACCTCTTTCAAACTTACGGATAAACTCCGTAACAGTCATGTCTCCCTGCCTCAGGGTCATGAACTCCCTGGTCAATCTTTAACGCACCTCGTTAGTAAAATATTTAGAGTAGAATACCTCTGTAAGTGTGTCCAGCCCAGAGTAGACAAATCCAAGGCTACAGATGCTCCTTCCCACCACAGACGAGCGTCACCTCAAAACAGATAGGTTGCATAACGAACCTTGTCCTCATCCGCAAGCTCCATGAATGGGAAGGTAACCTCAAGGGATTTAATCCAGCCCTCGCCAACCAAAGGATCTGTCGTCTTTGAGAACTCCTTCGGTCTCATCTTCATGAACCGCTCACTGGTAGCCTCAGGCCCTGTCTGCCTGGCTACCCCAGCATTGTTCCCCGCAAACTGTGCGAAGAACTGAGTCATTCCGGTTAACATTTGGGCGTTCATATCCGGTGGAGGGGGAGGTGGTAAATCTCTCTCTTGCATATGGTCCTCACCGTCCACATGACGATGCTCGTCATCTCTCATGTGATCAGGAATGCGCCTTAGAGGTATACTGTTCTATATATAACCCATACGTAACTAACATGCATAATTCTATTATTTATTTAAATTTAAACACATACCGCATAATCATAATCTTGACATAAAACGTTTCATGAAAACATGCTTTTAAAATATTTCATGCTTTAAACGAAATGTGTAAACGTAAAACTTACTGACCGAAGACGTGACTACATGAGCTTCTCGAGAGTAGTACAACTCTTTACAAGAACATAGGCTCTGATACCAACTGTATAGTCCCGTATTTCGTACTCGTAATTTTTGCGGAATTACTTAAAATTTTTCTCTTTAAATAAATAACATGCATCATTCATAAAATAAACTTGTAAATGGATTTACCTTTAAAATAACAGCGGAAGTAAATATTGTGTTTCGAAACAACAACTTAAAAATCATTCAACATATTAAAAGCTGAGTTTGAACATAAAAAGGTTAATAAACTGAAACGTGAGGTCCTCGGGTTCCTACTAGTGCTGACCCAAGCTAGCTCACTGGTCCCCGCCCTTGGTCTCGACCTCATCAGTACCTGAATCTAAAGACTCAGCATGCGTATATCGTGAATAGCAAGTAAATATGTCATAAAATCGCATGCATCGTAAAAATATCGTTTCGTAAAGCGTAAGGTGAAAATCGTGTCATGAGTAATTATAAATACGTGCATATCTGAAAATTGTACGTAAAAGATTTGCTCGATTGAGCCCTGTCATAAAAATACCATATCGATATTTTTCTGGTAGAGTTAATGTTTCAACGCAAGTGGCCCGTAACATAACATGAACGTCTGATCTGACTAACCACAGTATACTGGGCGGTATAGATCACCACAGCCCTTGGAATTGATGTCCGTACCCATACATAAACATAAACCGGTCGTAAGTCACCGGATGGAGATCCCAAAAGCGTGAGGTGGCCACAAGACATATCGCATATATCTCGAAATAAACATTTTATATTTTATGTACGTAATATAATTATAACCTTGTTTTTACCGAATGAGTTGGATTGTTCCCAGGCTTACTGCGACCTAATTCTAATATGAGACACATGCAAATAGTTTCATCTTGAGAACAACTTCATAACCGAACCAAAAACGAGGCAAACGAGACCAAGAATCTAATTTCCAACCATGACTTCGTACCAACACGAACCAACATCGAACCATCATTTAGTCATGATCAAAATGCATCTAACATAATGAAATAATGTCCCTAAGAATTTTAATCCCCGAAAATTAGTGAATGGAGGCCAAAATCATGAAACGCTCTTTCGAGAGTCACTTTGGAACATTGCACTGTAATTTCTCGTATGACCTCTAAATTTAACCAAATTATGAACGACCAAAATCATGTCATTCCTAACTCATTGAGGTACTTTCTAGTCCAAGGACATAGGCTAAAAGCCAACCAAGAACTCGAACAAGGACCATGAACCGAAACAATTCTGCTGTCAAAGGCAGTGGCAGCAGCTGCGCGTGTATTGTGTGGTTTATGAAACTAGTGGCCATTAGGCTTGAATCACCGACTAGAGTCTCTTAACAACATCCTAAGGCGCGGCTTGAACCATGGCAAAGGGCACTAGGCCAACCACAATCCAAGCAATTACCTAGGACAACTCAAAATTCAAACCGAGAACACCCAAAAATTCTGTACTGTGATGTCTCAAATTGTCTGTTGTCTTGCATCGTTCCAGTGCCCATATGATCAACCATGCCTCAATCTAGACATGATGAGGTATTGTGTGAACCATGGCTAAGGTCTAAAAGCCAATTAAGATCCACCCAAACCCCAAAAAGGCGAAGCTTCACTCACCCAGAAAATGGAAAAATCGAAGGGCACTTGTTTTGTTGTTGTAAAATCTTGATGGATCCATGAACAAACCTTGAAAGGCTATCTTGGTCACGTCCTAGACATGCTAAGGGAGGGTTCCAACCATGGTTACAAGCCCTGGGACAACCAAGATTCGAACTTTCACCTTAGACAATTAAACACAGAAATCGTGACTCAAACTTGAAACAATAGGAGAGTTGCTGTCAAGCCCTTAACCTGAGTGCATGGGCTTAAACAAATGAACCAACATGGCCCTAACACACTCTAGTACATGCCTAGATGCAGCCTGTAGCGCCTGAAACCGACCAACTACCTGTAACCAACAAAACAACTCAAACCGTGAAGCACAAAGCAAATGGCCGAGAGGGGCTGCACAAAATTTCTTACAAAGTTGCTGTCATTTTCGGTTTTGCTCCTTGAATCTTGAACATATAATGTTTTAAAATATCTATAGGACTTGATTGAAGAAAAATGAACAATATATACATGCCTGGAAATTTGTTTTGAATAAAACAAAGAGATATGACGAACACGGCGCGGCGGAGTCGAAGTTTCTTTTCTTTCTTATTTTTTTCTGCTGCTATCACACGATTCTAGCTACTGTTTCTTTCTGAAATTTTCGAAGGTAGGGTTGGGGAGATGCTAAGGAATGAAATGGAGGTTACAAGAAAGTAAAGGAGTCATGCAATGCATTAAGGTGGGAGATGCAAGTGATGAGGTTGATTGGCAAGTCTATTGCTTCTTTCTTTCTCGTTGAACGAAATGTGAGGGATTGGTTTGCTAGATTAGTGAGTTGAGGGAAATTAGGTGCTCGCATTGCCACTAATTGGTGAGTTAAATGTGAGGGAATTATTTATTCCATGAAGGGTCAATGAGGGGTGACTAGAATAGGGAGTTACCAAACATATTTAAATTTGTTTATGGGGTGGCCGAAAGTTGATAAAAATTTGCAATGTAATTTGTTGATTAATTCTTGTATGTTAATTCTTAAGGTTTTAAACACCCATTACATGTTTTAGTAAATTAATAAGTTATATTAGGATAACAATTTATTGCATGGCATGGCTTAGTCTTAAAATAAATTATTACAATGTTTGGTTATAATTTCTTGACTATCTTAGATCTAGATTAATTTATCCCAATTGGTTATACATTTTAAATTAGGCTTTAATTAAATATTGGACATGATAAAACTTATTTAATAACTTTAATCTAACTAATTAAATAAATCTTAAAAATATTCTTTGTCAATAGAATAAATTATTCCTAGTCTTAAATTAAATTTAAGAATATTTTCTTATTATTAGTCTTATCTCCGATCTCCTAACTCCGGTCCAGTCTCGCGTATTTATCCGAAAAGATACAAAGTAAACTCCTGCGTTAAAAATAAATAATCATGACTCAACAAATTTTAAAATGAAATAAACACTTCATATATACATAAAAAAAATCATTTTAATTTAAATAATAGCAATTATGCATGGCTTATACGAAATCTGATTTTTCGGGTTCTACATATATATATATATATTATAAAATATTTGAGGCTTGAAATTAAATAGTGGGGCCCCGGGTCCGACATCTAATATTAATAATTAAAAATGTAACAAATAAAACGATTTATGCGGTTCACAACCCGACATAAACATCGTCAAAATAACTTAAAGGTCTCAAATGTTTGAAATATAAGTTTTAACATGCCAATATAATTAGTGAACCAACATAATCCATGAAAGGGGATCGGTTACGGTAACCGGAAGCGCAACGGAAGTTTAAAATTTTTTATTTTTATGGAATATTTTCGGCCACCATGAGGATATTGTGTAGCAAATACAACAAACACCAAATATCATACATAGGGTGTTTTAGAATTTACCTATCAATCTCAAGAGATTGATGAATGGCACCAACCAAGTTGTAAACAACTTGGCTCTTCAAGGATGACAAGTCTACAAGCTCTCCTTCCTTCAAAAATTAGGCCCACCATTTGCTAGGTAAATCTCCTCTTAATTTGCACTAGAAAATTAAGAGGATTTTTCAAGGAGAAGAATAATTCTTCCTCAACACTTGAAGAAGAAAAAGAGAGAAAAACTTGAGAGAATGTCAACCCAAAGTTTCGGCCATGCTCATGTCTAGGAGGGAAGGAGAATGAGTTAATTCCTTGTCTTGGTTGTGAGAAAAGTAAAAAGCAAAAAGTTGCATGCCATGCAATTTTTAATTCAAAAGTATTCTCCAACCTTTCATCTCCCAAGCATGCAAAACCTAAAGGGCTTGTAATATTTACAAAAGACCCATGGACTTTTAATTTAAATAGTCTAAACAAATTTGAGCCCAATTAATCCTTACTTGATTTTACTCAAGCCCACTAGTTTAATAATTATTTCCAATTGGGCTCTACAAGGCCCAATGTTATTTAATTAATACAACACTTGAATTAATTTAATTATTTGGACTATCCTAGGCCCACTAGTGTTTAATTAATTCAACATTTGAATTAATTTAATTTAGTCCATCATAATGTTTATGAAAATCACAATTTTCAAATACATTATTTACTTGGCCAAGTTTTAATTTAGGAACACTTCCATAAATTAAAATTTACATTTCTCTCATAGAAGTCATACTTCTATTTTTCCTTACGCTTATAAACTCATTTATAAGCCATTCAACACATTGAACTATTTTACTTCTCAACGGGATCTAGAAAGCTAGTACTTGTGTGGCCCTCAATGGTTCACTGATACAACTAGCCGTGGGTTCACATCTCCATGTGATTCGGACTAAACATGTCCTTATACGAGCATACCTCTATTGCTCCATTCTTACTTATCAACTCCTTGATAATAAGAACGTCAGAACTCTAGTCTGATAGTACCCAACCAATCATGTTAAACGCCTAGCAGCATCGCTTACATGATTCCCTAGGTATCAAATGATAGTGCCTGGAAGAACCATTCTATTATGGTTAGCTTACAGTACGGTCCCTTCATCTCATATATCCCGACCGATTCAACAACCATTGGTTTATCGAGAGTTGTCAATGAATCGATACTATGTGTCATGTCGTAGTTGGATCGATGGTGTAATCTATGAAACCCCTTTCATAATTACCACCATACTCTGATCAGAGATTTCAAACTACATATACATGAAAAACACATAGGATATCCATACCCGTAGGTAAGCGGTGAATCCCCGACTACAATGCATCGACTCCTATATGTTTCGACAGAACACCCAACCTTGCCACCTGATGACCCCATGAGAGTCGGTAAACAAGTCAAAGTGTAATTCTAGCACATAGAGTCTCAATGTTGTCCCGGGTCATAAGGACTAATGGTGTACAACCATAAACTAGGACTTTTCCACTCGATAAGTGAGAACCACTTGGAAANTCAAACTCGAGCGACCTATATCCTTCTTAGTGGCGGCTGAATCGACTAGGAACCGTTTAGAATATATTGTATTACAAATATGGGTTTCATGATACTCATCATATGAGCATCTCATATTCTTTCTACTATTTGTATATTCAAGGGCTTTATCTATACAACTAGCATGGGTATACAGATAAAGAAGTGCCAAAATAATAATTTCAAATATTATTAAAATAAAGATCGTTTATACATAGAGTTTCATTGTGAACACTCGGCCAACACTTGGCTCGACGTGCACCTATTCTAACAATCCAAACATCATCAAATAGCTCTTAAGACCCGAGAATCCCACTCAAACTCGTATCTCCTCGCGTGGAGCTGGACTTTGGCATCCCAAGCCTCGCCTCACCTACTGTCAAGCACATGAAAACAAGAGGAAGCCGACGTACCGGTGAGTATAAACTCAGTATGATACAATCAATAACATATGATAATTAAAATGACAAATAGTTCATATGAAATTCATAAATATGCAATATAAAGAAATGCATGATCAGAAGCTGTAGGCTATCAATAAATCTCAAGATCAAGTGAATCATCTGGTCATAGGGTACCCAAGGGAAGAGAATCCCCCAGCAACATCCACCGACTCATCCGCTCGGGGTGGGGTGTTGTGTTCTACAATCCCAGGATTATGGTGCGCCTATAGAGAGTGTTCAGGCCATAACAACGACCTCCACATACACTATGCGAACTCAACTATAACCCTATACGTCCAAAAAATCAATAAATCAAGGCAACCTCCGCAATATCAAATCTGAATCGACAAGTGGCTCAATATGCAATGTAATGATGCAAATCAATATCATCATCTCGATATCATAATAAACTCGTCTCAAGACAATAATCATCATCAAATCACAAGTAATTCATCGAGCCATAGAATTTTCAATTTAAAATAAAAATGATACTTTTACCTCTTATGTTACCGAACGTAACATACCATTCAAATATTAACCAAAAGAGATCTAAATGCGTTGTTGAGAAGTTTTGAACCTCTGAAGTTTACGATAACTCAAGAACTCGAATTATTAATCAAAACAAAGCAGTTTCTGTACAAAATTCATAATTAATTCAATACTGATTCAAATAAAGATCTGCGAATTGGAT
Organism: Primulina huaijiensis; assembly: GCF_012295235.1. NCBI lineage: Eukaryota > Viridiplantae > Streptophyta > Magnoliopsida > Lamiales > Gesneriaceae > Primulina > Primulina huaijiensis. The sequence goes on along the minus strand of NC_133309.1, from coordinate 11,613,988 downwards.
ATGCAAGAAAACTCAAAGCCCAACAAGTATTTTTCACAAAGTTTTGTCGAATAAGGTCATTTACCTAGTCGTTCATAATCTGAAACATACAACATAATTCCCACAAATTCTGCGTCAATACATTTCTGGCACATTTTAGTATTTTGAGCATAACTTCCTCAATATCCAATGGAATCAAGCCAATTTGGTATCATTTCGAAGACAAGACAATGTTATATAACTTTCATTCGAACATCAAATCCAGAATCCCAACCAATAAATTTCAGAAATCGAATAAACATAAGACATTTATACAAATCTGCACTGACTTGTAGTTCCAGACCAGTTTTAGTAAAAATCACATATCTCTTTCAATTATTCTTGGAATTGAGTGATTCAAGACCAAATCGATGATCTACAAGTTTGATGAAGACCCTAACTCCAAAATCCCAACACAACTGTCATATATACACGAAATACAGAAGGTGTAAAAACCGTTGTTTGCACATAAACAAGAAACCGTTCTCATATCTTTTTTAAATTCAAACCAACTCAAATACAACATCTTCAACATCTTAATATCTCAAAATCAACTCAAATATCAATTCTAAATTTCAACTCATTTCCAAACTTGAATAAAATCGAGAAATAATTACATCATCTTGAAGCCCGTGATGAGAAGATCACAAATCTACCTTCATTTCATATTTTTCATGAGCAAATCTCCCTTAAATTGAAGAAGAAGTTTAGAAATCGAAGGAGAGAAAGGGTTTTGAGGGAGAAGGATGAGGAAAACTGATGCAGAATGAATGGTGGAAGTCAAAGTAGGTTTACATAGTCATTTTTCGCATCTGTAGCGCCGCAGCGCCACTTTTCAGCACCTCAGCCCCAAAATCCCGCAGCTCAAGCGCCTAGGCGCCACTATTCTAGCTCCGCAGCGCTTGAATAGTAACCCAATGAACAATAAATTTTTTTTTTCAATTTTTTTAAAAATTGGGGCATTACAATTCCTCCCCTCTATAAATAGATTTCGTCCTCGAAATCAAATCATCAATTTCAAGTCTATGATGTAATGATCCATACTGAAAGTAAGACCGAGAATAGAAGCATACTTCATTTGAATAACTCTGGATATTTATGTCTCATATTGTCTTCTAATTCCCAATTTGCCTCCTCGACACCATGTCTGTTCCACTATACTTTAATCAACGATATCAATTTATTTCTGAGTTGTATATCTTTTCTGTCTAGAATCTGAATAAGTCTCTCAATATAACTCAAAATCTGATCTAACTCAACCTCGTTTGGTGGAAGTACATGAGAAGGATCTTGATGATATTTCCTCAACACAGACACATGAAAAACATCATTAACACCTGATAATGCAAGAGGAAGAACTAATCTATAAGCCAAATCACCAACACATTCCAAAATCTCATACAGACCTATGAATCTCGGTGATAATTTACTCTTCTTTCCAAATATAATTGTACTACGGAAATGAGATATTTTAAAAAAAAATCAGTCACCTTTCTCAAAAATCAATGGTCATCTCCTGATGTTCGCATACTTAGCCTGCTTATCCTGAGCAGCTCGCATATGACTCTAAATCAATTTCACCTTCTCTGTCATATCTCTTATCATATCAGGTCCTACAATTTGTGCTTCAGATAAATCATCCCAATATAGAGGAGATCGACACTTCCTACCATATAGTGCTTCAAATGGTGAAATTACAATGCTCACTTGATAATTGTTGTTATAAGAAAACTCGACAAGTGGTAACGAATCCTGCCAACCAATGCAAAAATCCATTACTATAGCTCTCAGCATATCCTCTAATGTCTGAATAGTACATTCTGACTGTCCGTCTGTCTGAGGATGATATGCTGTACTCAAATGCAATCGAGTACCAAGGGACTCTTCTAAACTCTACCAAAAATGACAAGAAAATCTGGGATCACGATCTGATACAATGGACTTAGGCACACCATGCAATCTCAAAACTTCTCTGATGTACACTCTGGCCATCTGATCATGCCTATATGTCATCTGATAAGGAATGAAACATGAAGACCTGGTTAATATGTCAACGATAACCCAAATTGCATCACAACCCCTCGACGACCTCGGCAATTTCGTGACAAAGTCCATGGTGATATGGCCCCACTTCCATTCTGGAACCTTAAGGCTATGCGAAAGACCTCTTGGTCGCTTCCTTTCTGCTTTCACTTGTTAACAATTCAAACAACGAGATACAAATTCTGTTATGTCAGATTTCATTCTTTTCTACCAAAATTGTTTCTTCTAGTCATTGTACATATTTTTACTTTCAGGGTGTACACTGAACTTACTGTAATGAGCATCACGCAAAATCTGTATCCTCAACTCTAAAATATTAGGAACTACAATACAATCATTCGCAAAAAAAATACCCTCATTATTGACCTGAAATTCTGATCGATGTCCTGATCTGACGAGTTCAAATGATTTCTAAATGCTTTGATCTAACCGTTGGGCCTCTCTTATTTTTACAAACAACTCTGGTTCTACCTAAATCATAAATACTCTTATAAGTTGAGTATCTACCACAAAATCCAAACCAGAAATACAACATTCTTCTACTAGATTAGATATACAGCTAGGGATCAAGGATATATTGCATACTTTTCTGCTCAAAGCATCGGCTGCTGCATAAGACTTGTCTCGATAATATTTTATTTAGCAATCATAGTCTTTCAACAAGTCTACCCAATGCCTCTATCTCATGTTCAGCTCCGCTTGTATAAAGAGGTATTTCAAACTCTTATGATCAGTAAATATCTCAAATGTCTCCCCATACAAGTAGTACGCCAAATCTTTAGGGCAAAAACCACTGCTGCTAGTTCAAAGTCATGCACTGGGTATCTACACTCATGTTGCAACATACCGTACTTTTTAAACATACTTAAAATTTGTGGAAAATAAAAATTTTCTTAAATAAGTAATCATCTTTGAAAATGCATTACAAATAAAATGTTTGACAAAATATTTGGAATGTTACGACCTTACAAAAGTACTTGTTTTAAACAATATGAAATAATTTCCTTAGCAATCAGAGTAAATGAAATGACATGCATTAAAATCCTTGAAAACTAAGAGGTCATCGGGTTAGTCCACCACACAGTCCAAGCCAACTCATTGATCCCCGCCTCTCGTCTCCTCATACTCGTCCTCACATGCATCGATCAAGTTTAGTGAGTCTAAAGACTCAACATGTATAAACTGAGAACAACAAGTAATGCATAATAAAACCACATGTATTTTAAAGTAGCATATACATAACTTAACTTTGAACATACTTGCATAACATAAACGTGCTATCATTTCATAAACATTTTCATAAACGTACTTGCATCATACATACTTAAACATGCATCATCATCAGCATCATTTTGCGTAGAGATATGTTTCAAAGCAAGTGACCCATACATATTGCGCCTGATCATACTAAACCACAGTACTGGGCTGGCAGAGATGTCCACTACCACATACATAAGATCCCCGGTAATACTTTACCGGGTAGATTTTTCACTGGTCATACTTTACCGCTTTCCAACCCTGATAAAAAAAAGATCATACTTTACCGGGATGGAGAGGTCCCCGGACACGTTCTCCGGCTTCCAAACCCGTTCATAATTGGTCACAAGACATTTCGCATTCCTCAAAAATAAAACATTTCTCTTTTTGCACGTCGAACATACTTACGAAGCGTTGATGGATTCGTTGGATCTCGCTTGGGGCTACTGCTGCACATACATACTAGTACATTATTCCAACAATTTAAAATTTCATAACTTAACCGTACCAAACAAACTCACCACCGGATTAAATAAATAACTTATGACTTTCTAGACCACTCGAGACTTGACCACGTTTAATCAACATACTAAACCACGACTCGAACCCCGAAACAATCTTGATAGGAAGTATAAAATTTCCCAAGCAATGGAAGACACAGACCTTGCCTAAACCATAGTTCAACGTTTCCTATTGAAACTTCACAAAGTCTAATCTAATTCTCACTAAGCTTGGACATAACGACATATTAGTACCCAAAGGAAGCAATAAAACCTAAACTCGAAGCCCAAAGATACCAGAACCAGCGCCTAGGCGTCTTAAGGTAGCGCTGCAGCGCCTGTCAAGCGCCTAGGTGCAATCCTGCAGCGCCGCGGCACGGCACAATGTGAAGCTGCAGCGCTACAGCGCTCCTAGTTCAACGATGCAGCTCTAACCCTGCGCGAACTCAACCCCAAAAATGACATCTTCTACCCATTCACTTTCCTATGCCTTCTAAAGCAACCAAACCTATACCGACTCGAAACGAAACACCGAAGAACGACTGATCAAAACACATGACACACCTAAACGCAGCAATGACCACTCGGCGATTCCCAACGAAGCCTCCAACCAAATATCTAAAGAAACATGAAGAACATATTTTTCAAAACGTCACAGCTTGAGCAGTCAAACAAAAATGATCATAACTCACTCGTTTATTGTCCAAAAATTGCGAATTTACTGTCAAATCGAATGTATAAAAGAGTACTACATTTTATATGTTGAAAGTTTTTCCAGAAAGTCAACGAGAAGGGGGGTTGAATAAACACTCATGGTTTTTAACTTTTTCTCGAAGGTTTGAATCAGTTTGGTGATAAACTGATTCTCAAAATCTTGTCAGTCGATCATAGTCAGTTAACAGTTAAGTGCGGAATATAACTGACTGAAAGATAAAATATAGTAACTGAAAAGCTTGTAAAAGATGCACAAGGTTTGTTTCTGGATGTTCGTAGATTTCAATTACTCCTACGTCACCCCTTCTATCACGGAGATAAGATTTCCACTAAAAGACTTTGATCAATTCAAGACTTGTACAGACCCACTTCAGTTTGGACTTAACAATGCCAAAACTGAAACTCTTAGTTTACAACTCAATTTACTCGATTGAAAAACTTAGCACAACTGATCTTTAGGATCAAGTTTCACAGTAATCACAACGTGCTAAAATGCTCGAAAGATAGCCTAACTGCTATGAATGTATATGATAAGCGTGAGCGTAAATTTCAGCAGAGTAACAGTAAGAAAGATTGCTAGTTCACTCTTCGCAACTGGTTGTAAAGTTTCGTTCTTTTTTCAGCAGCTTCTCTCTGCTATTTATAGGATTCACTCCAACGGTAATATTGAATGCGGTTTAAACTTACTATCCGTTGATGTGCCACGTCAAAATTCATGTGCCAATAGTACTTTGCGGCTTTTCTGAAATGCGTCGTTCCTACTAACAGTTGCAGACTGTTGTACTATTTGTCGGTTGTCGTTTTCAACTAATGACGTGTCCAGCTGAAAGGTAGAAGCTGATAAAGTTGACAACTGCAGTCAGTTGACTGCGCGTCCTATTACGTAGATTAGTTGCTTGAATACTTCAGTTGCTGGATTCAGTTGTGGCGTCTGATTATGTTTAGTTTATATGATCAGTTAATTCGATCTTTTAGCCCTTCAATTTGTCAAACATCCGAAACATAGTTTCCAACACTGTTTACCTGGGATCAACTCAATGTTGAACTCAATCTCTCGAACTGGAGGAAATCCTGGAATTTCATCTTGAAATACATCTGAAAATTCACTAACAATTGGAATATCTGTCAATTTAGGTACTAACCTTGAAATATCAATTACATAAACCAAGAAACATTCTGCTCCTTTCTGCAACAAACGAGTCATGTACAAAACAGATATCAAAGGAAACTTAGCTCGAGAACCGTTACCATAGAACGTCCAGTGATCTATCATATAATGCCTAAACTTAACAATTTTCTGAAACAATCTACAGTAGCCATGTATCTTGTCAACATTTCAATACCAACTATGCAGTCAAAATCAGACATCTCCAACACAATACAATCAAGCTCAATGACATTATCCTCATAACGAAATTCACAACCATTTATCATTTCAACTGACATCATCACTTTTCCAGTGGAGTAGAAATAGATATTGTAGATGATAATTGCATAGAATGCAATTAATGCAAGGAGACAAAGTGCTCAGATATGAAAGTATGTGATGCACCAGTATCCATCAAAATATAAGCAGGATAACTTGAGAGAAGACAGTTACCTACAATAACATTATATGGAGCATTATGTGCGTCATCTTCAGTGAGTGCAAAAACTCGAGCCTGCTGTCTAGTTGGTTGTCCTACCTTGTGGCTACCACGCTGTTTGCTCTGACATGACCGGCTATACTACTGATAGGAATGAACTGTAGGGGTCTTGCGGTCCGAGTGAGGTGTCTGTCTCAATGATCCCTCACTCTGAGTTATATCACTGCCACGGTTAGGACACACTCGAGTATAGTGTCTCACCTGGTTACACAAGTGGCAAGCTCTCGATACTCCTCTACAATGATCGATATAATGTCTACGACCACATTGACCAAAAGTCGGGCATGAATATCTAGTGTTATGAACTGAATCAGACTGTCTCGATCCACTATAAATCGAAAAATTATGCCATGCCTCTTAAATTGCTTGCCTCTAGCCCTAAAATGCTTTCTTATGTTGCTACTGTTACCGCCAATATTACCCAGTCTGAACTGCTGTCAATATTGTGTCGTTGTATATACTGAGGACCTTTCTGTCTAATGATACCGGTTTCAGTTCCCTCGGCTCGATCAAGAGCCTCAGCAAAAGTATTAGGCCTTCCACTATTTACCAAAATAAAGATATCAGGGTTAAGACCATTTATGAAGTGATCGGCCTTAGCCTCTTCATCGGATGCCACATGATGCACAAATCTCAGTAAATTCGAGAACTTGGCAACATAGTCCTCAACATTCAGATTTCCCAACTTTAAATTTGCAAACTCAGCTCATCTGTCTTTCCTTTAAGAGATAGGAAAGAAATGTTGATAAAATTCAGATTTGAAGATATCCCAAGTAACAATTGTACCTCGACCCTCTAAAGCTTTCTTGGTCATGATCCACCAACTCTTAGCAACATCCAATAACTGATAAACAACTAACTTGATTCTACAATCATCTGGATACTCAAGAGATTCAAATAACTGATCCATACTCTCCAGCCAGCTCTCAGACTCTAATGCATTCTCGGTACCCTTCAACATCGGTGGGTGCAAAGGATGAAATCTAGCTACCAGTATCTCTATCGGAGTAAGAGTTATGACCATCTGAGTATGAGTAGCACTGCCTTGATCTTGTGCCACTGGTATGTTCTATCTAGGTCTACCATGACCTCTACCTCGAGTAGCCATGTCTGATATACAATAAATCAAACACAGATAAAATCACAATATCACAATCATCTCAATCTTGTATCGACCATCTCTGGCTCTCGAGACTCAATAAATCTCAAAAAAATATCGAATAAAACTCAACAATATAATATCTCAATTATAATCACGTATTTCACATTATGGCACAAAACAAATGCTAGCAAATATATCACATGATCAATCAATAAGAATTGACTCGATCTACCTTGTTCCCGAATATATTATTCTCTGATACCACCTAATCTTGGGCCGGGTCCGACATCTAATATTAATAATTATAAATGTAAGAAACCAAAAAATTTAGTAAAACACATAATATGTGGTTCACAAACCAACATAGACATTGTCAAAATAACTTAAAGGTCTCAAATGTTTGAAATATAAGTTTTAACATGCTAAAATTGTAAGGCCGAAGAATTTAATTCACGTAACCTAAATGCATGCAATCTAGGGTTTTATTTAAATTTTATGTTTAATTATTTTATGCATTTTATGCATAATTATTGCATGATAGGATTCATTCCACGATATTTTAAAAGCTTATGCATTGAGATTTCTAAGTTGCATTTCGTGCTTGAACGAGGGACGGAGATCGCGAAAATATTAAGAAAATTATTTTAATTACATTATTAATTTTTATTATTTAATATAAGGTGTTTTAAATGTATTTTTTTAAGAAATGGGCTTTGTTGGGTAATTTTACCCGCCGGAGCATATTTTTAATCAGTACGCGAATTTTATCGAAACGGATGACTTTTTGAGGGTTCTGGAAATATTTTCATAAACTTAGCAAAAAAAAATATTTTTCGAGAGTGTTTTTGGACTTAATGGGCCTAATTTTAAGCTTAATAGGCCTAAACCCTTTTAATTCTTTTAAAAACCACATTAAGGCCAATTTGCACCTTAATTACTACTTAAATATTACACTAATCTATCCCTAACTCTAACCCTCACTCATCAGCCGACTACCCCTTCTTCAGCAACTCATTTCACGTGGGTTTCAGCAGCAAGGCTCAGAAGCTTTCGGCCATAGCTTGTTCTTTCAAGAAAATTCATCCGGTGCTTCCCTGACGCTCGTTTCTTCGACCTTCTTGCGTATAATACAACAAGGAATGCTTGTATTCTCATTTTCTAATCATACACGCCATTAGTATGCTGTATTATATGTATTTGTATGAAAACGTTATGATCAAATTCATACTTGCATTTTTGATTAATTTTGACATGAAAAACCATGCATTGTTTGCTTCCATCTCACGTTTTCTTGTTTAATTGCAAAGGGCTGCCGTGTTCTTGCTGATAAGGGGCTGTGTGAGGGGGTATAGTTCTGTCATAATGCTGGAGTCGCGATTTGTTCTTGGTGGTGTGAAGGGCCGATGGTTTTGTGGCTTGTGGTTGGGGTTTTTGGTGTGCAAGGGTGAGGAAGTGAGGGGCTCAGCCAAGCCTTTTATTGTAACGACCTATTACAGGCCTAGTGGACCGCCCATACGGCCCACTGCCCCGATTGACCCAAGGCTATCCCGATCTTGGGCTCCCTCAAGGGGCCTTTTCCCTCACGAGCTTTCCATAGGCGTCGTACGGGTTACTCATAGAACTCTCCAGCCCATGCACTGGAGCTTGTGCTGAGTATCTATATATCCATGTGATATCAGGTTCGAGTCTGTGAAGGAACAAGCTCCAGTGCATGGGCTGGAGAGTTCTATGAGTAACCCGTACGACGCCTATGGAAAGCCCGTGAGGGAAAAGGCCCCTTGAGGGAGCCCAAGATCGGGATAGCCATAAGTCGATCGGGGCAGTGGGCTGTATGGGCAGTCCACTGGGCCTGTAATGGGTCATTACATATTAGACCGAGCTTTTCACCGTGGGGTGCACCTATTTTATTTGTGAAGAAGAAAAACGGTACCCTCCGTCTATGTATTGATTATCGGGAGTTGAACAAAGTGAAATCAAAAATAAGTATCCACTCCCCAGAATTGATGATTTGTTTGATCAATTACAAAGAGCTGCCATCTTTTCGAAGATTGATTTACGATCAGGCTATCATCAATTAAAAGTGAAGTCAGATGATATTTCTAAGACTGCCTTCCAAACCAGGTATGGGCATTATGAATTCCTTGTAATGCCATTTGGACTAACAAATGCACCAGCTGCTTTTTTGGATTTGATGAACAGAATTTTCAAGCCATTTTTAAACAAGTTCGTGATTGTGTTTATAAACGATATTCTCATCTACTCACGAACTGTAGAAGAGCATCGAGAACATTTGCAATTAGTTTTGCAGACTTTGAAAGATAAACATTTATATGCAAAATGGAAGAAATGAGAATTTTGGCTTGAAAAAGTATTATTCTTGGGTCATATCATTTCAAAAGAAGGCATATCAGTGGATCCAAGTAAGATTGAAGCTATTATTAACTGGCTACGACCTACCACTTTTACCGAGGTACGTAGTTTTCTTGGGCTAGCTGGTTATTACCGTCGGTGTATAGCGGGATTTTCTAAGATAGCATTGCCTTTGACTGCGTTAACACGAAAGAATGTGAAATTTGTATGGAATGAAGCATGTGATCACAGTTTCCAAGAGTTAAAGACAAAATTGACCTCAGCACCGGTCCTTGCTATTCCATAAAGATCAAGAGATTTTGTAGTATACAGTGATGTCTCAAAACAAGGTTTAGGAGCAGTCTTGATGCAACACGGAAAGGTCATTGCTTATGTCTCAAGACAATTGAAATAATATGAAAAGAACTATCCCACACATGATTTAGAATTGACAGCAGTGGTATTTGCTTTGAAAATATGGCGCCATTATCTGTATGGTGAACGGTGTGAAATATACACGGACCACAAGAGTTTGAAATATTTATTCATACAAAAAGAACTGAATATGCGACAACGACGTTGGTTGGAATTAGTGAAAGCTTACGATTGTGTTATTAATTATCATTCAGGTAAAGCCAATGTTGTTGCAGACGCTTTAAGTCGAAAATCAAGTTCTATATCCACAATGCAAGTACAAGAACAAATTTTATGGGATTTACAGAACTTGAAGATTGATGTTATGCCAAAGGGCACTGCAATCCAGTTATCATCCCTCATGGTTCGACCAACACTTGCAGGTAGGATTAAGGTCGAACAAAGTGCAGATAATGAATTACAGCAACTGAGACAGCGAGATGAAGATAAAGGACATTCAAACTTTGAATTGAATGGAGAAGGAATATGGACATATCAAAGGAGAATATGTGTGCCAAAACAAAGAACGATCAGAACCGACATTCTTATTGATGCTCATGCTACTCCCTATTGAATCCATCCAGGAGGCACCAAAATGTAGAAAGATTTGAAACCATTTTTTTGGTGGCCAGGTTTGAAAAAAAGACATTGCTCAATTTGTTGCACAATGTCTAACTTGTCAACAGGTCAAGATTTAACATCAAAGACCAGGGCTCCTGAAACCGCTACCCATTCCTGAGTGGAAATGGGAACATATCACAATGGATTTCATCCTTGGTTTGCCAAGAACACAAAGTGGATTCAATGCTATATAGGTTATTGTGGATCGACTTACGAAATCAGCACACTTTCTTCTTGTGAAGACCACATACACGATGAATCAAAATGCTGAAGAATACATCAAGGAGATAGTAAGGCTTCATGGCATCACAGTGTCCATTGTATCTGATAGAGATCCAAAATTTACTTCTGCATTTTGGAAAAGTTTACATCATGCTAAGGGAACTCGATTAGCATTTAGTACAGCATTTCACCCTCAAACTGATGGACAATCAGAACGAGTGAATCAGATCTTAGAAGATATGTTGAGGGCCTGTACTATTGACTTTCCAGGTAGTTGGGACAGTAAACTACGGTTGGTTGAATTTACATATAACAATAGTTATCAATCAAGCATTAGAATGGCACCATTTACTGCATCCAGTACATTGAGATGAAGTAGGAGAACGAAAGTTATTAGGCCCTGAATTGGTGCAACAGACAGCCGAATTGGTAACAAAGATTAGAGATAGAATGCACACTGCCCAGAGTCGACAGAAAAGTTATGCTGATGTGCGACGTCGTCGATTGGAATTTCAGGTTGGTGACCATGTATTTGTAAAGCTATCACCATTGAAGGGCATTTTACGTTTTGGCAAGAAAGGAAAATTGAGTCAAAGATATATCGGTCCATTTGAAATCTTGGAAAGAATAGGAGCCAGAGCCTGCCGAGTTGCATTACCACCGAGTTTATCAAACGTTCACAATGTTTTTCATGTTTCCATGCTACGAAAGTATTTAGCTAATCCTTCTCACGTTCTTCATTATGAACCATTGGAGCTTGCATCAAATCTCTCATATGAAGAACGACCGGTCCAAATCCTCGATAGGATATCAAAAGTGCTACGAGGCAAGGAAATACCCTTGGTAAAACTATTATGGCGCAATCATGCAATTGAAGAAGCAACTTGGGAGCGAGAAGACGAGACCCATCAAAGATATCCTGAACTATATGGTACGTCAAATTTCGAGGATGAAATTCTTTGAAGGAGGGGAGAATTGTAATGCCCGGTTACTCGTACAAATGATTAGTAATACGTTTATGTCATTATAGATAGTTATTTAGCTCATTATGTTTTACATATTGATTGAGGTATCAATATTGAGATTGAACATGACTTTTATATTGTTCATGGTGTATTGAGAATGAAAATATGTCTAAATAGTTATAGTAAGATGTGTAGGTAGAAGTAGTGTTATGAAGTTGATAGGAAATGAGATGAAATTGTGGTAGTTTTTACGAGTTTTAGCATAATGATTTGAATATTGATCCAAATTGAGTGAAGCTATAACCATTAGAAATCTAAGATATAATGCAACAACTTTCATGTTTTGGGTTTTGTCCAAATAATTGTGGAAGACAAGCCAAAAGTGCCCCGAAATGTGTCGTGTATACCGTCATTCCGTCACTGACACATGTTAGGCGAATGAGCATAAATTTTTACTCAGACCTCCAAATGACCTGAAACTAATTGGAGATTCAAGCCAAGACATAGGGCTACAACTTTCATGTTTACTACATTTTCAGATTATGAACAGAAGAGCCGTTTCTGGAGCAATCTTTGATGACGTAGTGCGCAGAGGCAGAACAAGTGGCGCTCAGGCGGTTGACCGCCCGAGCGCCGGTGCATTTCAAGCCTAGTATTTTTACAGAAAATTCCGCGCTTGGACGGTAGAAAATGACCGCCCGAGCGCCGCCTTGCATGAGAAAA